>NC_092771.1:19532162-19855957 GCF_047496795.1 Chiloscyllium punctatum | reverse complement strand
TCTCTCTCCTCTCTCCTCTCCCTCTCTCTCCCTCTCTCTCCCTCTCTCTCCCTCTCTCTCCCTCTCTCTCCCTCTCTCTCCCTCTCTCTCCCTCTCTCTCCCTCTCTCTCCCTCTCTCTCCCTCTCTCTCCCTCTCTCTCCCTCTCTCTCCCTCTCTCTCCAGACTGCAGACAGCTGCAATAATCTGTGCTGGGAAGCCTCAAACGTTGAAGGATCAGAATGCCGGAGAAAGACAGCGCCTTCAGCAGCAGTGACAAGACGGGCCACATTTCGAGCGACGTCTGCCGAGACTTCATGCGCAATGTCTGCAAGCGGGGCAAGCGGTGCAAGTTCCAGCACCCCGAGGTTAGTGAGGCATCCGAGCTCAGCACGCTGAGTGGGGAGATGCCCCTGGGCAAGGGGGAGGTGCCAGTCTGCCGTGACCACCTGTACGGTGGGTGCCAGCGCGGCTCCAGGTGCAAGTTCCTCCACTTTGAGAGCAATGGCATTGGCGCTCCCCGCGATAAGAGCTCGCCACCCTTCAGCGACGTCCACGACGAGTACAGCCACCTCCTGAAGAGGCGCTGGGCAGAGAGCGTGAGGCCCGACGCCTTTGACCTGGGCGCTGCCCGCCCCTTTCCGGCCGACTACCGCTACCTGGAGGAGGAGAACCTGATGCTGCGCAAGCGGGTGGAGGAGCTCAAGAAGCACGCGTCGACTCTGATGGCCACCAACGAGATCCTGCTGGAGCAGAACGCCCACTACCGCAGCCAGCCCAAGGTGGTGACGCTGACCAGCAGTGCCGCCGGCGAACAGCTGGTGGCGCCGCCCACCGTGGCCGCCGTCACCGCCTACAACCATAGCATCGTGCAGGCCCACAACTCGCTGAGCAGCCAGGCCCTGCAGCCCCGGCAGGAGCTGCCGGTCCCCGCCAGCGCCGGCCCCCCGCCCGCCAGCACTGCCCCTCCCCCCGCCCCCCCGGCCCTCACCTCACCCCCGAGCTGGCGCTGGCCCAGACCATCGCTCAGGGCATGGCCGCCACGCCCGTCTCCATGGCGGCGGTCACCGTTTCCATCACTCAGCCCATCCCCGGCATCACCATGAGCCACGCCACGACGCCAATGGTCAGCTACGCCCTGGCCTCTCAGAGCATGGGGATTACCCCGATCCCGCACTGAGGGGGGCCCAGATCGTGAGGGATTCCGTTCCAGCTCCTTGTGAAGGGTTCCATTTTACCCAGTTGGCTTAATTGCAAACTTTGATTCCCACAACATGAAACATAGCATTCCAGTCTGCCAGATCTTTTTGCGTTTGAATCCTGGTCTTAGCCCTTCTGATGTTTACAGTAGGGTAAGAGAATTGACAACTCCACGCTGGTTGCCTCAAGATTTGCCTATCCTGTCCTTGGTTTGTTGGCGGTGAGGTCCTGCCAATAGAGTCCCCATTGGTCATGCAGTTGAACTGGACGCTGTTGTAAACAGCCAGCAAAGAGAGGGAGGGGGCAGGATCTTATCTCCGTGTCCCAACATCCAGAGTCCTCCATATTACCACAACTGGCTGACAAGCCTGTAACCTGTGCAAGGCGATGGCTGTGCGGAATTTGTATACTTCCTCTTGGACTTTTGAAACTCTGTATGTACAGTTCCATCACTCTAACTTGTGGCTTACGAGATTTTAGTTCGTGTAATCTTTGGCACCCAGCTTCAGAGAGAAATTCCTTTGTCAAGCTCTTATGTTTAATTTAAAACGAGTTCAGTGCTGGTTAAGGTGCAAAGTGTTTGTTCCCCGTTGAGCGACTGAGACTTTTCTCGAAAGCTTCCGCCTCTACATTCCACCGCTTTTCAGGATCCAGTTGCGAAAGTGAACTCCAAATTTCAGGATTTAGGTGATGACTTTGTAAATTCTGCAAAAGGTTAGTAAGAATCTCACCTGCAAAAAAAAAACAAAGAGCATGAACTGTCTGTGACTTTTGCCCAAATGGTTTAAAGTTTCCTCCTTCAATAAATCTTGTAATTTGCTTTAAAAGTTGTTTCTCTCAGTGTCTTAACTGATGCATCCAACTTTTAGACCATTGTGGGGGAAGACAGGGTTGGGTTTGGTTGCAACAACTATCTGCTCGCTATTTGTAAGACTGTTTTGTCAGCAGTGTGTGTCTCACCTCCTTGTAAGGCATCTTGTACTCCAGTTATCAGTGAAATGAATCACGCAATTTCGACTTGATGTGGAAACCTGTTATTAACCCACTAGCTAAAGGGAATTATCGTGAAATGAGGGTAGAGTTAGCTAGAGTGGATTGGGCATTAGTAACAGTAAGCAAGCAGTGGCAGGCATGTAAGGAGCTAATTCATGACTCAGCAAAAATATATCGCAGCAAAGAGAATAGGTTCAATGAGTGGGGACAAACCCAGGAGGTTTAGGAGGGTATTAAGTTGAAAACAAACCATATAAGGAGACCAAACTCAGCGATAGTCCTGAAGACTCGCATAAATTCAAAACCCAGCAACGGAGGACTTAAAAAGATGGGTGAAAGTAAACTGCGATGGCCAACTTGTGAGGAATATTGAACTAACAGTAAGAGCCTCTTTTAAATATACGAGACAGAAGAGAGAGGTCAAAGTGAACAGAGGCCCTTTAGAAAATGAATCTGTGGCGATGGTCTTGGGCAGAGGAACTAGGCAGATATTTTGCATCAGTCAATATATTGGAAGGTACTTTGAATATCCCACTAATACTAAAGGACATGGAAGGAATTAAGTGCCATCTCTGTCACTAAAGAAGTATTGGACAAACCAATGATTCTAGAGGTAGATAGCATGCAACCGAGGATCCTAAAGGAGGTAGCTACGGAGATAGTGGGTGCATTGGTTCTAACTTTACAAAACTTGTTGAATTGGAAAACTGCCAATATGACAACGCTGTCCAAAAAGGGATGGAGGCGAAAGGTGAGTAACTGTGGCCAATTAACCTAACATGTATTTTTGGAAAAATATTAAAATCAACTGTTAAAGAAGTAATAGCAGAACATTTGGAACATCATAATTGAGCCGAGTCAGCATGGCTACATGGGAGGGAAATTGTGCCTGACTAATTTATTAGAGTTTCTCAAGGGGGCCTCAACCAGAGTGGATAGAGGGGAACCAGAAGATGTGTTGTATTTTTAGAAGGCATTCTATAAGGTACCTCACAAATGGTTTAGGCATAAGATAGGAGCCCTTGGTGTCGGAGGTAGTGTATTGATTTGGGTGGAAAATAAACTCACGGGCAGGAAATAGCGAGTGGGGGGGAGGGGGGGGAGGGGAGAAGGGTTCCTTTTCAGGTTGGCAACCTGGGGAAGCAGTCAGGTTCTACAGGAATCGTACAGGGACTGCAACTGTTGGAGAAGAAGTTAATGTTCTGGAGGAAGGAAGTGAATGTACTACAGACAACACAAAAATATGTGGGAAGGCAGGTTGTGGGAAGGATACAAACAGTTTATAGAGAAAAACCAAAAGGGTTGCAAATGCTATAAATCAGAAACAACCACAAAAGTTGCTGGAAAAGCTCAGCACGTCTGGTAGCATCTGTGGAGAGAAATCAGAGTTCACATTTTGGGTCCGGTGATTCTTTCTCAGAACGGTTTACAGAGAGATATTGATAGGTTAAGTAAATGGGCATAAAGTTGGCGCAGAATGGAGTGTAACGTGGAAAGAATATGAAGTTCATTTTGCTAGGGCGAACAAAAGAACAATATTATTTAAATGGCGAGAAAGTGTAGCACAGAAGGAATACTTGTGCAGAAAGTTCACACATGGGTACAGCAGGTAATTGGGAATGTTGGCCCTTATTTCAAAGGGGTTGGAGTATAAAGGAGGGAAGTCTTATTGCCACTGTACAAGGTGCTGGTGAGACCACAACTGGAGTACTGTGAGCAGCATTTGGTCCCCTTATTTAAGGAAAGATCATTTCATTGGAGGTAATTCTGAGAAGGTTCACTAGACTGATCCCTGGTATGGAGGGATTGTCTTTAAACAGGTTGGGACTCTATTCACTGGGGTTTAGAAGAATGAAAGGTCATCCCATTGAAACATATAGAATTCTGAAGGGGCTTGGCAAGGTACACACTAAGAGAACATTCTCCTCATGGGAGAGTCTCGGACCTTGACAGCACAGTGTGCAAATTAAGGGGCATCAATTTAATACAGACATGAGAAGGAATGGGTTGAGTGTCTTTGGAATTCCTTGCCACAGAGGGCTGGGGTGGGACAGCGTCCCTTGTGTATATTTAAGGCTGAGCTAGATTCTTGATCAGTCGGGAAATCAAGGGTGACAGGGAAAACGCAAGAAAGTAGATGTAAGGAATGTCAAATTAGCCATGATCCTGTTGAATGGCCAAGCAGGCTTGAGGGGCCAAATGGCCTACTCCTGTTCCTATTCCAATTTCTTATGGTCTCGAGCAACAGTATGTGATTACAACTCCACTTGCTTAGTTAGACCTGGCGCACTAGAACTGATCTCCAGATGGTCAGTCCATTAATTAAATTCTACTGCACGTCTTCCCACCATCAGCCTGTGTCATGCTTCACTTCATGTGGCTGTGGTCATGGCTTATTCCCTTTTCTGACCCTGCTCCCTCGACATATAATGCCTGCTCCCTCTAATTGGGTTTTAGTGTCTATTCAATCACTCTCTGGCTATGTAAGACCACCTGATCGTGAGCATTATCTGTTTCCAAGTGGTGTTGGCTCCATGTACTACCAGCAAAGGATGTAATATCTGTGAATTGATACGGCAGCAAGAAAGTCATTTACTCATGTCTGGAGAGGTTGTGGTGTGGACTGGGCCACCATTTCAATGTAAATATAATTACTTGGAAGGTCATGATTTGGAGATGCCAGTGTTGGACTGCGGTTGTGCAGAGTTAAAAATCACACAACATCAGGCTCTTTTGCTGCTGTCTCATTTAAAAGAAAGCAGAGTCTTAGAAATGTAGGGAGTTTGTTTTTGATGCAATCTCTCACACTTCCTGGACAGCACTGTCAAGCAGTGAATGAATTGTACTGACCAAAAAGGACCCAGGTAAGAACATCAGTCTGTGCTGAATTTACCTGTCATCACACAGGTAATTTAATACCACATCAGAATCGAATTAGCTTTATAGCCACCTGTGCTCAAATGAGGACAGTGAAAGGTTTACATTACAGTGCCATCTTGGGTACAAAGGTATAGACTCCTAAAATAAAATTGTTTGGGGGGGGGGGAAAGAAACTATAGAAAAGTAAAGAGATAAAGCATTACAGATCAGAGGAATAGATTAGAAAGGTAAAGAAATAAAAAGTTCAGAATAACAGTCTTTCCAACCCAGTCCATGCCGGGACCCAGTAGCTGGTGACACAGCTGGTCTAATGTCCTGGATTAGGAGCAACTCCGGGAGGGTTCCTGCTCCTGACTTTTATCCAGCGGCTCTTTTGTCTGCTGCTTTACTACAGTTCACAATGAGCACTGGCACATCATGTGTCTGTTTCCCTTGTTTTCCATAAAAATTGTAACAGAGCAACTGCTTTCTTAAGTCTTTTAGGGGCATGAAGGAATGGGAGCAACTAAAATTAGTACTAACTGACCCCCCCCCAAAAAAAAATTGGTTGTATATTCAAAGGCAACTGCACAGTAAGTCTGCAGTAACATTATTCTCACCGTGTGTACCTTCACTTAATTTTAAAAATCTCTCAATACCAGGTTATAGTCCAACAGGTTTATTTGGAAGCACTAGCTTTCAGTGCGCCGCTGCCCCTTCAGGTGGTTCACTTATGTGTTTGTCTACAGCCAGTGATACAGTGGTAGTGTCCTGGGGAGGTTTAAGTCCCACATGCCCTAGCGATGTCTTATCATATGTTCAAACAGGTTGATTTGTTTTTGTTTGCAGATATTGAGTTGTTTGGCAAAACCTTCCTTTTAATTAAAAGGAGCAAATTCTTTCATGGGCATCACTAATTTAGTTGCACTTGCCCTTGGCCATTTCAGCGTCAACCAAATTGCTCACATTGTATGTTGCCAAACTGGGTGTTGATGGCAGACTTCCTTCCCTCAGGGATTGTTGATGAACTAGCTGGGTTTTTACACCAATTGAGTACCATGGCCTCATTACTGAGTCTAGCTTTATATTCCAAATTTATTTACTAGAATTTAAATTCTGGTGTGGTGGGATTTGAACCGATTTCCTGGGTTTTGGGATGACTAGTGGGGACAACAAACCCCATGCCACCATCTCCCTCACGCAGGATATGTGCAGAAGCTGCTGAGTTGGGAGCTCGCAATTAAATATGGAATCTCGCAGAAGCAGTCATGCAAAGTTAACATTTCCTAAATGACAATATTTTCTAAAACTTGACTGCTTCATGGATATGCAATTGACTTGAACATGTAGCTACATAAATGGCTGTCTTGCAATTGATCGATATTTGCTCATAGCCAGCAGTGATTTACATTAATGTTAGATGTAACTTTATTTTGTACCGTGCAATATAAATGACTTTCTGTTGGAGGCTTGTGCATTAAGCTGTTTATTAATGCTAAAGATTCCTTATGTTTCAGTTGATATCCTGTGAAAACTTCCAATTGAAATGTATTCAGCTTTTCATTCCTGACAAGCTCAATAATCAGTAGTTGTTTGCCTGCCAAGAAATTTGGCAATATTATTGGGTGTAGTTAACCAGAAAGTAATTGGTTTTGAAAATAAGATACATCTGTATCGCATGTCCTATTGTGATGAAATTGCCTAAATCTAAAGTGTTATTGGGGATCATTTATTTTCGTTAATCCAGACTCTGTCCCTAGGTGTTGCGAGAAAAAGAATGATGAGGTGGGCCAATGGAGAGTTGCTGGCCTCATCTCCAACATATGAAAAAAAAACCAAGGTCTTCTGGAAAGCTGCTCTTCCCCTTTTTCCAGTTGGATCCATTTTCTTCAATTCTTTGCATATCAGAGGCCATTTCTCTGACCCACGTTGGACCCTGTTCTGTGCCATTAGCTGAGTGTTGTCAGTCACTGGCGTCAGGTGCTGAAAACCTCCCTTCACCATCTGCTGCTTTCGATCATCAACAAGAACTGGGATTGTCAGAGGAGGTTCAGCCCCATCGACTCATTGAAACCTGGAGTTCTCACCTTGCAGCCTTTCTGTCATGACTAGATGTCCTGATTTAAAGGGTACATTGGAATGGCTGCACCCTTACGGCCTCCATGTTATTTTTTAATTTATTTGTGGCCATTGTTGATTGAGCCAACATTTATTGCCTGTCTGTGGTTGCCCTTGGGAAGTTGGTGGTGAGCTGCCGCCTTGAGTCCATGTGCTATAGTTAGGGAGGAAGTTGGAGGCGTTTGACTTCGTGACAGTAACAACAGCAAGATGTTTCTAAGTCAGAATGATAAATGACTTGGAGGGGAACTTGATGGAAGTGATCATCGGTTGGAAGGTGCTCTCTGAGGATCTTTAGGGAATTTCTGCAGTGTAGCTTGTAGATAATATACATTGCTGCAACTGATCATTAGTGGAGGGGAGGATGTGGTACCAATCAAACGGGTTGCTTTGTCCTGGATGGTGTCAAACTTCTTGTGTTGTTGGAGCTGCACCCATCCAGATAGGTGGGGAGTATTCCCTCACACTGCTGACTTGTGCCTTGTAGTTGGTGAACAGACTCTGGAATTAGGAGGGGAGTTATTTGGCTCAGTATTCCTAGCTTCTAACTTGCTAATGTAGCCACTATGTTTGTTTATGTGGTGAGTCCAGTTGAGTTTTTGGTCAATGGTAACCCCCAGGATGTTGACAATGGCGGATTCAGTGATGGTAACACCTTTGAATGTTAAATGGCAATGGTTAGTTTCTCTTATTGGAGATGGCCACTGCTTGGCATTTGTGTGGGGCAAGTGTTGCAACTAATCTCCAACCCTCACAAAACCATTCCAATACTCATTATGGGGAATCCTGAACCAACCAGCAATGGTGACAAAGAAGAGGTCCACGTATACAAGACCATAGCGGTGCCATGAACAGCATTACCCAGTCAGTGTCATTAAGGATGTCAGTTAGTGATGCAGCATCATGGGTTCAATTCCAATACTAGCTGAGGTTACCATGAAGGACTCTCCTCAACCTTTCTCCTTGTCTAAGCCATGGCGACCCTCAGGTTAAACCACCACCAGTCTTCTCCCTCCAAGAGAGTGGTCCTCTGTGACTATGGCAACTTTACCTTGACATTAACGGTGTGTAGTTTTATTTGCCATCATTCAAGCAGCATTTCCATTCTTTTAGCCCTTTGATTTCTAATGTAGGTCATTTGGAGCTTTTTGAAACTATTGGACTACTATCAGATGGATTATTTGTTATTAATACAACTAATCAATAAAAGGCTCATTGGAATGAGAATATATACTGCAAGTACCTGAACATACAAGCCAATTAAGCAGGAACCATGGAGATGTTTATCAGTATAATTTAGTAAGTAGAATAGTTTACCTGGAATTATGATGTAATGTGTACATAATTGCATTAACTTAAAAAGCAAATCAGTTTTTTCCTGTGTTTCTTGCCTAATATTTCTTCCTAGGAGTAACTGTCTCAGTTGTACAGAGCTTCACCATAGTATTAACCATGTTCATTTAAGCATAAAATAGTCTGCTACCATGATATGGGCTCTGCCTTCAGCAGGCTATTTATATCTGATGTGGCAAGGCTTATGGTAGCTCTTGTAACATAAGAGCAAGATGTGAGTAACGTGATATTGAAAGATTCAATAGACCTTTATGACAGCTCCTTGTGTATAAACATATTACAACCGTAAGCCTACCACTTAACAGCGACTAATGAACCAAAAGGATTTATTAGATACTGCCAGCAAAACTAACGCCATCTACAAGATACCATGCAAGAACTATTTTAAAAAAAACACTACATTGAACAGACAAGTAGGAAACTTGCCACCAAGATACCCTAACACCAACTGCCACTAACTACCACCAAAAAACACGATCCACTATTGCTAGTTTCCATACGTACATACAGAGGAAGGCACCACTTTGACTGGGGCAACACACACATCCTAGGACAGGCAAAGCAAAGACATGAACAAGAATTCTTAGAGGCACGGCATTCTAACCACAACTCAATCAATAAGGGCATCGGTTTAGATCCTATCTGCCTTCCCTTGAAAAAAACAGGAAATGACATCACCCACCTCAAGAAACCAAGACCTATAAATAGAGAGGCGGGGCATGCCATCAGTGCTTCACCAGAGACTCTCACTGATGATGTTACCTAGTCATCAGGTACTTTTGAAAACAAACCTTCCAGCTCAGTGAGCTGACTTACTTTTATTACAGCCATTGCCACCTCAGTGTCAGGGCTAATATGAAGCTATTGGTGCAAATAGCATACTTTCAACAGCATATGATGCTTCAAGTGGCCTCAGTGAAGATGGAGTTTGAGACATTTTATCCTCCGATCATATGCTATGATACCATAATATCACAAGCATATCTCTAAAGTTACATTGATACTGTATGTGAAACATAACGCAACCCATACTGTGTTAATTCTTTGTACATTCGCATACATTTTTAATTAAAAAGTTGGTTAGATTTCAAGGGATGCAGATAAAGTGCTCCACATTAACGATGTTGAACAATCTAACATTATCGGAAATAGAGTTTCGTCTTTGATATTTTGGAATCAGAAACTGTAGTGAATCTTCATCACTAGCATAATAGAAAAAAATACATTTTCCCTTCCATCTTGTATTAGCACTCTTGAAGCATAGTTGTAGTTGAATTAGGACAGTGCAGTGCTTTATAGACTGCCAATTAGATTGGTGCCCCATCTATTATATGGACTTACTGTTTTTCTCAATCCTGTTAAAATATTGTGAAGGTGCATGCTGCATTGAAAAGTATCCTTGTTTTTGGAGTTTGGGAGGTGTATGCATTTCTTGTACATTGAATAACCTAGCATTAGGTTGCACTCGACTGGAAATGCCTGTAAATTACAACACTGGCCGTAATGGTCTCATTATTACTGTTAATCTTGTCCCTACAAATAACAATATCCTTCTGCAGGTAAGAACTGCTGTTATTCCTCATTAACTGCCTTTTTTTGGTATCCAAAGTAATGTTTTAAATAAAACTAAATGTTTGAAAAATTGCGAATTTCAAAGGAAAGTTGCAAGGAACTTGCTTAAACGTAGCCAGTGAAATGTCATCGGTGCATTTTAAAGCCTTCATTAAAGTTGTCATTAAAGACCTCAGCCTTGTCCCAGTGTACTCATTGATCTCGTGAACAGTTTGTGAACACACTATTGCAAAGACACATACTTTGCCTCCCCCACCCCCAATGTATTTCCGTTTAAATCGAAGCAGATAATAAAGAAAGCAAATGGAATATTGGCTTTTATAATGAAAGGAATAGAATATAAAGGTAAGTATTGTTGCAACTCTACAAGGCACTGGTAAGACTGCACCTGGAGTATTGTGCACAGTTTTGGTCCCCTTATTTGAGGAAAGATGTAGTGGCATCGGAGGCAATTCAGAGGAGGTTCATTAGACTGATCCCAGAGATGAGGGGTTTGTCATATGGAGAGAGATTGAGCAGCTTAGGGTCTAGACTCTCTCGAACTTAGAAGAATGAGGGGAGATCAAATTGAAGTATTCAAGACAATAAAAGGTGTGGATAAGATAGATGTGGAGCAGATGCTTCCTCTTGTGGGGCATTCTGGGACGAGAGATCATAGTCTTAGGGAAAGAGATAGCAAATTTCAAACAGAGTCATAGAGAAACTAGTTCTCCCAAAAGGTTGTGAATCTGTGAAGTTCACTGCCCCCAAAAGTGCAGTCGATGCTGGGACAGTGAGTAAATTTAAGCAGGAGTTAGACGGTTTTTAATTGGTAATGGGGCAAAGGCAGGAAAATGGAAGTGAGGAGCATATTAGTCACGATTGAATGGCGGAGCAGACTCGATGGGCCGAATGGTCAAATTCTGCTCCTATATTTTATGAACTTTGCCTCTGTTCATTTGCAATCGTGCTCCTCATGTTTGACAATTCCGATGCACTGCTGATGAGCTGCTCAGATTTTAATCTCTGCCAACATGTGCTCAATCAAAACGACAGCATGTGTCCTTCACTGCACTAAGCTCGATTCACCCCTGCAGTTGATGTCTCACCTGTCAGAAAATGCCTCCTGGTTTAAAATTGCCATTCCCCCATTTCCAAAGTACTCCGTGCCTCGTCACTCCCTATCTGGAACCTCCTCTTGCCCCGTAATTCTGGAAGATCTGGGTAAGTCAGAGTCATTGGGCAGGGAGGGTCTGAGTGCCATACAAAAGGGGGTATGCCTTAAAGCCCAGATGGGGAGGAGGGAAGGTGATGGGTGGTTACTATTTTGTGCTCATGTGCAAAGTATGCCCCATCCAGAAATACTCCCGCCTTCCCATCCTTGTGGATACTTTCCCAAAAAAGCTGTTACTATACATCATGACATACATTAGGACTTTGAAAGGAAATTGTATGGGCACTTGAATGAAATAAACACATGGTGTAACGAGGAGTGGAACTGGCTGGATTGATGAATGGCCTGCTGTGCTATATTTGACTTTTTCTCATCTGGGTCTTTCCTCCCCTCTCTATTTGGCTAGTCCAGCCTTGATTGGGGATAATGACTGAGTGATACTGGCTTTGGTTTGATCATCGAAGAAACCCAGGCTAATACTGTGTCAGTGTGGTTTCAAATCCTGCCATGACATGGTGGAACATGGATTTAATAAGTTTGGAATTTAGAACTAGTGACAATTTGGAAATTGTGAAAACTTGCCTGGTTGGCTTTAAGGAAGCTGGGCTGGCCTCTGACTCCAGACCTACACCAATCTGGTTTACTATTAACTGTCCTCTGAACTGGCTGAGCAAGCCATTCAGTTTATGGGCAATTGCAGACAACCAATAAACTACCTACAATACAAACATTACACAAAAGAAAATTTGACCCTCCCTAAAATTTGAGTCGTCAAAACTATTGCCGTGTCTCAGCAAGTTTTCACCTTCCACTGCTGTGTTTGTATTGCTTAGTTTTCCTGATCACACAATTGTAAAAATTCTCAGTGTGGTTACAAATTCCTATCTGCCCCATACATTTAAGCCCCATGCCAGTCAGGTGTCTACAGTCTCCAAATCCATATCTTTTGCGCAATCCTGATTTCAATTTCTCCCCATTGACCATCTGCCTTCAGCTGTGTAGCTGTAAGGTTTTGTATTCCTCCTGTATCTCTATTTGCTCCTTAGTCCCACCAGTGTGATAGCAACTCTGACCAGGTTGATTGGATCTATACAGTGTGGAAGCAGGCGATCCAGCCCATCGAGTCCACACTGGTCCTCTAAAGAGCATTCCACCCAGACCCACGACATCTCTGTAATCCTGTATTTCCTATGGCTAAACCACCTAACCTACACATCCCTGGACACTCTGGGGCAATTTAGCACGGCCAATCCACTAGCCGGCACATCCCTGGACTCTAGGTGGGGCAATTTAGCACGGCAAATCCACTAACCTGCCCATCTTTGGAACTTGGGAGGAAGCCAGAACAAACTCACGTGGATAATGTGCAAACTTCACACAGTCAGTTGCCTGAGGCTAGAATTGAACCTAGGTCCCTGGTGCTGTGAGGCAGCAGTGCGAACACCACTGTGTCACCTGTGGTAAAACGCTTTTATTTTGATAGAAATGTTTGTTTTTAAACCCTACTTGTTTTGACCAAGTTTTTGGTTTTATACCCTAATATTTCTCTGTGTGGCTCATTGGCAAATTTTGCTTAATGATTGTCCTATGAATTTAGCTTGGATGTGTTATGTTAAAGGTGCTGCACAGACATAGGAATTCTGGGAGGAAGGGGAGAGTGTGAGACCTTTTTTTGGGGGGGGTACCACAAAGGGTGGGGTGAGGCACATCCCTTAAAGATAGCAAAGCAAACTCTCTGGTCATTTAAACAGTTGGGAGGAAATACAGATGGGCAAAAGCCCTTCATCAGGAATAAAGGCAGTGAGCCTGAAGCGTGGAGAGATAAGCTAGAGGGGGGTGGGGGTGGGGAGAAAGTAGCATAGAGTACAATGGGTGAGTGGGGGAGGGGATGAAGGTGATAGGTCAAGGAGGAGAGGGTGGAGTGGGTAGGTGGAAAAGCCCCGTGATGTCGAACAATTCTTCTGTCGCCTCCGCCTCCGAGCTTACTTTCACAATCAGGACTCCCGCCCACCTTCCGAGGACCCCTTCGCCCACTTCCAACACACTGCATCCACCTGGACACCCCGCGCTGGCCTATTACCTGCCCTCGACCTCTTCATTTCCAACTGCCGCCGGGACATTAACCGCCTCAACCTGTCTACCTCCCTTTCCCCCCCCCCCCCACTCCAACCTCTCACCCTCACAACGTGCAGCCCTCCAATCCCTCTGCTCCAATCCCAACCTCACCATCAAGCCAGCGGATAAAGGGGGCGCAGTGGTAGTCTGGCGCACTGACCTCTACACCGCTGAAGCCAAACGTCAACTCAAGGACACCTCTTCCTACTGCCCCCTTGACCAAGACCCCACACCCCATCACCAAACCATCATCTCCCAGACCATACAGAACCTCATCACCTCAGGAGATCTCCCACCCACAGCTTCCAACCTCATAGTCCGGGAACCCCGCACTGCCCGGTTCTACCTCCTTCCCAAGATCCACAAGCCTGACCACCCTGGCCGACCCATTGTCTCAGCATGCTCCTGCCCCACTGAACTCATCTCTACGTACCTCGACACTGTCCTATCCTCCCTAGTCCAGGAACTCCCCATATATGTTCAAGACACCACCCACACCCTCCACCTCCTCCAAGACTTCCGTTTCCTCGGCCCCCAACGCCTCATCTTCACCATAGATATCCAATCCCTCTACACCTCCATCCGCCATGACCAGGGCCTCCAAGCCCTCCGTTTTTTCCTCTCCAGACGTCCCCAACAGTACCCTTCCACCGACACTCTCATTCGTTTGGCTGAACTGGTCCTCACCCTTCACAATTTCTCCTTTGAATCCTCCCACTTCCTCCAGACCAAAGGGGTAGCCATGGGCACACGTATGGGCCCCAGCTATGCCTGTCTCTTTGTTGGCTACGTAGAGCAGTTGATCTTCCGTAATTACACTGGCACCACTCCCCGCCTCTTCCTCCGCTACATTGATGACTGCATTGGCGCCACCTCGTGCTCCCGTGAGGAGGTTGAGCAATTCATCAACTTCACCAACACATTCCACCCTGATCTTAAAGTTACCTTGACCATCTCTGACACCTCCCTCCCCTTCCTGGACCTCTCCATCTCCATTAATGACGACTGACTTGACACTGACATTTTTTACAAACCCACCGACTCCCACAGCTACCTGGATTACACCTCTTCCCACCCTACCTCTTGCAAAAATGCCATCCCGTATTCCCAATTCCTCCGCCTCCGCCGGATCTGCTCCCAGGAGGACCATTTCCACCACAGAACACACCAGATGGCCTCCTTCTTTAGAGACCGCAATCTCCCTTCCCATGTGGTTAAAGATGCCCTCCAACGCACCTCGTCTACATCCCGCACCTCCTCCCTCAGACCCCACCCCTCCAACCGTAACAAGGACATAACGCCCCTGGAGCTCACCTTCCACCCTACCAACCTTCGCATAAACCAAATCATCCGCCGACATTTCCGCCACCTCCAAAAAGACCCCACCACCAGGGATATATTTCCCTCCCCACCCCTTTCCGCCTTCTGCAAAGACCGTTCCCTCCGTGACTACCTGGTCAGGTCCATGCCCCCAAACAACCCACCCTCCAATCCTGGCACTTTCCCCTGCCATCGCAGGAACTGTAAAACCTGTGCCCACACCTCCTCCCTCACCTCTATCCAAGGCCCTAAAGGAGCCTTCCACATCCATCAAAGTTTTACTTGCACATCCACCAATGTCATTTATTGTATCCGTTGCTCCCGATGTGGTCTCCTCTACATTGGGGAGACTGGGCGTCTCCTAGCAGAGCGCTTTAGGGAACATCTCCGGGACACCCGCACCAATCAACCACACCGCCTCGTGGCCCAACATTTCAACTCTCCCTCCCACTCTGCTGAGGTCCTGGGCCTCCTTCACCGCTGCTCCCTCACCACCAGACGCCTGGAGGAAGAACGCCTCATCTTCCGCCTCGGAACACTTCAACCCCAGGGCATCAGTGTGGACTTCAACAGTTTCCTCATTTCCCCTTCCCCCACCTCACCCTAGTTCTGAACTTACAGCTCAGTAACTGTCCCCTTGACTTGTCCGGACTTATCCTACCTGCCTATCTCCTTTTCCACCTATCCACTCCACCCTCTCCTCCCTGACCTATCACCTTCATCCCCTTCCCCACTCACCCATTGTACTCTATGCTACTTTCTCCCCACCCCCAACCTCCTCTAGCTTATCTCTCCACGCTTCAGGCTTTATTCCTGATGAAGGGCTTTTGCCCGAAACGTTGATTTCGAAGCTACTTGGATGCTGCCTGAACTGCTGTGCTCTTCCAGCACCACTAATCCAGAATCTGGTTTCCAGCATCTGCAGTCATTGTTTTTACCTAGGACATACAGACTGCCTACTCCCACCCATTTCAGCTTCATTATGGTAAGGGCAATGTAGTATCGGGCTCAGTTCAGCTTTTATTTAACAGGTTCATTCAACTCAATTATTTTCTTGTTATTCATTCATGGGCTGAGGGCATCGCTGTCTAGACCAGTACATATTTTCTAGGGGCCAGTTAAGAATCAACCACATTACTGTGGGTCAGTCACACTCCGGCCTTATGAAAGCAGTATGTTTTTAACCAAAAGACCTGCCCATCCCATAGAAAGTTTGCTTTGTATTAATTTCAAAAATATACTTTATCCGTAAAACATATCTTGATATATGCCTATTTGCAAACAAAGTTCGGTTTACCAAAGAGCATTTCTTATTTGAACCAGATTATACACATTTGAGGGGCCAGGCGGGTCCGAAAACTGGATGGACCCCCATTTGCCTTCAGCTGGAATATCTCAGACAGTGGTCTTACCCCACTGGGCCTTGGCAGCAGTTGCCCCAAGCTTTAGTGCATCCCCAAGCATTTTGGAAGGACTGCCTTAAAGAATTAAAGTGAGAGAGAGGGGCCTAGTATTTCAGTGTCTAAAGGCTGGATTTCACCTCTACCAACAACTGTGTTTTTGGTAGGTTGGGCTATACAATGAATTATTTACAAACACTCAAGGGAGGCTGCCAATTTTGGCAGTAGCTAACCCTTTAAAACAACAGGGGGGGGGGGTTGCTGATTGGTAAAATGGTGAAACTGGGTATCCTCCCTACTTTATGTGCCTCTCACACTTTCCCTGGTCAAACCACCGTCTAGTGGCCTCATGGAATACTCGGCCCAAATTGTCCCCTCTTGTAGGCAAAAGTGAGGACTGCAGATGCTGGCGATCAGAGTTTAGGTGAGAGTGTTGCTGGAAAAGCACAGCAGGTCAGGCAGCATCCGAGGAGCAGGACAGTCGACATTTCGGGCAAAGGCAAACTATAACTGAACAGCATATCTTTATTTCCTTAATGGCTTTGCAAATGGAATTAGAAGCTGGGAACGCACAAGATTCTTTGGAATAGCAGAAGATAAATGTCACCAGACTCTCCATGTCCTGCCAGTAATGGAGGCAGGAGAACTTGCACAGAAGCCAATCTATTGGAGTTCAGCTGGTGTCCACTAGATGGCACAGTTATCAACTTTTGTAAATTGCCAGATAGTTTCAAGTTGTTCAACAAATACTTTCAGTAATTGAATCAGATATTTAGAAGCTCAGGAGCAGCTTTGGATTGCTGCGTACAGTTCTGGTCACCACATTACCAAAAGGATGTGGATGCTTTGGAGAGGGAGGTTCACCAGGATGTTGCCTGGTCTGGAGGGTGTTAGCTGTGAGAAGAGGTTGAGGGGGGGGGAACCTGATTGAGGTCTACAAAATCATGAGAGGAATAGACAGGGCGGATGGTAAGAAGCTTTTTCCCCACAGTGGGGACTCAGTTACTAGGGATCACAAGTTCAAGGTTTGAGGGGAAAAGTTTAAGGGCGGCACGGTGGCACAGTGGTTAGCACTGCTGCCTCACAGCGCCAGAGACCCAGGTTCGATTCCTGCCTCAGGCGACTGTCTGTGTGGAGTTTGCACGTTCTCCCCATGTCTGCGTGGGTTTCCTCCAGGTGCTCCAGTTTCCTCCCACAGTCCAAAGATGTGCAGGTTAGGTGAATTGGCCATGCTAAATTGCCCATTGTGTTCGGTGTAGGGGTATGGGTGGGTTGTGCTTCGGCGGGTCGGTGTGGACTTGTTGGGCTGAAGGGCCTGTTTCCACGCTGTAAGTAATCTAATATGTGTGTAAAGTTATTTTCGCAGAGGGCGGTGGATGCCTGGAACATGTTGCCAGCAGAAGTGGGCACGATAGCGATATTTAAGATGTATCTGGACAAATACATGAATGGGCAGGGAGCAGAGGGATATAGATCCTTAGAAAATAGGCGACAAGTTTAGATAGAGGATCTGGATAAGTGCAGGCTTGGAGGGCCGAAGGGCCTGTTCCTGTGCTGTAACTTTCTTTATTCTTTGCTGTTTCCAATTATTCCTGCTGAATTTAGCTAACCAATTTAGATTTACATTTCAGGCACATTTGAAATGTCTATGTGCTTCTTGAGTGCCAGCAGTTGCTTCTATGCCAATAGTGTTATTTTTAAGGTAGCGTGTGGATTCCAATTATATTATAGGTGTTGAGTATTGTACTCATGGGAGCTTCTGTGGCACAGTAACAGTGTCCCCACTGTTGGATTGGGAGGTTCAAGTCCCACCAGCTCCAATGGTTTGTAATAACATCTCTGAACACTTTGTTTAGGAAGGTCGCTGTACTTGAAAGAGCTGGTTTTCATATAAGCGATGAGCAATGCCCCTCAGAATTTGCACTTAAAAAGATCCTGTGACAGCATTCGGTGCCCTCGTCAGTATTTATGTTCCAGACATCTTCACATAAGCAGATAATCTGGACATTCTCACATATCTGACCATCCCGATAAGCTCCTGTGCAGTTGCATAAGTTGGTTGCCACACTCCCAACATCATTGCTGATACAAATCAGAAGTATTACATAGGCTGTAAACTGCTTTGGAGCGTCCTGTGACTGTGAACAGTCTGATGTAAATGAAGATATTTTTGTTAGAGAATACGCACAGTTCATGAGCAAATGGTTCTGATGTAATTGGATGACTGGTCACCAGCCCTTCCACAAAGCCAGGCACACTATCCTCAATATTTTTTGCAATATTCAACCTCCATCAGCACAGTACCTCTGACATTGCAGCATTCCAATTCTGTTACATTGGGGCTGTCAGCCTGGAGTTTGTGCTACTGTTTCTGGAGCAGAATCACAGCATCCCTACAGCATGGAAGCAGGCCCATTGAGTCCACACCAACCCTCCAAAGGGCATCCCACCCTGAACCAGCTCCCTGCTCCTCCCATGGCTAATCTACCGAACCTATGCATCCCTGAACACTATGGGAAATTTAGCATGGCCAATCTACCTAACCTGCAAATCCTGAGACTGTGGGAGGGAACTCTCAAGATGGTGGAGAATGTGCAAAGTCTACTCAGTCACCTGAGGGTGGATATGAATCCAGGTCCCTAGCAATGTGAGGCAGCTAACCACTGAGCCACTGTGTCCCTTCTAAGGACTCTGACCTTCCAACTCAGAGATGGAACTGAGACCATAAACATGAGAACACAAAATAGTCCGAATAGATGAAGAAGCTCACAATCTGCTTCATTGTCAGTGACTTGTGTTTGAAAATGATTTCCTGAACAAGAACTAAACAGATAATCATTACTTCTTCCTTGGTAAAAACAATGACGGCAGATGCTGAAAATCAAATACTGGATTAGTGGTGCTGGAAGAGCACAGCAGTTCAGGCAGCATCCAACGAGCAGCAAAATCAACGTTTTGGGCAAAAGCCCTTCTCCTGAAATCCCCTCCAAACCTCCTGCCTTTCACTTTAAAACTCTGGCCCTGATTATTCACCCTTCGACTGAAGGAAGTAGCTGCCTTCTTTCCACCCTATCCATGCCCCACTTAATCTTATGCACCTCCAAAAGATCCTCCCTCAACCTTCTCTGCTCCAAAGAAAAGAACCTGAGCTTATCCAGCCTCTCTTCATTGCTGAAATGCTCCATCCCAGGCAGCATCCTGGTGAATCTCCTCTTCACCCCCTTCCAGTGCAATCACATGCTTCCTATAGTGCAGTCATCGGAACTGCACACAGTACTCTAGCAGTGGCCTAACCAAAATTCTGTACAGTTCCAAAGTAACCTTCTTGCTCATATAATCTATGCCACGACTGATAAGGGCAAGCGATCCTTCTGCCTTCTTAATCATCCAATCTGCACTGCCACCTCAGGGATCTGTGGGCAAGTATGCTAAGGTCCCTCTGTTCCCCTGAAATGTAGGCAACTTTAAGAGTAAAACACTCTACTCTTCCTTCAAACTGTAACTCACTGATTGCTTTTTGCATTGCCTTGCAACCGTTCTGTTTTCGCATTGCTTAATTAAATTTATTTGAATAATTTGCAGTAAAAATAAACTGACTTTGAAGTATTAGCAGAATCGATTCTGAGTCACATTAACTCTGCACGATTTCACGCAAGTTGATTGTAGTCAGATGTTGCAAAATTAGTCCAGAGTTTGTTTAAGCAATGCACTGCTGTTCATTCTATTGTAATAAATAGCTGAGGGGCCATGGGGCATGGCTTGTTTGGAGATCAGACTGTGTTTGTTGCATGTTGAGACATGAAGGCATGCTTGTCAGTCAGCATTCCGAAAATAGAAGCAAGAACTATATTTTTAATATGTTTGTATGTATGTTATCTGTGGAAATGGCCTAGTGGTATTATTATTGGACTTTTAACTGAGAGACCCACGTCATGTTCTGGGGATCTGGGTTCAAATACTGCTACAATAGATGGTGGAATTTGAATTCAATAATAATCAGGAAATAAAAATCTAGTGATGTCCATGAAACCATTGGCAACTGTCAGGGGAAAACATCTACGTCACCAGTGTCCTTTAGGGAAGGAAATCAACCATCGTTACCTGGTCTGGCCTATGTGTGACTCCAGACTCGCATCAATGTGGTGACTCCTAACTGCCCTCTGGTCAATTAGGGATGGGTAATAAATGCTGGCCTGGTAACACTCACATCCAGTGAATGAATTTTTTTTAAAATCCGACAGAAACCCCAACAAATTGCTTGTGTAAAACCATGCTGCATTCACATGAAAAACAATTCTGCTTAGTCATTGTGAAGTCAAGGAAATTCATGCGATGATATTTATTTATCAGCCACGCCTGAAGGAAGGACATTTTTAGGAAGGTTCAAGTATTGAGTATTTTCAGAAATGTACAGGATGGAATTCACCTCCAAAATGAACAAATGAGTCATAGTGTCATACTGCACGGAAACAGACCCTTCGGTCCAACTCGTCCAAGTCAACCAGCTTTCCTAGCTCCATTTGCGTTTGGCCCATATCCTCTCCATGTACCTGTCCAAATGACTTTTAAATGTTGCAGTTGTAGTCACCTCTACCATTTCCTCTGACAGCTCGTTCCATAGACGCACCATCCTCTGTGTGAGAAAGTTGTCCCTCAGGTCCTTTTTAAATCTTTTCCCTCTCTCCTTAAACCTATGCCCTCTAGTCTTGACCTCCCCTACCCTAAGGAAAAGACCTTTGCTGTTCATCTTATCTGTTCCCCTTATGATTTTGTAAACCTCTATAAGGTCACCCCTCAACCTCCTGCACTGCAGGGAAAAAAAAAAGTCCCAGCCTTTCCAGTCTCTCCTTACAATTCAAAGCCTCCAGTTTTGGTAATATCCTTGTAGATCTTTTCTGCACCCTTTCCAAATTAATAATACCCTTCCTGTAGAAAAATGGAGCCTCACCAATGTCTTGTACAGCTGTGACATGACCTCCCAATTCCTATACTCACCAATAAGGCAAGCGTACCAAATGCCTTCTTCATTATCCTGTCTACCTATGACTCCACTTTCAAGAAAGATTAAAAGCAATTTGCTTGCCTTCGAAAAGAAAGAGTTGAGTGAGTTTTGAGAAGATTTGTAGCACAGGTTGAGGTTTTGGATGTAGCTTTGCTTGCTGAGCTTGAAGGTTAATTTCCAGATGTTTCGTCACCCTACTAGGTAACACCTTCAGTTGGCCTCAGGTGAAGCACTGCTGAAAATTCCTCCTTTTTATTTATATTTTTGGGTTTCTTTGGGTCAGTGATGTCCAACCAGAACTCTAATACATCGAGTTAGACCCCATCTACGACCCCCTGAGAAAAGGAACAGGATGCGACTTCACCACAGGAAATAACATCACCACAGGAAATAACATCATCAACCCAAAGAAACCCAAATATTAATTCAGCCATAGCCAAGTTGAGTTGTCAGGTTTAACTTGCTTACTTGAGGGGTGTTATTTTGGTTGCGAGAGGCAATAAAGTTGAATCATTGTTTCAATAATTAATTGTCTGTGAGATTTCTTAATAAGTAACTGAGTTAAAAGTAACTTGTGGTGATTTACCCACAAGGGGTGGTGAGTTGCTGGTACACATCACCAGAGGATTGGTTGAAGCAGACACAACAGCAGCATTCAAGAAACACCCGAACAAAAAGTAAGGGAAGAGAGGGATATGGATCCTGTGAGTGAAGACAGTTTTAGTATGGAAGGGCAAAATGTGGCAGCCCAGGCTTGGAGGGCCGAAGGGCCTGTTCCTGTGCCATATTAGTCTTTGTTCACAGCTGTAACTTCAACCAGTACAGGAATCAAACCCACTCTGTTACTAACACTCAATAGTTGTCTCGCCAAAAATAAATCCTGAATGGACTTTTCGTTAAACAGATTGATGAACTCTCTGTCATTGTGTTGTCTTGTCTTTCCCTGTGTTTTTCCTCTCCCTCCTCCATTCTTTCTCCTCACCAACACACACAAGTGACCCCACCACCCAATCTCAATCATAGCCGCCGTACCTTATGCAGTGATCAGGAGAGTGTTTCTGAACTGAGTGGTCCCTGTCAGGAGCAGCAGTGTACCAATGAGTACAACCTACTGAAGCTGTAATACAGGACCATAAGCACAAAAAATGGTGGCAGCAGCTTGCAATACTCACTGCAAGGTGATCCTGCAACTGATGGGTCTACCGTATCCAGTGGTGAAAGATGAAGGATAGTTAAATCGGTAACAGATGGGTCCACCAGCATCTCCATCATCAAATGATGGCAGAGCCCAACCCATGAGTGCCAAAGACTAGACCAAATTGATTTCAAGCACCTTCAGCCGGAGATGCTGCAGGGATGGTTATCATGGACACCCCTCCATTGCAGAAGACGGTCTTCAGTCAATTCAGTTTCCCCTGCTTTGATACCAAGAAGTGCCTGCAAACACTGGCCATAGCACAGACCTTGGGTCCTGACTTATTATCCTGGACTGTTTTATTGGGGAGACGTGCTGCAGAACTAGCTGTGTCCCTGACCCAGCTATTCCAGCAAATACCCGTGCCTACAGGACAGGGACTGCAACCTTTCAAGAAGCCAGCTTATCACCAACTAACCAAGGACAATTGGGAAGGGGTAACAAATGGTAACCCAACAATCACAACCATGGCAATTTTTATTTTTAGAAATATCACCACTTAAAAGTTCACTCTTTGTCCAACCTTTCCTGATATTTAATATGCCTTAGTGGCATTATTGTTTCTCGTTCCTGCTTTGAGTCAGTTTATGTTGTGAAAGGTGCGGTATAAATATAGATCGCTGTCGTCATTACTGAAGCTCAACAAAGCAAATGAGGTGCAAGGAGAAGGTCAGTATAGGTACCAGGAAATGAGAGCTGTGAAAACAGCCCAGCTCATTAACAGGCCCAAAAGGGAGGGTGCAATACGTAGCTGGATACAGACGGGCGCAGGCTAGGAATGAGACTGTTCTGTCGGAAAGTGAGGGCGAGGCAGCAATTACAGCTGAGAAATTGCAATGTTCACTTCATGGTTTGAGATCGGGGAGAAACCAGGAAAGTACAGAGGTGGCAGTATCAGCTCATCTCTGGTTATCATCACGCTGATAGCATTTAAACTTAGACATTGCTAAAGAGGGACGCAAGTATGGAACTATTGTCTTGCGCTGATCAAGGTTGGGACACGAGAAAAAAGAGAACATCGATTTATAACATCTAATGCAGGAAGGCATAGTTGATCTCTGTAGCACTGCAACCTCACAGCACCAGGCATCCAGGTTTGATTCCAGCCTCAGGCAACTGTGTAGAACATAGAACAGTACAGCACAGTACAGGCTCTTCGGCCCTTGATGTTGTGCTGACCTTTTATCCTACCTTAAGATAAAACTAACCGACATACCCTTCATTTTACTATCATCCATGTGCCTGTCCAAGAGCTGCTTAAATGTCCCTAATGTATCTGGCTCTACCACCACCATTGGCAGTCTATTCTACACACCTATCACTCTCTGTGTAAAGAACCAACCTCTGACATCTCCCCTAAACCTTCCCCCAATCACCTTAAAATACTGCCCCCTTGTGATAGCCATTTCTACCCTGGGAAAAGGACTATTCTCTCTATCTATGCCTCTCATTATCTTGTATACCTTTATCAAGTCGCCTCTCACCCTTCTTCGCTCCAGTGAGAAAAGCCTTAGCTCCCTCAACTTTCCTTCATAATGCGTGCCCTCCAGTCCAGTGAGGCATCCTGGTAAATCTCCTCTGCATCCTCTCCAAAGCTTCCATATCATTCCTATAATGAGATGACCAGAACTGAGCACAAAATTCCAAGTGAGGTCTAACCAGGGTTTTATAGAGCTGCAGCATAACCTTGCGGAGTTCGCACACTCTCCCTGTGTCTGCGTGGGTTTCCTTCAAGTGCTCTGGTTTCCTCCCACAGTCCAAAGATGTGCAGGTTAGAGTGGATTGGCCATGCTAAATTGCTCGATATAGTTTAGGGATATGCAGGCTAGGGGGTTAGCTGTGGGGAATGTGGAGTTACAGGGATAGGGTAGGGGAGGGGGGAGGTGGGCTAGTCCTCCGAGGGTCAGTGTAGACTCAATAGGCCAAAAGGTCAGCTCCTACCCTGTGGGATTCTACGACTCGATATAATTAGCTAATTCCTCGGAATTGCAATTGTTGCATTGTGGAACATATAGCTATCCTCTATGGTAATGGGGAAAATGAGGCTGCCAGTGCCATTTTTAGTGAGGTGGAGTTATGGCGTTGTGGGTTCCTGCAGTGGCATTCACATACAGGCTATCACCTCAAGTTAAAGATGGTAGAAATTCCTATCATGTGGATGACCAGGCTTTTGCTGTACGCCATCAGTATGTCTTGGAAGGAGTTGCAGGTTTACACTCAACCCATTTGACCACATTGAATCCCTACAGAAGCAGGCCCATTCAGCCCATTAAGTCAACATCGACCTTCCAAAGGTCACCTCACCCTCAGACCGTCCCCACCCTATCCCTGCATTTCCCTAGCCCACGCAGTCTGCATATCCCTGTGTCACTCTGTCTCTCCCCCCCACCCCCCCATGTTGAAGCAAAATGCTCAGAGACACAGTCTAGTTTTACCTCCTTCATCTTTATTCCTGGCCCTGGAGGGAGCAGGAACGATCGCCCATGTGCACAGAGACAGGAGTTCACTGTCTTCTCTGGAAGAACAGTTTCTCAATGAATTGTATAGTCATCTTACAGGGAGGAGCATCCAGATGAGGCAACATACATATTGATTGGGTGCCCGTTACAATCAGCGAGTGTCAGTACTAAAGATGAAGCCATCTGCTGTTACACAATGAATAACTGGCTTCATATAATGAATATTTTTCACCTTGTTAAACTGACCTCATATACTGAATACTTTCAATATTGTTAAACGGCTCTACATAGTGACTGCTTTTCCAAATTTGTTAACCCATTACCCTTGCTTCTAGCACCCCATTGTTAACTGCACGTTCTTATCTGCTCTGAGTCATGCTCAGCTGAACCTCTTGTTTCACAAACTCAGAACTTAACTCTTTCCCAGCCTGCTTATATCCTACATATATTCTCACCTGGACACTATGGATAATAGATCATGGCACATCCACCTAATCTGCACATTTTTGGACTGTGGGAGGAAGCCTACACAGACATGGGAAGAGTATACAAACCCCGCACAGACAGTCACCCGAGGCTGGAATCAAACCCGGGTTCCCCTGATGCTGTGGGGCAGCAGTGCTAACCATTGAGCCACTGTCTGTAACACAGAGAAAGATCCTTCAGCCTATCACAACCAGTCACTTAACTATTCTAATCCCATTTTCCAGCCAATAGCTTTAGCATTGCAAGTACACAGTTAACTAGTACTTTAATGTGATGAGGGTTTCTGCCTCTCCCACTCTTACAGTTCCAGATTCCTACCATCCTCATATCTCCTCTAAACCTCCAGCCCCTTTCCTTAAATTTATGCTCGATGGTCATTGATTCTTCCACCAATGGGAAAAGTCTCCTCCTCTATGCTGCTCCCTATTTTATGCATCTCAGTCATGTTCTGTCTCAATCCCCAGATCGTCCCTTGTGATCTCCAGATCACTGCGTTGTATTCCTCCTGCCTGTGTTACAAGCAGAAGCTGAAATTGGAGGACCCTTTACAAAAGGAGGTACAATGCTGGTCCAAGGCTGTGTAAGGCCATCTCTGGGACTGCTTGGAATCAGTGGACTGTTCACTCAGCGGAAAATCTAGACACGTATCACTATCACGGACTTCATTAGCAAATGTGTGGAGCACTGCGCACCAAAGGAGTCAACCCAAGTGTTCCTCAACCTTGGATGAACCAGGAAATCCAATCCCTACTGAAGACCAGGTGTGCAGCATTCAAGTCAGATGACCCAGACCAATATAGGAAATCTAGATGTGACCTCCACAAAATGATCAGAGATGGCAAGAGGCAGGACTGGACCAAGTTAGAGGCCCAAACCTACCAAACACACTCCCACCACCTGTGGCAAGGCCCAACCAACATAACAGGACACAAACTGAAGCAATGCAAGATGGTGGACAAAGACACATCCCTCCCTGATGCGCTCAATGCCTTCTATCCTCAGCTTGAGTAGAATGCCAGCAGCGTGGTGACACCTGCCGTGACAGTGCCAGACATGCCTGTTCCCTCGGTCACCACTGCAGACGTCAGGTCACTCTTCCTACGAGTCAACCGAAGGAAAGTGATGGGCCCAGACGGCGTCCCTGGCTGAGCACTCAGATCTTGTGTGGACCAGCTGACGGAGGTGTTCACCGACATCTTTAACCTCTCCCTCCGACAAGCCAAAGTTCCCAGCTGTTCCAAGAAGACCACCATTATACCAGTCCCGAAGAAAGCACATGCCTTAATGAGTACCGCCCAGTGGCTCTGATCTCAATAATCATGAAGTGCTTCGATGGCCCACATCCACTCCAGTCTCCCAGCCTGCCTTAATGCCCTACAATTTGCCTACAGATGTAACAGGTCCACAGCGGATGCCAAGTCTCTAGCCCTGCACTCATCCCGGGAATATCTGGACAATAAGGAGACCTATGTCAGACTCCTCCTTATTGACTACAGTGCCACCTTCAACACCATTATCCCCTCCAGACTGATCTCAAAACTCCATGACTTTGGTCTTGGCGTCTACCCTCTACAACTGGATTCTCAGCTTCCTGATCCACAGACCACAATCAGTAAAGATAGATAACTGTACCTCCTCCACAATTACACTCAACTCAACCCCACCAAGGGATGCATTCTCAGCCCCCTACTGTACTTCCTGTACCCCCATGACTGTGTTGTCAAAGTCCAAACAATCACCATCAACAAGTTTGTGATGACACTACCGTGGTAGGTTGGATATCTAACAATGATGAGTCAAAATATAGGAGGGAGATAGAGGGCTTGGTGTTGTGGTAGAATGATAACAACTTCTC
This sequence comes from Chiloscyllium punctatum, assembly GCF_047496795.1. NCBI lineage: Eukaryota > Metazoa > Chordata > Chondrichthyes > Orectolobiformes > Hemiscylliidae > Chiloscyllium > Chiloscyllium punctatum. The sequence continues at coordinate 19,828,900 of NC_092771.1, read as the reverse complement.
TCTCAACATCAGCAAAATTAAATAACTGATCATTGACTTTAGAAAGAAGGGAGGAGGTCACGCCCCCATCTACATCGACGGAGCAGAGGTGAGAGGGTGGAGAGCGCCAAGTTCCTCGGAGTGACGACAACTGACAACCTGACCTGGACTTCCCGTCTAGATGCAACGGTCAAGAAGGCACAACACCTCTTTTTCCCCAGGCAGCTCAGGAAATTCGGCATGTCCATAAGGGCCCACACCACTTCTACAGATGCACCTGTGACAGCATACTGTCCAGGTGCACAATGACCTGGTATGGCAGCTACTCTGCCCAAGACCGTAAGAAACTACAGAAGGTTATGTGCAGAGCTCAGACCATCACAGAAGCCAACCTCCCATCCATGGACTCCATTTACACGGCTCGCTACCGCGGAAAGTCTGCCAATAACATCAAAGACCCCTCCCACCCGGTAATACTCTCCTACACCTTCTTCTGTCAGGCAGAAGATACAGAAGCTTGAACACACACACACACACACACACCTGCAGGTTCAGGAACAGCCTCTTCCCCTGTTACTAGACTGATGAATGGGCTGTCCAGCCTCAAACAATGCTGACCTTGTTAACATTGACCTCAGCTAGTGCACATCCTGTGCAATTTAACCTGTATGCCTCTATCTAAGTCTTTTTTGATCTGTACCTCCTTGTGATCTGCCAGTACTGCTTGTAAACAAAGCTTTTCACTGTACTTTGGTACATGTGATAATCAATCAATCAATCAGCCCTGAGGAAAACAACCTCAGTCTGTCCAATCTTCTTTATAATTTAAACTTTCCCGTTCAGGCAACATCCTGGTAAATATCCTCTTTACTCTCTCCAGTGCAACTACACCCCTCCTATAAAGTAGGTTCCAGACTACACACAGTACCCTAGCTGTGGGATAACCAGCATTTTGTACAGTTCCAGCATCACCTCCCTGCTCTTCAACTCTATGCCTTAGCCAATAACAGCAAGTATACTTGATGCCTTCTTAACTGCTTTGTCCAAATGAGCAGGCAACTTCCTTGACTGTGAGGTCTTGGAGTGGGACTTGTACCAGAGCACCTGGCTATGAGGCAGGGACAATACCCACTGCGCCACAAGACCTGCAAGCAGAGTTTTAGGAGAGGTTGAATTTGTACCAGAGTGTAATCTGCTCGTGTAGGTATATAGTGTTGGAGATATGATTACATTCAAACTGTGCACAGCAAGCTCCCAATAACAGCAGTGTAATAATGTTTGGATAATTGGCTTTTGTGTGACATTGATTAATAGAAAATAAATTAGTCCAGAGTCTGGGAATAGTTCTTCTACTCTTCTGCAAAGTAGTGACTGAAGGTTCACAGTTCTTTGACGTTGGAATCACAAGTAGTCAGGGTAGTGAAGTTTAGTGCACTTGCCTATATTGGTCAGTACATTGAGTATACGAGTTGGGATGCCATTTCACAGCTGTACAGGACATTGGTTAAACTGCTTTTGGAACATTGTGTTCATTTCTGGTCTCCCTGCTGTATGAAGTGCTTTGGTGTGTACACAATGTATTTACATCTCTTCCTCAGAGAGTTACCAGGTTAAACTTGTAAAGATGCAGAAAAGATTTACAAGGATGTTGCTGGGTTTGGAAGATTTGAGCTATAGGGAGAGGCCAAATATGCTGGGGCTGTTTTCCCTGGAGTATAGGAGGCTGAGAGGTGATCTTATAGAGGTTTATAAAATCATGACGGGTGTGGATAGGGTGAATACTCAAGGTCTTTTCCCCAGAGTAGGGGAGTCCAAAACTAGAAGGCATAGGTTTGAGGTGAGAAGGGAAAGATTTAAAAGGGACCTAAGGGACAACATTTTCACGCAGAGGGTGGTGTGTGTATGGAATGAGCTGCCAGAGGAAATGGTGGAGGCTGGTACAATTACAACATTTAAAAGGCATCTGGAAGGGTATATGAATTGAATTAGCTTTATTGTCACATTTACTCTCGTGAGTACAGTGGAAAGTTTACAAGTCGTCTCTTATGGTGCCATCTTAGGTACCAAGGACAAATTCTTGACTACAGTAGGAAGGTTTTATAGGGCTATAGGCCAAATGCTGGCAAATGGTACTAAATTAATTTAGGATAACTGGTCGGAGTGGATGAGTTGGACCGAGATTCTGTGCTGCATAGCTCTATGACTCTAAGATCTTTTACATTCACTTGAGAGAGCAGCTGGGGCTGTTATTTGCTATTTCATCTGAAAGGCAGCATCTCTGACAGTGCAGCACTCCTTCAGGATTCTACTAGGTGTGGCAGCATTTAGTTCAGTGCTCACAACTTTGGAAAGGGATATGAACACACAACTGTTAGACACAGGGGAGAGTGCTACCCACTGAGTCAGCCACTGACATAACTTATAGTTTCTTAGATATGGAAATTTCGTAACGGAGATGTGTGCAGCATGAAATTTGTTTGAGTTGATCAATATAGTTTGTTCTTAAAAAGGAACATTAGGATTGAAGCAGAAGTGCTTTGGTGTGTACACAATGTATTTACATCTCTTCCTCAGACAGATACCAGGCTGAAATCTCATTTTAAAAGGTGGCCTTTAATTGAAATTTAAGCATGCAATGTTGCAGATTTGGTTTTCACAATGATATTGTGTAATGTTGTTTATTGTGTAAAAGAAATGAAGATAAAATAGAATAAACCAAACTATTGACTCATGCCACATGTTTAAAGATTTCAAAACATATAGTAAATATAGAGTTACAGAGTCCTACAGCATGTAAACAGACCCTTCGGCCCAACCAGTCCATGCTGACCATAATCCCAAATTAGACCAGTCCCATCTATCTGCTCCTGGCCTGTATCCTCCCAAACCTTTCCTATATAGATGTTTTTTAAATGTTGTAATTTTACCCACATCCATCACTTCCACAGGAAGTTCACTCTATACATTTTCTGTGTAAAACAATTTGCCCCTCATGTCTTTTTTAAAAATCTCTCTCCTCTCACCTTTAAACTGTGCCCCCAGTCTTAAAATCCCCCATCCTAGAGAAAAGACAACTATCATTAACTCAATCTATACCCCTCATTATTTTATAAACTTCTAAAAGGTTGTTTATCAACCTCCTAAGTTCTAGTGAAAAACATCCCAGTCTATCCAGCCTTTCTTTATAATTCAAACTTTCCAAACTAGCAACATTCTGGTAAATCACTTCTGAAACCTCTATATCTTAATAATTAATCCCAAAAGCATCCCTTTACAATATTTAGACCAGAGAGAATTCCTGTTATCCCCGTTGGGCTTAGTTTTTCTATGACATAAACTGTCTTCAGTGACTAAAAACTTCCTCTTGGCACCTTCATACGTATGAGCTTAAATTTTCTCAGCTTCAAAAAATCTCTTCATTGTTTTAACCAAACACTTTTGATCTGGGACTTTGACTAAACTCCTTTTACTGAAATAATCGATTTCTTAACCATTCCAACAGACTTCTTTTCTCGAGAGGCATTGCTTTACTTATTCAGCTTCAGCCAAGGCCCTGTGAATGTACCCAAACTGAAACTAAAAAAAAACTTCCGTCTTCCCCAATCAAAAGGAGAAACAAATCAATCCCTGACCTCTAAAACTGGAGACTAGTGCATAAATTTCTCCTCGTAAATAAAAACACATTACTCTTTCTCACGTGCTGTTTAAAAAATGGGAGGTGATGACCTAGTGGTATTATCACTGGGTTATTATTCCAGAGACCCAGATAATGTTCTGGGGGCCTGGGTTTGAATCCTGCCATGGGCAGATGGTGAAATTTGAATTAAATAAAAAATCTGAAATTAAGAGTCTAATGATGACTCATTGTTGGAAAAATCCATCTGGTTCACTAATGCCCTTTAGGGAAGGAAACTGCCATCCTCACTTGACTGCTAATTACTCTCTGGGCAATTAGGGATGGACAGTAAATGCTGGTCTAACTGGTGATGCCCTCATCTTGTGACTGAGTTTTTAAAAATCACCACTGTAGCAGGAATAGTCAGAAATTAATCATTAAATGCCGTCAGAACCATAGAAAACCCCTATGCCACCTGTTTAAAAATTGAATAATCCAAATTCAGAAATAATTAATATTAAAATATATACAAATCGTACACCTTATGTAACAATACTGAAAGGCACACAGAAAAGCACATGCCCGTGTGTTACAGGCTGCAGCTTGGGGAAAGGGGACAATTCAGGAGGATCTATATCACACATTAACGTTTCACTGAGGAAGACCACAACTGACATGCAGTCAATAGATGTGGAGCTGGAAAAGCACAGCAGGTCAGACAGCATCTGAGGAGCAGAAAGGTCAATGTTTCAGGCCAAAAGCCCTGGACTGGGGAGGAGGGGTTCCCAGAAATATATAGAGGGAGGGAGGTGGGGCTGGAACCCGCCCCCCCCTCCCCCCCCAAACAGCAGCACCACCAACAGTCAGTGGAAAATTGAGAAACAAAATTGTAAGGAGATCTCAGTTATCTACAAGAATAATAGAGTCGTTATGATAGGGGATTTTAACTTTCCAAACATAGATTGGGACTGCCTTACCGTTAGGGGTTTAGATGAAGATAAATTTGTTAAGTGTGTACAAGAAAATTTTCCGATTCAGTATGTGGATGGACCTACTAGAGAAGGTGCAAAACTTGACCTACTGTTTGGAAATAAAGCAAGGCAAGTGGCTGGGGTGTCAACGAGAGAGCACTTTGAGGCCAGCGACCATAATTCTATTAGTTTTAAAATAAACTAAATAACTTGGAGGTGCTGGTATTGGATTGAGGTGGGCTAAGTTTAAAATCACACAACACCAGGTAAAAGTCCACCAGGTTTATTTGGATGCACTAGCTTTCAGATATTTTCACTAGCTGCTCCTTCATCAGGTGGCTGTGGACGTTAAAATCATGCTCACAGAATTTATACCCAAAGGGGTCTAGTGTCGTGGAGATGTGATACAGCAAACAATCTTAGATTAAAACTTTCATCTTTTATCATGGGATACGTTGGTTTCTGTTCTTTGACAGAATTCCTTTTAAATTGCATTCTCAAGATAGCTCAGCTTCAAAAACAGTATCAAATAGTTTTAAAATAGTGATGGAAAAGGATAGACAGGATCTAAAAGTTAAGGTTCTAAATTGGAGGAAGGCCAATTTTGGCAGTATTATGCAAGAGCTTTCAAAAGTTGATTGGGTGCAGATGTTCACAGGTAAAGGGATGGTTAGAAAATGGGAAGATTTCAAAAAATGAAATAACGAGAGTCCAGAGTCAGTATGTTCCTCTTACGGTGAAAGGCAACACTGATAGATGTTGGCAATGCTGGATGACTAGAGAAATTGAGGTTTTAATCAAGAAAAAGAAGGAAACATATGTCCGGTATAGTCAGCAGAGATCAAGTGAATCCTTAGATGAATATAAAGGCGAAGATCCAAGATGGCGGCAATCTAGTAGGTCTGCCCTGCTCAGAAACCCAGACAAAGTGGTGCATTCACCCTCCCTTTTTAACCATTATGATGTAAAGCGCCAGTTTTAGAGCTGTTATTTATTAGTTTCAGTGCTTTTTTTCAAGGAAACTAAAATGACTAAGGGAAAAGGACCACGAGGATCGTGACAAGTAGCGCACTCCCCTGCAGTACCAGACACGCCTGCAGCTGCAGTGTAGGCCTCCGCGGACCCCCTGGGGACTTATCTGAGGAGCGGAGTCTGGTCTCAGAGTTGGTGAAACTCCGAGAGAAGATCAATTCAGCGATGGAGGAGACCCAGACCAGGCTGGAATCGATCTCGGCCAAGCTGCAGAAGCATTACCAGGAGATCCAGCGACTCAGGCAGAGGTGGAGCAGCAGGCTACAGTTTCCAAAACCACGGTGGAATCTTCAGAGGGCCGGGTCCAGGCCCCGGAATGGCAGGTACGGGCCTTAGTCGAACAGGTCGGTGACGTCGAAAATCTAGGCCGATGGAAGAATATCTGACTGATCGAGCTGCAGGGGCAGGAAAGGGGAGGTAGGCTGATCCGCTTCTTGGAGCAACGGCTCCCGCAGTTTTTGAAGCTGGAAATCGGGGCGGGACGAGTGCGGGTGGAGCGGGCCCACCGGGTCGCAGTGTGTAGGCCTGGATTGGACCAGTGCCCACGCCCGGTTCTAGTGCGACTCCAGCGTTACAGAGACAAGTAACTTGTACTGGGAGTTGCTAGAGCATTGAGGAAGGATCCACAGGCTCTGATATATAAAGGATCAAGAATTATGTTCTTTCAAGTCTTTTCTGTGGCCGTGATCCATAAGAGGAAAACCCAATAATGAGGTAAAACGGAGGCTGAGGGACTTGAATATTCAGTACTCTGTAAGATATCCGGCAGTATTACGTTTCAGCCATGGAGGGTCCGTGTTTAATTTTGACTCATCGGAAGAGGCAAAGGACTTCCTAGACAACTCAAAGTAGACTGGCTGGCTCAAATAATATGGACAGTCATGGTCACTTTGCTTTTTTTCTGTAGTTTGCTTGGTTTACCTGCTTTTGTCTTTTTAATATGTGGGATGTTCTTCCTTTCTTTCCTCTCTCTCTCTCTCCTCTCCCTTTTTTCTCCCCTCCCATTATCCTTTGTTTTCCTATCATTCCATTTTCGTTTCTCTTTTTTAGTACGGGATTGGTGGGGTGGGGCATGTCCCTTTTCTTAACCAGGATTACCTAGGGGTCAAAGTATGGATGGGATGAGTTCAATGCCCATTTTTAATTTTCTTGTTGTAAGATGTGTGTGATTTATATATACTTTGTTTTGTCTGGGTTTGGGGAGCAGCTTCAGCTAGAAGGAACCATGGAGGGATTAGTGGGTAGTATGAATGCCCCTTAAGGACAAGGGGGAAAGTCCCTTTTATTTGTGTTATATGTTTGTTCATTGTAGAAGTGGTTGTTAGAAATTTTGATTTGGTAGTATTTGGAGTTGTATTTTCAAGTTTATATGACCTATTTACTGTTTTCACTCAGCACACTATAAATGGGGTTCTTCCTCCTGGGGGGGAGGGGGGTGGTGGGGAGAGGGAGCACACGCTGTTTTGGACGTCTATGGCTAACCGCTGGTTTAAATGGTGCACCTGGAACATTAAGGACAGTCATTCACCGCTTAAGAGAAAAAAATACTTTCAAGCCTTAGAAAGGACTGGATCGATGTAGCCTTGCTGCAAGAAACACATCTAACCGATCAGAGGCACTTAAACCTACAGCAGGGAAGGTTTGGCCGGGTGTTATTTTCATCCTTTACTTTGGAAAGTAGAGAAGTAGCTATACACTTTCAGAAGAATCTACCATTTCAGTTGTTAGACCAAATTATGGATGAATGTGGGCGGTTTCCAATCCTTAAAGCTTTAATACATGGAGAGGAATATGGGATCTTGAATGTATATTTCCCCCCCACCCCGGCAGACCCCATCAGATTCTTAATGGATGCGCTCTCCAGGTTGATGGCCCTTGGGGCACATCAGACAATTATAGGGGGAATCTTTAACCAACTTATGGACTTTGAGGTGGATAGAATGCCTAGGGGTCTCGCGGAAGGCTTGATAGTCTCCCTGGATACAGGGAAAGCATTTGACAGGGTGGAGTGACCGTACCTCTTTTATGTCCTGGAATGGTTTGGTCTTGGAGAGGTATTTGCCAGGTGAGTGGCAGTGTGATATAGTGGCCTTAAAGCAGTGGTTCTCACTAATGGTATAAGGTCTGACAATTTTAGCATTAACAAGGGTGCCCTCTCTCAACGTTACTATTTACTTTGATGATTGAGCCATTGGCAGAGGCCATCCAGAGGAATCCCAGTCTAACTGCCCAAAGGTAGGGTCAGGAGAGCATAAGATCACCCTTTACACAGATGATATTCTTCTCTTTCTAACTAACCCGGCGATATCTGTGTCCTGTTTAATACGAGTGATTAATTTATTTGGCTCTTTCTCGGGGTATAAAATCAATTTGATGAAATTGAGGGCATGCCTGTCGGGGGTTTGGTTAGAGTACCTGATCTTGGGGGTGGAATCCAATTCCCTTTCAGATGGTCACACAGAGGTTTTCTCTATGTAGGCATTTTTAGCAGCCCAGCCTTCGATCAATTATATAAAGCTAACTTTGTGCAGTTGCTAGAGAAGATAAGACGGGACCTTCGGTAATGGGAGGATCTTCCAATATCGTGGTTGGGTAGAATAGCTCTGGTTAAAATGAATATTCTTCCTCGTTTATTATATCCCATGCGAATGTTCCCTTTGATGCTGCCCAGGCAGGCGTTACGGAGGGTTAATAGTTGGCTCGGCTCTTTACTCTGGCATCACAGGTGGCTTCTTATAAAGCTCGCCAAGTTGCAGCTTCAGCAGGGGATGAGGGGTGTGGATTTAAGAAATACCAACTAAGTTCCTTGCTATCCTATGTGGCTGATTGGGCTTGCCAGGACCCGCCGTCAATCTGGCTGGACATCAAGGTCTCCCAGGCAAAATGTCCCCTCATCAGTCTGTTGTTCAGGGACAAGATGAGGACTGTTATGGACCATTGCAGAAATCCGATTGACCTTAACATGGTTAAAGCATGGAGAATGATGTGACAATTTACAAAAAAACTTCCCCTTTTATTCCCATAGTAGGATTGGTAAGATTCCGGCTGGGATTGATGGATTCCGGCTTTAGGCTCCGGGAGTCCAGAGGAGTTTCCTGTTTGAGAGACGTATTTGACGGGGAGGTCATGATGTCTTTTGAGCAGCTGAGCCAGAAACATGAGCTCTCTAGGAGGGACCTCTTTTGTTACTTTCAGATTAGGGACTTTATACAGAAATAGACTACATTACTGGTCAGTTCCTATAAGACTGATGTGGAGAGGAGGGTGCTTCAGTCTATGGGCACTCTCTCAGTCAGCACCCTCTATCATTTATTGGAAGGTAGTGTCTTGAAGGATATTGAGTGGTTGGGTGGAATCTGGGCTCAGGAATTGAGGGTGGAGATCTCACCAGAGGAGTGGGTGGATATTTAGGAGAATGTTAGGAAGATTTTGATTTGCAATAGGACTCAGGCTATGCAACTGAAGGTACTCCACAAGGTTTATTCAGCACGGAGCAATTTGCGAAATTTAAGGCAGGAGCATCCCCAGTGTGCCCCAAATGTGAAATACATGTTGGCACTCTTACTCATTGCTTGTGGTCATGCCACAAGCTTTGTAGGTATTGAGGTGCCATAATGAGTGTTTTGGAAGTGGTCTTGGGAACCAAGGTCAAAGTAGATCTGGTGTCCCTCCCCTTGGGTTTGCCGAATCTCCCCTCTTCAGGAAGAAGCTGTTTAAAATTCTTTCATTTTGTGCAAGGAAGAACATTCTGATGAGTTAGGTGTTGGAAAATCCCCCAGGACTCTCGGGTGGCGTAGGTCAGTCATGGAGCACATCCCCCTGGACTTCCTCACAGTATGGGGCACCAGAAAATGGAACTGTTTTGTAGGATGTGGTGCCATTTTTGAACAACATAGATGCGGACTTATTGGCTGTATTGGTCAGGGCCTTTGTGTGGCCATAAGGGCTGTGTCTGGCAGCTCAGTGACCCTGGAAGGAAGAATTCTGAATAAATACGGGTAGGTCAACTGATGCTACCGGTGATGGGGAGCTTTGGTGGGATTGTGCTGAGTTATAATTAACGTAATTTGCCTTGGTTCAACTCGGTTTAATTTAGTTTCCTTTTGTTTTGGTTCAGTTATTCATTGAGTTGTGATTTGTGTAGAGTTTTTTTTTCCTAGATTGTTTGTGGTGTAGAGTAATAGTTTATTTATGGTTATTGTTGTTATATTGTGAGATTGTTCTATTATTTTGCAGTAATTTTATATTTGCGTAAAAAATTCAAAACGTTTTCCTCAATGAAAATATTTATCTAAAAAAAGAGGAGTATAAAGGCAGTAGGAGTATATTTAAGAGGGAAATCAGGAGGGCAGAAAGGGGACATGAGATAGCTTTGGCAAATAAGGTTAAGGAGAATCGAAAGGGATTTTATAAATACATCAAGGACAAAAGGGTAATTAGGGAGATAATAGGACCCCTCCAAAGATCAGCAAGGCAGCCTATGTGTGGAACTGCAGGAGATAGTGGAGATACTAAACAAGTATTTTGCATTAGTGTTTTCTGTGGAGGAGGACATGGAACATATAGAATGTTGGGAAATAGATGGTGACATTTTGAAAAATGTCCATATTACATAGGAGGAGGTGCTGGTGTCCTGAAATGTATAAAAGTGGATAAATCCCCAGGAACTGATCAGATGTACCTTGGAACTCTATAGGAAGCTAGAGAAGTGATTGCTGGGCACCTTGCTAAGATCTCATGGAATACAGGGAGAACTAGCCATTTGATTGCAGAACTGGTTTGAAGGTAGAAGACAGAGGGTGGTGATGGAGGGTTGTTTTTCAGACTGGAGGCCTGTGACCAGTGGAGTGCCACAAGGATCAGTGCTGGGTCCACTGTTTTTTGTCAATTATATAAAGGATTTGAATGTGAACATAGAAGGTATAATTAGTAATTTTACTATGATACCAAAATTGGAGGTATAGTGGACAGTGAAGAAGGTTACCTCAAATACAATGGGATCTTATTCAGGTAGGCCAATGGGCTGAGGAGTGGCAGGTGGAGTTTAATTTAGATAAATGTGAGGTGCTGCATTTTGGAAAGGCAATTCAGGGCAGGACTTCTACACTTAATGGTAAGGTCCTGGGGAGTGTTGCTTGAAGTGCAGATTCATAGTTCCTTGAAAGTAGAGTCACAGGTAGATAGGGTAGCGAAGAAGGTGTTTGGTATGCTTTCCTTTACTGGTCAGAGCATTGACCACAGGAGTTGGGAGGTCATGTTGTGGCTGTACAGGACATTGGTTAGGCCACTTTTGGAATATTGTGTGCAATTCTGGTCTCCCTCCTATCGAAAGGATATTGTGAAACTTGAAAGGGTTCAGAAAAGATTTAGAAAGGTTGGAGGGTATGAGCTATAGGGGAGAGGCTGAACAGGCTGGGGCTGTTTTCCCTGGAATTTTGGAGGCTGAGGGGTAACTTTATAGGGGTTTATAAAATCATGAGGGGTATGGATAGGATAAATAGACAAGGTCTTTGCCCTGTGGTGGTGGAGTCCAGAACTAGAGGTTAAAAATGTGTTGCTGGAAAAGCGCAGAAGGTCAGACAATATCAAAGGAACAGGAGAATTCTTCAGGGCTTATGCCCGAAACATCGATTCTCCTGTTCCTTTGATGCTGCCTGACCTGCTGCGCTTTTCCAGCAACACATTTTTAAACTCTGATCTCCAGCATCTGCAGTCCTCACTTTTTCCAGAACTACAGGGCATAGGTTTAAGGTGAGAGGAGAAAGATTTAAAAGGGACGTAAGGGGCAACATTTTCACACAGAACGTGGTGTGGATATGGGATGAGCTGCCAGAGGAAGTGGTGGAGACTGGTACAGTTACAACATTTAAAAGGTACCTACTTGGGCCTAGTCCTGGCAAATGGGACTAGATTAATATAGGGCATCTGGTCAGCATGGACAAGTTGGACTGAAGGGTCTGGTTCCATGATGTACATCTCTATGACTCTATGACCCTAAGTGCGGCAGTTGGAGGAGATGCGATTGAGGGGATCCTTAATAACTGAGGAGGGGAACCTAAAGTAGGAGGATATCTGGAATATCCTACAATGGAACAGCTCATCTTGTGAGCAGATGCGGCGGAATTGGGAATATGGGATTGTATTTTTCTAGGAAGGTGGGTGAGAGGAGGTGCAGTCAAGGTACTGTGGGGGGTCGGTGGGTTCGAAATGGATGTCAGGAGTGAGTTGGTTTCTGGAGATGGAGACGGCAAGGTCCAGGAAGGAGAGGGAGATGTCGGGAATGGTCCAGGAGAGTTTGAGGCTGGGTTGGAAGGTGTTGATGAAGTTGATGAGCTGCTTGAGCTCCTCACAGGAGCGTGAGGCAGCACCGATGCAGTGATCGATATAGCGGAGGAAGAGGTGGGGGACGGTGCTGGTGTAGTTACAGAAAAGAGACTGCTCTGCGAGTCCTACAAAGAGGCTAGGCATATCTCAGGCCCAGGCAGGTGCCTATGGCCACCCCTTTGGTTTGTCGGAAGTGGGAGGAATCAAAAGAAAAATTGTTCAGGGTGAGAATCAGTTTTGCCAAGTGCATGAGAGTGCCAGTGGAGGAGGCCTGGTTGGGCCAATGGGAGAGGAAGAAGCAGAGGGCTTTTAGGGCCCCTCCATGTGGGGGATACAGGTGTAATGGGCCTGTACATTCACGGTGAGGATGAGGTATTGGGGGGCAGAGAATTGAAAGAGAAGGCGTAGGTTTTGTCATGAATTGGCTTGCAAACTGTTCCACTTCTCCACTGCCGTTTGTCACTTTAAGATGCATTGAAATAGTAACAGTATTGTCTTTTGACACATGAGTCATGCGTGACCTATATTCACCTCACAATACTCTGGGTGAGCTGTGACAGCATTGTTTATATTAACCATTGTGTTTGAGCCATTATGAAAGGACATTTGAGAACGTCTGGGTTGTTGAAACTTGGCACTGAACTTCCTGTGGTGCTAGGAGGCATTATTCACACAGAAACAGGCAGTTTTCTTTTCGGTCTGTGGTTAAAAAAAAGGTATGAAAATGTAACTATGCTCTTTTCACAGGACCGACTCAACTCATGATAAAATCCCTACTGTGTGGAAACAGGCCATTTGGCCCAACAAGTTCACACTGACTCTCCAAAGAACAAGCCACCTATACCCATTCCCCCAGACTAATGCACCTAACCTATACAACCCTGAACACAATGGCCAATTCACCTAACCTATACATCTTTTGACTGTGGGAGAAACCCACACAGATACAGGGAGAATATGCAAACTCCACACAGACAGACACCCAAGGCTAGAATTGAACCAGGATCCCTAGTGCTGCGAGGCAGCAGTGCTAACTACTCAGCCACCATGCCACCCATAGGGCTATGGGTAATGTTGTAGAATAGAGAAATCTAGAGATTCAGTTACATAACTCTTTGAAATTTGCATCATGGTTAGACAGGTTGGTTACGAAGCTGTTTAGCACACTGGTCTTCATTGAGTATGGGAGTTGGAATGTCACGTTGAGGTTGTACAAGATGTTGGTGAGGCCTCTTCTGGAGTATTGTGTGCAGTTCTACTCTCCCTGTTATAAGAAGGATATTACTAAACTGGTTCAGAAGAGATTTCCCAGGATGTTGCCAGGAATGGAGGGTTTGAGTTACAGGGAGAGGCTGGAGGCTCTGGAGTGTAGGAGGTTGAGGGGTGACCTTATGGAGGGTTATAAAATCATGAGGGGTCTAGATAAGGGGAATGAGAAGATTTTTTTCCTTGGGGGGGTGGGAGAGTTTAAAACTATGGGGCATGTTTTTAAGGTGAGAGGAGAAAGATTTGAAAAGGACATGAGGAGCAACATTTTTACAAAGAGAGTGGTTCATGTGGGGAATGAATTGCCAGAGGAAGTGGTGGATGCAGGTACAGTTATAATGTTGAAAAGATATTTGGATGAGTACATGAATAGGAAAGGTTTGGAGGGATATGGACCAAGGGCAGGCAAGTGGGATTAGTTTTGCTTGGGATTATGGTCACCATGGACTGGTTGGGCCGAAGGGTCTGTTTCCGTGCTGTATGAGTCTATGACTCAGCACTCACTATTGCAATGGGGCAAGCAGATGTTAAATCCAACCCCCGGTAGATGACGACAGGGCTGACCAATTACTGGATGGAGCAGCAGCTGGAAAGTTGAGGGGATCACTCATTCAAGTCTACACATTGGGGAATGTTGTTACCAAACTAGCTCTCTTGTGCCTTTCTTGACCATATTGCCCAGGAGGAGCATAGATTGGGAATCCACCAAAAGCTCGAGCAGAACATTGGCTCTTGTCCCAGTAGCGATGCATTGAAAATGATGAATTCCAACTGAAATATCAAAATCCGACCCTGCACCAGCATCCATGTAAAACTCTGTCTTTTTATGAGTCTCTGTGTTTTTATTCAAGAAGGAGATGGATATCCTTCTTGGAGCTAAAGGGATCTAAGCGTATTGGGGAGAATGTGAAAACAGGGTACTGAGATGGATGATCATATTGGATGGTGGACTAGGCTTGAAGGGCTGAATGGCCTACCTGTGCTGCTATTTTTTATATCTCTACAGGAAGGAAAAATGACCGCTTCAAGAGGTGTGACCTTTATATAGTAACCTTTAAGCAAAGCAGAAGGGATCATGGTGCTGTAAAAATGACCGAGACATCTGTTTGTTATGAACTCTGGGGTAGATCTTTCACCATGTTACCATGAGCGGATTGTGGACTCTGACAGTCACATCCAGCCCAAGCGTCAGTCTGGTTTCGGAGCCAGCAGATCGACAGCTGAAGGGATTTTCTCGCCTTGGCAGCTGCAGCAGCAACATCGCAAAGACCACAGACTCTTCAACATCATAGACACCCCCCACCCCCACCCCACCAACCAACCACACACACACACACAATCTTCATCTCTGTCAGCGGAGATGGATTCATCAGTCTGCTGCGGGGAATAGGCTGCCCATTCAGATTCCTTGTTCTCATTCCTGCCCTCCATGTGGTACAATGAAGCATCAAGATCAGGTGGAGCAGGGCTGAGTCCTGATGCCAACTCTCTTTGGCATATTTGACTCCATAATTTGTCTACCTGTGTGACAGAGCTGAGAACATGCTACTCAACTTGAAGGGCAAGATTGTGTCAAGACCACAGTGAGTGATGTCCCAATCTGTGAATTGTGGTTCGCTAATGGCGTTGTTCTGGTTTCCCATATTGAGGTTTGGTGACGTTCCACACTGCTCCTCCAAACGGCATCCCACTCAGACCCAACCACCCCAACTCCATCCCTATAATCCTGCATTTCCCATGGCTAATCCACCTAGTCTGCACATCCCTGAACATTTTGGGCAAATTCCCATGGCCAACCCACCTGACCTGCACATCTTTAGATTGTGGGAGGAAACCTGAGCACCCGGAGGAAACCCACGCAGACACAGGGAGAATGTGCAAACTCCACACAGACAGTCACCCGAGGCTGGAATCGAACCTGGATCCCTGGCGCTGTGAGGCAGCAGTGCTAACCACCATGCAGCCCCACCAACATTGACTGTGGGAAGAAACTGATGCCCTCTCCCGTGGTAAGTTTGGTGACAGTGGGGCATGTAATAGTGCAGAAGGGTGACATAATACAGATTACAGAATTGTTTCGATTCAAAAAAAGGCCATTTAGCGCATTGTGTTGGCTTTTTGAGCATTTTAATGTAGTGCCAATGCCCTAATACATTGTTTCCAACTGATGCCCTCATGAATGTCTCAAGAGAAACTACCTCCTGTACACTTTCAGGTAGTGCCTTCAACCCAAACCAAAGTCACCCCGATCCTATTGAACCATAGGGCTACTCTCTCATTAGAGAGAGAGAGAGAGAGATGACTGGTAGTGGTTTCATCTGAGGGTCCCCAGGTGAGGCACGAGGTTGAAGTGGAGAGTCCTCCTTGGGGAACCTTACATGGTTTGAGGAGCTGGACCCTCATTGTTGGCATCACTCTGCGTCGCAAGCCAGCTGTCCAGCCAACTGAGCTAACCAACTCCCCCACCCCACCCAGTAGCCAATTGCTGGATGAAAAAGTACTTTTCTTGCCTCTCATCTACTTCTTTTGTAAATCACTTTACAGCGATGCCCGCTGATTCTCAATTCGTTTACGAGGAGACATTTCTCCCTGATTACTCTGCCCAGCCCTCTCTTGATTTTGAAAGCTTCTGTCAAATCCTCCCTCGGTCTTCTCTTGTCTGAGAGAGACTGTCCCAGCTTGGGCATTCTATCTTCATCACTCTCATTCATATCAGTCTTGAAATAACTCCACAGAGACCGGTATCCAGTCACCAAGCTCCTCCCCCCCCCCTTTATTTACAAATGAACAGCCCTTGACTTTAGCACTGTCTCATTCAGACCCAGCTCACAGAGTGGACAGAACCACTGCCCCTCCTCTTTTGTTTGACACTCCTGTTTATTTTTTATTCTCCTCTTTTATTCGTTTTCAATTTTCCTCCACACTACCACCACACTAGCAGTAGTGCTTATTTTTCCCCGACATCATGTCGTGTGTGACTCTCCTCTTTTTATCTGTCAGCCAGGGCTCCCTGATTGGACCAGCTTAATAGTCTTCATGCCCAGGCAACTTCCTGGTAAATCTCCTCTACACCCTCTCCAGTGCCAGCACATCCCTCCTATAATGCGGATTCCAGAAATGCACACAACACTCTAACTGTGGTCGAACCAATGTTTAAAACGGTACCAGCATCACCTTCCTGCTCTTAAACTCTGTACCCCAGCTAATAAAGGCAAGTATATCCTACGCCTTCTTAACTGCTTTATCTACCTGTCTCAGTAGCTTAAGTGACTGGTGGACATGCAAGGTTCCTCTGATCCTCAGTGGGGTCCTATTATTCATCATGCGTTCCCTTTGCCTTGTTTGTCCTGCCCAATCTCTGAGGTCCAGCTGGCTGACCACATTGCAATCACGACATCCCTCCCCCTCTGAGTCCAAGAACATAGGCCAGTCCTTTTCCTTGGAGAGCCTCCCGGAGCATTGTCGCGCTGGGTCAGGTTCCTCCAACTTGCTGTCCGAAACCGACGGTGTGTAATACACGGCTCGTGCTCCAGGGGGCAACTCGGTAAAATTTCATTCTCTTCTTCTGGCGGCAAAGGCATGGAAATGGTTACATTCACCACATCCATCTCTGTTTCAGAGGATTCATCAACGCTTGGTGGAGGGAGGGAGATTCCCACTGATTCTGGTAGCCTTTCCAAATCCTCGAGGGGCAGAGCACATTTGAGATTTTGCAGCTTTGATATGGTCCACCTGCTAGTTCAGCACCGTCCCATCTACCCGCCCGTCCTGACATTCCTGATGAAGGGCTGAAGCCCGAAATGTCGATTCTCCTGCTCCTCGGATGCTGCCTGACTTGCTGTGCCTTTTCCAGCACCACACTTTTCGACTCTGACTCTCCTGCATCTACAGTCCTTAATTTCTCTCTGACCTCACATCAGCCAAGTCTCTTAGCCAGGCGGGGCCATTCCCGTGATTCTTACACCAAACCTTGTCCCCTGTATGAACCTATCTCTCTCCAGACAGACCCTCTGGAAGGGGGTATTATTGGAGTCTTGCCAGGTTTCCAATGTGTGGCCAAGACCGGTGACCCCTCCACAAGATTCCAGATTATTGCCCAGAGTTTCTACCTCTGGATAAGACTGTGTAGAAACAGCCTGTCTGCAATGTATAGGTGCCTTGCCTCTTACAGATTGCCTCAGGCCAGTGTTTTGCATTGTCTCCTTCTCCACTGAGTTCCAGGATTGTGAGAATTCAGCGAGGTGGTTAGAGTGACAGACGTGACACTGTGCTGCTTCAAGAAGACTAAGATGAGATTTAATAAAGGCTCCCGTAATCTCAAGGTGTCTGGACTGTGGAGATAGGGAAAAAACAGAGGGGTCAAGAGTCAAACCTCACCGAATTAAGGTGTTTGACAAACAAAAGGTGAAGGGGGTAGAGTCTGTAAAGACTGTATTTGAGGTCGACAGCACAGGAAAAGGCCATTCAGCCCATCAAGTCTCACTGGTGCAAAACAACCACCTCACAATTCTAATTGCATTTTCCAAACGTTGGCCCATGGCCATGACATCCTGAGAGCACATCTAAAAATCTTCCAACGTTATAAGGGTTTTGCTTCTACCACCCTAACAGATCATTCACACTCACCATTGAAGCTGACGCATTTTCCTTTCACCTCTCATCCCATTCTGAACCGCTCTGTTCCTGGTTTCATATCACACCCTAAATGAAACCAAGGATTCACTTGGCAAAGTATCCCAAAAATTGCAATCGCATTCCAATCATAAATAAATCATGGAGCTGGGTGTAACATGGAAGCAACGTGTGCTAATCTCAAATGGAAACTTCACCGGGCAAAGTTTACCTGGGAAGCTGAGAGTCACTGGAAGGTTCTTTAAAATTTTATTAACCCCCCAACAAAGATTCAATGAAAAAATGATAAAATTACTCTGTGTTTTGTTAAATGTTTTCATTTTGTGTTTGGCAAGAGTTGCTGCCAAATTACTGTAATCAGTTCTATTGTGCTGTACCATTACAATCTAAGTTTAGATGTTCTGGTTGGAAGAGAGGCCGCACCCATGTTATTGCAAGCTAACAATATTTATTAATGATTTACTTGAGAAAGCAAAGCTCTCCAAATCCAGGTTTCAGTTCCAAATCAGCTGACGTCTCTGATGATGCAGGCTGAAATAACTCCACAGAGGCTGGTATCCCATCACCGAGTCATAGAGACATACAGTACAGAAACAAACCCTTCGGTCCAACACGTCCATGCCCATTAGTTATCCTAACCTAATCTAGTTCCATTTGCCAACATTTGGCCCATATCCCTCTAAACCCTTCCTATTCAAAACCCCATCCAGATGCCTTTTGTTGAAATTGTACCAGCCTCCACCACTTCCTCTGGCAGCTCATTCCATACACAGACCACCCTCTGCTTGAAAAAGTTGCCCATCGGGTCCCTTTTAAATCTTTCCCCTCTCACCTTAAACCCACACCCTCTAGTTTGGGACTCCCCTTCCCTGGGGAAAAGACCTTGTCCAATCTCCCTATCCAAGCCGCTCATGATGTTATTAACCTCTATAATGTCACCCCTCCGCCTCTGATACTTCAGGGAAAATGGCCACAGCCTACTCAGCCTCTCCTCATAGCTCAAACCTTCCATCGCTGGCATTATCCTTGATCTTTGCTATACCCTTTCAAGTTTAACAACATCTTTCTGATAGCAGGGCGACCTAGAATTGAATGCAATACTCTAAGAGTTGCCTAAACAACATTCCGCACAGTCCCAACATGACATCCCAACTCCTGCACTCAATACACTGACCAATAAAGGCATGTGTACCCAACGCCTTCTTCACTAGGAGAAAGGGAGGACTGCAGATACTGAAGATCAGAGTAGAGAGTGTGGTGCTGGAAAAGCACAGCATATCCGGCAGCATCCGAGGAGCAGGGGAATCAACGTTTCGGGTATAAGCCCTTCATCAGGAATGTGGGGAGTGGGGAAAGGGGGTTGAGAGATAAATGGGGGAGGGGTGGGCTGGGGGGGGTGCAAAGGTAGCTGTGAAAGCGATAGGAAAGTGGAGGTGGGGAGCGACGGTGATAGGTCAGACAGGAGGGTGGAGTGGATAGATAGGAAGGAAAATGGACAGGTAGGACAGGTCAAGGCAATGGTGCCGAGTTGCAGGGTGGGATCTGGGATGAGGTGGGGGGAGGGGAGATAAGGAAACTGGTGAAATCGACATTGATCCCATCTGGTTGGAGGGCCCCAAGGTGGAAAATGAGGCGTTCTTCCTCCAGGCATCGGTGGCTAGGTTTTGGCGGTGCAGGAGAGCCAGGACTTGCATGTCCTTGGTGGAGTGGGAGGGGGAGTTTAAGTGGTGGACCATAGGGCAGTGGGGTTGTTGGGGGGGGTGTGTCCCAGAGATGTTCCCTGAAGCGTTCCACAACTTGGCGTCCTGTCTTCCCAGCATAAAGGAGACCACATGGAGAGCAACGGACACAGTAGATGAGGTATTTGGATGTGCAGGAAAACCCTCCTCTCCAACCTAACATCATCACCACCCACTTCCATCTTCTTATCGCCTTCCTAGCTACCCTCTCCCCATCCCCATCCCCACTCCTATTCATTTATCTCTCAGCCCCCTTCCACACCACTCCTCCACATTCCTGATGAAGGGCGTATACCTGATATGCCAATTCTCCTGCTTCTCGGATGCTGCCTGACTGGCTGTGCTTTTCCAGCGCCACACTCCTTCGTCACTACTCTTTCTAACAGCGACTCCACTTTCAAGGGACAATGAACCTGCACCCAAAGGTCTCTTTGTTCACTCAGTCGGAACACCCTGGGTTCATCTGCTCTACTTGCCGCACTTTAAATGCTAATTCCAGTTGTAATGCCTTTCTGACGTCCATTTGGGATTCAGCCAGTAGACATTTTAAAAATTCTTTCATGGGTTGGAGATATCTTCAGCACTTATTGCCCATCTGTAATTGCTCTTCTACTGAATAACCAACTCGGCCATTTCAGAGTGGACTACATTGCTATGGGTCTCAAGGCTCATGGAGGCTGGATTGAGTAAGTTGGCAGATTTCCTTTTGTAAAGTACATTCATGAACCTGATGAGTTTTTACAACATGCACAATATGCTCATCATTGCTTTTATTTGTAGCTTTTTTTTTAGTGAATTAAAATTTCACGGTGAGATTTGAACCCGTGTCCCCAGAACATTATCCTTCCCACGTCGATAGACACCATCGGAAGGTTCCTACCAGTAGCGGATATCAGGGAATGCCACATATATTCCCTGTGGAATATATGTGGACTCGATTCAGCCATGATGGATAGACCTGCTAAAAAAAAGGTCATTGTACAAGCATTGGGGCAGCATGATGGCTCAGTGGTTAGCACTGCTGCCTCACAGCACCAGGGACCGGGGTTCGATTACACCCTTCGGTGACTGTCTCTGTGGAGTTTGCATGTTTTCCTGTGTCTGTGTGGGTTTCCTCCAGTTTCCTGCCAAAGATGTGCAGGTTAGGTGGATTGGCCACACTAAGTTGCCCGCTAATGCCCAGGGATGGGTGGGTTAGCTATGGGAAATGCAGGGTTACGCCCACGGGGTAAGAGGGTGTGGTGTCTGGATGTGTTGCTCTTTGAAGGGTCAGTGTGGATGCGATGGGCTGAATGGCCTGCTTGCACACTGCAGGGATTCTATAAACATCTTCCACAGTTGTATGTCCTTGTGGCAGTATACCAACAGCTTATATTTATACATCATCTTTAAATGTATGGAAATGTTCCAAGTCAGGGACAGAAGTTAAAATTGTCAAGAGGGAAAGTCTGAAATTTGCATGTAAACAAATTTTAATGTGAATATTGTTTGGATTTTACAGTCACTGGGGTTTTAACTCTAACACTAAGTTAAAGGGAATCTCCAGGCATGTAGCAAATCCAAATGTAGCAATCCAAAGATGTGCAGGTCAGGTGAATTGGCCATGCTGAATTTTGCATAGTGTTAGGTGCATTAGTCAGGGGTAAATATAGGGTAGGGGAATGGGTCTGGGTGGGTTACTCTTCAGAGGATCAGTGTGGACTTGTTGGGCTGAAGGGCCTGTTTCCACACTGTAGGGAATATAATCCAATCAGCAGCAGTGATGTTAGGAAGTGGATAAGCAACTAATCACATTGGAGAATCTAATGAGGAATATAGTGCATTTAAAATCCTTTGATTTTAATTTACAACTTCAAGTAGCTAAGTAAGTGTATGAAGGGAGCAGCTAAAATAAAGATAAGCAGCCTGTTAGCAAAGCAATTTTGAAAAATATAGCACGGGATTTTGGCGTCCACTGCTGGTTGGTTAGATAATTGGGCATAGGATCATCTAAACCTGGCTGCACACTGGTCCTTGACGTGTCTTCTTTTTAATGAGAGTTCTAAAGGCCTTATTAACATCCTGAAGTGTCCTCCTTGTGCCTCCGAAATAGTTACCTCGACCTGAGGCTGCCAAGCTGACTTCAGTCCCAGTGACAGAAGTTCCAAGACTCATCTCGAATTCCAGTCGTTATATACAATATTATATAAGGAGGATAGTGTGTGAAGGAGTTAACAGACATTACAAGATAAACTTCACTGATCAGGATGTAAAGGGCTGCTCCTAGTACGATCAATGCGCTAATAGTGTTTGGAATTCTCTCTGAATTGTTGTTCCAGTGCTAAGTCCTATGTAGCTAAACAATAATGTGTACTTGCACTTTGGAATATTGTGTGCAATTCTGGTCTCCCTCCTATCGGAAGGATGTTGTGAAATTTGAAAGGGTTCAGAGAAGATTTACAAGGATGTTGCCGGGGTTGGATGATTTAAGCTTTAGGGAGAGACTGAATAGGTTGGGGCTGTTTTCCCTGCAGCGTTGGAGGCTGAGGGGTGACATTATAGAGGCTTGTAAAATCATAAGGGTCATGGTTGGATCAATAGACAAAGTCTTTTCCCTGGGGTGGGGGAGTCCAGAACTAGAGGGCATAGGTTTGGGGTGAGAGGGGAAAGACATAAAAGAGACATAAGGGGCAATGTAACTAGCTATTGAGCATTATGGAATACACCTATTCCATAGGAAAGTTTGGAGGGATATGGGCTGGGTGCTGGCAGGTGGGACTAGATTGGGTTGGGATATCTAGTCAGCATGGATGGGTTGAACTGAAGGGTCTGTTTCCATGCTGTACATCTCTATGACTCTAAGATTGAGGCCATCTTAAGATGAGGACTTTGTGTGGATATCCTTCCTCACATAGAATACATATCTTAGACCAAAACCAATACGAAGGATTGGTGCTAAGGCAAAATACTGCGGATGCTGGAAATCTAAAACAAACGTAGAAAACACTGGAGAAATCAGCAGGTCTGGCAGAATCTGTAGACAGAGAAACAGAGTTAACATTTCGAGTCGACTATAACTCTTCGGAACTGATTGACAGCGATGAAACTAGCAGTCACTTGGATCATGGCTGTAACAGCTAGGAGTCTCAACTGAAATTTAAAAAAAGGCACTGCATTCACCTGTGATTAGTTGTTATTTTTCTCCTCATGTGCTCTTCCGTTAGGCTGCCTGTCCACGTGACGTCTGTAACTGCTCTAGAAGCTACCTGACATTGTCAATGATATGTGCAGCAGTGTGACTTCCACCCTGCTGCATTTCATGTAAAGCGACTCAGTGAAAAATACAGTTCAGAATTTCTTAACCCCTCAGTGCGATGAGTGTGTTTTTAGTAACAGGGTGTGACATTGTGGTTCCAAGAAATTCACTTCAACAGAAAGAAGCCCTGGCGGCACTGATGCAATGTTTTGCCACGCATTCCTGGAGACGGGTGCAGCTCCCCTATGTCACAACAGGTATGGAGCAACCTGCACATGTCGACTGACAGCAAGTGAATTCAAAGACCTGGAAACAGCAGGCTGAAACTGGGGCATGTCTACCTCTGGCTGCTAATACACCATTGCAATATCTATTTATTTGTTACACTTTTTAATATTTGCAAAGAGAAAACATTCTGTGTCCACGTTCTGAGCAGGCTGTGTGGAAATCCAAATTAAAGAACATGAAGAGAGCTGTCCTTCCTCACTTCACCCAAAAATAATTTAATTTTCACACTCTGTCATTGAACTTCCTATATGTAAATAAGGCAGCTCGGAATCATTGAGGCTTGCTCCATTGTACGTTAATAACTTTGAAACAATCCAACAATCTTTTTAACTGCTGCTCTAAATTGCCCGCATGCAAAATCAAATAAACTTCCTATGTTACTTTGTGATATTATTTAATCGATAACTAACTGGGTTAATTGTTCAATTGCATGTTTCTTGTACCTACGAGGGGGCATCTATCAGAAATTTTGATGGGTCACAGTTCAGTCTGATTTACCGTCACTGAGGCAAATTGTGTGTGGGATTCAGGGAACATCTTAGCTCTGGAAATTATGCATCTGCTATTCCCAGAGTTTTCTGAGGATTTTCACTCAGGACCCCTGAAATAACTGCACAGAGTCTGGTCAAGTCACCCTTTATTTACACGTGCAAAGTACACTGGTTGTGAATCCCCTGTTTATTTTTTTTCTTTTTTTTTCTCTTTTTAAAATTTTTTTCTTTTTCTCCTTTTTCCGTTACCGCCCCTGACCCGCTCCCGTTAATCCCCCCAACACGCTCCTGTTAAACCCCCCGACCCACTCATGTTACCCCCCGACCCCCTCCTGTTACCCATCCCGACCCGCTCCCATTACTTCCCCCGACCCACTATCCCCTGTTTATATCTGTCAGCCAGGGCTCCCTGATTGGCCCAGGTTAACAACCCAATCTAGGATCTCATAGCCAATAAGATCCACCTGGTTCCAATCACTATGACCCCTAATCCTCGGTGGGACAAATTACTCCCGAGAGGAGGCTCAAGACCTGTCTTCTCCCATGGGTCCACCCCTGGGCTGGATTTTGCATGTTCCCCAAACACCAGAGGATTTCACCAGGGCTTGTGTAGGGTTGGATGCCCAGTCCATCAGTGCCACCCATCCCTGAGTTTACCCCTACAGTACAGAGATGCTAAAACCTACAGCCTGCCCACCCAGTGCAAATAAATCATCACAAATGAAATGAGCTTGTTAAAAGCTGAGTTGTCTCTGATATTCTATATTCTATGTTCTATGTTCTATGTCCTGCCCTGCCCTCGCAATATCAGAGTTGGTGTATTTTTGAAAATGTTTTTAGGAGTGTTCTAAGCTACCCATTGGAGCTAAGCTTGTCCAAAGAGATAATGCTGCTGAACGACTCAAAACATTGACTTTGCTTTCTCTCTCCCCATTCATTTGCTGTAACACTGCCAATCATGCTAATTTGCTGTGTGAGAATTGACTGCAATATCTCCAGCACTGCAAGGAGTACACTTCAAAAGTACATCATTGACTTGGAAATTGAAAGGTGTGATGTGAATGCAAGTTCATTATTTTTGTTATAGGTTCATTAGGGATCCATTCGCTGTAATGTTTTCTAAGATGCACAACTAGACTGCCAGAATTGGCCCAATCACTTTTCAACTTTCATGCTTCAGTTGTCTTAACTCTAGGGCGACAGTGGACGTGAAAAAACTTATCTTTAAGCAAGATTTTTGTCCATGTGACTGACTGCCCCTTGTCTCAATTTGTATTGTGTTCGTGAAACCCTGAAAAAGCAGCAATGCAAAAGCCGCAAAATGGAACTCTGCCTGTTGCAGTTTGAACCAGTCGATTTTAATTCAAGAGTGAGCACGAATAAATATTAGC
Source organism: Chiloscyllium punctatum (assembly GCF_047496795.1). NCBI lineage: Eukaryota > Metazoa > Chordata > Chondrichthyes > Orectolobiformes > Hemiscylliidae > Chiloscyllium > Chiloscyllium punctatum. The sequence goes on along the minus strand of NC_092771.1, from coordinate 19,803,936 downwards.
AATATAATTGTGTAACACAGGGGTGTACAGGATGAAACCTAGTGTAGGTATGCTGTTCTGTGATACCACTCTATATAATTTCCATTGACTTCACAGGAACAAATAAATTAAATAGAATGCGAGTTTATAATTGCTGTCAAATAGGAATTGGCTATACGCACTAGGTTTCTGACCTCTTTGCAGATAATGAATGCTAATCCAGGATGAAATGTCGTAAATAGCTCACTTGCTGACCAAAATGATTCACAACACAAAGATCTTAGGTTTCTACTACAGAACCTAATGCTTGTGTTCTACTTTCAGAAACAGCAGAAGAATCAATGCCCCCAAATTAAAATCTCATTTCAGTTATTGAATGTACCCTCAATGACAGGCTGCAGGGGCATCTCAATGTTGTGTGTGTGTGTCTGGGTTTGTCTATGTCTTATGTCTGTGTGTGTCTCTCGGTGTATGCCCACCTATGTTTGTCTGTGTGTGTATGTGTGGTTGTGCCTGATGTCTGTGTGTGTTTGTCTGCCTATGTTTGTATGTGTGTATCTATCTGCATATATGTCTGTATGTATCTGTGTGTGTCTGCAGGTATGCACAACTGTTTGTGTCTCTGGGTTTGTCTACGTCGGATGTCTGTGTGTCTCTCTCTGTGTATGTTTATCTGTGTGTGTTTGTCTGTCTGTGTCTTGTGTGTGTAGTTGTCTATCTGTCTTTGTGTCTCTCTCTGTGTATGTTTATCAGTTTGTCTGTGTGTGTGTCTGAATGTCTGTGTCTTGTGTGCATATTTGTCTGTCTGCCTGTCTTTGTGTATCTCTCTGTGTATGTTTATCAGTTTGTCTGTGGGTGTGTCTTGTGTGCATATTTGTCTGTCTTTGTGTGTCTCTCTGTGTATGTTTGTCTGTGTGTGTTTGTCTGTCTGTGTCTTGTGTGTGTGTTTGTCTGTCTGTCTTGTGTGTCTCTGTGTGCATGTTTATGCATGTATCTGCTGCATATTTAGGTAATCCATTTCAGTTTCTATAATGTGAACGTAGAGTTTTATTTAGCAAATTTGCACAGATTGCCTTTACGTTTAGATTCAAAAAGCAAAAGCAAATCACAAATAATCAGCTAGATCAGTGATTCTGCAGCACCTTTCAATCAAGTAGTTAATTTTCAAGTGATAAGTTATCACGGCATACTCTCTTCCCAATCTAGAGGCTGATAGCTTTTAAACAGAACTCGGAATTTTCCAGTAGCCAAAGGACCACACAACAAGATTTCACATTTAATACTTTAACAATATTAATCAAGCTGAAATTAATAATGATAAAAGGAACTTGACAAGTGTTTATTCCCTGCTCAAGTTAAGAAGATTGAACAGTGACTAACATCTTCAAGATTGCAAGTTTGATTTTACAGGTCATTGTGATACAAAGTTAAAAATCACACAACACCAGGTTATAGTCCAGCAGGTTTAATTGGAAGCACTAGCTTTCGGAGCGCTGCTCCTTCATCAGGTGGTTGATCAGGTGGTCCACCTGGTGATGGAGCAGCGCTCCGAAAGCTAGTGTTTCCAATTAAACCTGTTGGACTATAACCTGGTGTTGTGTGATTTTTAACTTTGTACACCCCAGTCCAACACTGGCATCTCCAAATTGTGATATAATATAGACATAAGAATTTAGAGAGTTAAGAGATAGGGCTGGAGAATGGGACTAGTTGGGTAGCTCTTTCAGAGCCTGTAGATATACATGGGGCTGGATGACCTCTTTCTATACTGTAAAGTTCTATAATTCAGTGATCCTATGACCAAATAGATAACTAATAACCTATGGAAAATATATTCCCCATTAACTAATTATCGCACCTGAAAACCCCACACCTCATCTATACATTACACCACACTGTCAAGAGAAATGTGGTCTTGTGTTTAAAGTTCCAAACTGCTTGCTCTTTCCAAAGGATTTCCTCCTTGCTCCAAAGATGTACAGTTAGGTGGATTGACCATGCTAAATTGATCCATTGTGTCCGGGGATATGCATACTAGGTGGGTTAGCCATAGGAAATGCAGGGTTACAGGGGTAAGGGTCTGGGTGGAATGCTCTTTGGAGGGTTGGTGTGGACTTATTGGGCCGAATGGCCTGTTTCCACACTGTGTGGATGCTACAAAAAAAGTAAAAATGATTTCACCCACTGCATGGTGAGCATTTGGAAATGAGTACCTGGAAAGGTGCTAGAGGTAGAATCCCTCCATGTATTGCCAAGTACTTGGGTGTACACTGAAATGTAAACTACCGAGGAAGAGGTGGAAGGTCGGGTCAAACTGCTCAGTTTCCAGCAAGCACAGACACTACGGGCTGAGTGGCCTGGATTTGTCCCAGTCATTTTGTGCAATAGGACCCACACATCGAAATGGAATATGGCGCCCCATCATCAATTAGGCCACATTGGGAATACTGAGTGCAGTTCAGGGAAAGGATATGGAGGCTTTGGAGAGGGTATGTAAGAGGTTTGCCAGGATATTGCCTGGATTGGAGTGTATTAGCCAGAACAAGAGGTTGGACGAACTTGGATTAGAGTATCGAAGGCTGACGGGTGACTTGATAGAAGTTTATAAAATTATGAGAGGATTGGATATGGTGGAAAGTCAAGAATCTTTTGCCCAGTATATAACTGTCAAATATTAGGGGGAGTAGGTTTAAGGTGAGAGGAGATATACAAAGCATGTTTTCACACAGCGGGTGCGAGGTGCTTGGAACACACTGCCAGGGGAGATTGTAGAACACAGCAAGCCAGGCAACATCAGGAGATGGTGAAGTCAACATTTTGGATGTAACCCTTCAGGACTGGGGGTTGGGTATATGGGGAGCTGCAGATAAAGGGGGTGGGGGAACAGGGTGCGGAAGTGGGCACAGGTGCAGACAGGCAGAGGGGGAGGAGTGAATCCGGTTGGTAGCTGGAAGGAAAGGTTGATGAGAGGAATGGAAGGGAGGGGGAGAGGCTGGGAAGGGGATGGGGAGGGAGGTTATTTGAAATTGGAGAACTCAATATTGAGTCCTCTGGGCTGTAGGCTGCCCAGATGGAAGATGAGGTGTTGTTTGTCAATCCAGCATCTGCAGTTGTTTTGTGTCTAAGGGGAGGTGGTAGAAGCAGAGATGACAGCAACATATAATGGGAGACCGAGCCCAAAACAGAGGAGACCAAGCCCAGCATGGAGGAGATCAAGTTCAGCATGGAGGAGATCAAGTTCAGCATGGAGGAGATCAAGCCCAGCATGGAGGAGATCAAGTTCAGCATGGAGGAGATCAAGTTCAGCATGGAGGAGATCAAGCCCAGCATGGAGGAGATCAAGTTCAGCATGGAGGAGATCAAGCCCAGCATGGAGGAGACCAAGCCCAGCATGGAGGAGACCAAGCCCAGCATGGAGGAGATCAAGCCCAGTATGGAGGAGATCAAGCCCAGCATGGAGGAGACCAAGCCCAGCATGGAGGAGATCAAGCCCAGTATGGAGGAGACCAAGCCCAGCATGGAGGAGACCAAGCCCAGCATGGAGGAGATCAAGCCCAGCATGGAGAAGATCAAGTTCAGCATGGAGGAGATCAAGCCCAGCATGGAGAAGATCAAGTTCAGCATGGAGGACATCAAGCCCAGCATGGAGGAGATCAAGCCCAGCATGGAGGAGACCAAGCGCAGCAGGTCAGGCAGCATCCAAGGAGCAGGAGAATCGACATTTCGGGCATAAGCCCTTCTTCAGGAATGAGGAAAGCATAAGCCCTTCTTCAGGCTAAGATAAAAGGTAGGGAGGAGGGACATTGGGAATGCGATAGGTGAAAGGAGGTTAAGGTGAGGGTGATAGGCTGGAGAGGGGGTGGGTTGGAGAGGTCGGGAAGAAGATTGCAGGTCAAGAAGGCGGAAATGAGGAAGCTAGAGAAATCTGCATTCATTCCTTGTGCTTAGGAACCCTCCAACCACACAGGATGAATGCAGATTTCTCCAGCTTCCTCATTTCCCCTCCCCCCACCTTATCTCAGTCCCAACCCTCAGACTCAGCACCGCCTTCTTGACCTGCGATCTTCTTCCCGATGGTGTTGAAACCCCCCACCCTCCTTGCCATTCACTTTATCTATACCCCTCATGATTTCATTACCTCCATGAAGCTACCCCTCAACCTCTTACATGCCAGTAAAAAACTTCCAGCCTATCCTAATATTTCAAAAAAACTCCTATAATGAACCCCCAATCCCGCAGCATCCAGGGAAATCTTTTCTGAACCCTCTCCAATTTAATAATATCCTTCGTATAACAGGGCGACCAGAGCCAGACACAGAGCTCCAGAAGAGGTCTCATCATCAATCTCAATGTGACATCCCAACTCTTACATTCAAAGGTCTGAGCAATGAAGGCAAGTGTGCTAAACACCTTCTTTATCATCCCATCTACATGTGATGCAAACTTCAAAATATTATGCACTGAACCCCCAGGTCTCTCTATTCTATGACATTACCCAAGACCCTGCTGCATTAATTGTATCAGTCCTGGCCCTGTTTATTTTTTACTCACTTCCTCTGGAAACCACCCTTATTACCTGTGACGCAAACTTCAAAGAGTTATGTACCTGTACGCCTGGATCTCTCTGTTCTACAGCAGTGTACAAGGCCCTGTCTTTAATTAACTGAGTCAGTGTGAGATTGACCTGGTGCTGTTGGTGTTTAGTCAATTGATCCCCTCAGCTTTAATAGGAGCATGGAGTACATTCCTGATGAAGGGCTTGTGCCCGAAATGTCAACTCTCCTGCTCCTTGGATGCTGCCTGACCGGCAATGCTTTTCCAGCACCACACTCTCGTACAAGAGTGAAGTATGAGACTGTGCTGAATTTGTATAAAGTGCCTGTTTTACCCCAGCTGGACACTTTAGGAAGGATGTTAACATCGGAGAGAACCCGAAAGAGCTTGGTTCCGAGAATGGTTCTGAGGTGATGAATTTCAGTCAGGAGGATAACTTGGAGAAGCTGCAAATGGTTTCCCTGAAGGAATAATGTGGAGGACCTGGTTTTGGACTGGGGTCGACAAAAATAAAACACCAGGTTACAGTCCAACAGGTTCATTTGGAAGCACTCCAACCCTGGCAACATCCTTGTAAATCTTTTCTGAATCCTTTCAAGTTTCACAACATCTTTCCGATAGGAAGGAGACCAGAATTGCACGCAATATTCCAACAGTGGTCTAACCAATGTCCTGTACAGCCGCAACATGACCTCCTGACTCCTGTACTCAATACTCTGACCAATAAAGGAAAGCATACCAAACGCCTTCTTCACTATCCTATCTACCTGCGATTCCACTTTCAAGGAGCGATGAACTTGCACTCCAAGGTCTCTTTGTTCAGCAACACTGCCTAGGACCTTACCATTAAGTGTATAAGTCCTGCTAAGATTTGCTTTCCCAAAATGCAGCACCTTGCATTTATCTGAATTAAACTCCATCTGCCATTTCTCAGCCCACTGGCCCATCTGGTCCAGATCCTGTTGTAATCGGAGGTAACCCTCTTCGCTGTCCACTACACCTCCAATTTTGGTGTCATCTGCAAACTTACTAACTGTACCTCTTATGCTCGCATACAAATCATTTATGTAAATGACAAAAAGTAGAGGGCCCAGCACCGATCCTTGTGGCACTCCACTGGTCACAGGCCTCCAGTCTGAAAAACAACCCTCCACCACCACCCTCTGTCTTCTACCTTTGAGTCAGTTTTGTATCCAAATGGCTAGTTCACCCTGTATTCCATGAGATCTAACCTTGCTAATCAGTCTCCCATTGGGAATCTTGTTGAACGCCTTACTGAAGTCCATATAGATCACATCTACTGCTCTGCCCTCATCAATCTTCTTTGTTACTTCTTCAAAAAACTCAATCAAGTTTGTGAGACATGATTTCCCACGCACAAAGCCATGTTTACTATCTCTAATCAGTCCTTGCCTTTCCAAATACATGTACATCCTGTCCCTCAGGATTCCCTCCAACAACTTGCCCACCACTGAGGTCAGGCTCACTGGTCTATAATTCCCTGGCTTGTCTTTACTGCCCTTCTTAAACAGCGGCACCACTTCTTCCCATTTAAAAACTGGAGAAGTTGGGTTGGCAATGGAAGATGGGTAGCGGTGGGAGTCAGTTGAAAATCAAAATACTAAGGTCGATAGGCTTCTATTAACCCAAAGGGGGTCTTTTGTTTGTACTTTGAGGTAATGAGGATCATCTGGGATGTTTGCTGGGAACGCTCGTGGTTCTATAAGGAATTGGGAAGCCTAAATTCTTCCAGGTTTCAAAGTGAAGTCTTCATCATGTCCTTGTTTCACATCCTTTGACCACCATGAGGGAACACCCCAGACTGAAGCTCTATATGGAGGATTTGCTTTGATGAGTGTGTCGGGTACATGGCCAGGCCAACTCAGTTGTGACTGTCTCACTATGGGTGTGGATTCACAGCATCCTGGCATACTTGCATTCGTGTGGTGTCTTTTAAGATCTCAAAATATTCTAGAGAGACGTCCAACCAAATAATTACTTTTCAAAACTGAGGTAGATTACCTACAGTATGGAAACGGGCTCTTAGGCCCAACAAGTTCACACTGAACCTCCAAAGAATAATCCACCCAGGCCCATTTCCCTATATTTACCCTTGAGTAATGCACCTAACACTATGGACAATCTTGCATGGCCTATCACCCTAACCTGCACATCTTTTGGACTGTGGAAGGAAACTGGAGCACCCAGAGGAAACCCACGCAGACACAAGGAGAATGTGCAAACTCCACACAGACAGTTGCCCAAGCCAGGAATTGAACCCAGGTCCCTGGCACTGTGAGGTAGCAGTGCTAACCACTGAGCCACCATGCCGCCCATAGGAATGGCATCCTGGGATAGTGGGAGTGCCATGTGAGGAGAGATTATGAAGAATGTTGCCTGTGTTCTCTCGAGTTTGTAGTAATGGATGATGACTTCATTAAAGCAGACAAAACGCTTATAGGATTCGACAGGGTAGATGTAGGAAGGATGCTTTCCCTTGCTGTGGGTGAGGGTGTGTGTGCTGTAGAATTAGGGACAGTCACAGAAAATGTTTCCATTGGTAGGAGAGACTAGGACCCGAGGGCACAGCCTTAAAAGGAAGACCTTTTAGAATGGAGATAAGGAGAAACTTCTTCGGCCAGAGAGTAGTGAATCTATGGAATTCATTGTCACAGAAGGCTGTGGAGGCCTGGTCACTGATTATATGTAAGACTGAGATAGATAGGTTCTTGAATATCATGGGGATCAAGGGTTATGGGGGGAAAACAGGAGGATGGGGTTAACAAACTTATCAGTCATGATTGAATGGTGGAGCAGATTCAATGGGCTGAATGGTCAAACTTCTGTTCTATGTCTTATGGTCTAATATAGAGTAGAACAACTAGGACTGAGATAGGGATGTACATCTTCACTCCATGGAGGGTGAATCTTTGGAATTCTTTGGTGCAGAGGCTCCATTCTTGACTATATTCAAATCAGAGGCTGATAGATTTCTACTGTTAGAGATAACAAAGGATAATGAGCTAATTTAAGAAGATGGTGTTGAGATAGAAGATTGAAAGAGCAGGCTCAAGGGGCAGAATGGCGCACACTTGCTCTTATTTCCTACATACCTAGGTAAGGGAATAGGGAAATGGCCCATCCTTAATTGTCCAGAGGGCTGTTAAGAGTCAGCAACATTGTTGTGGGTCTGGAGTCACATGTGGGCCAGACCTGGTAAGGATGGCAGATTTCCTTCCCTGAAGGACTTTAGTGAGACAGATGGGTTTTTTCCAACAATCGATAGTGGTTTCATGGTCACCATTAGACTCTTACTTCCAGATTCTTTATTGAATTCCAATTCTATCATCTGCCATGGCAGGATCTGAGCCGGGTCCTCAGAGCATTAGCTGAGTTTCTGGATTAATAGTCCAGTGGTAATACCACCAGGCCTTTGCCTCCCTAGATGCCTAGATCCCGTGAGTGAATACAAAGACAAAATGCAAACGGGGAATTAAGATGCATGTTATCAATGAACAAACAGAATGATAGAAAAGGAGAAAGTGAGGACTGCAGATACTGGAGATCAGAGTTGAGAGTGTGGTGCTGGAAAAGCACAGCAGGTCAGGCAGCATCTGAGGAGCAGGAGAATTGACATTTCAGGCGCAAGCCCTTCAACAGGAATGAGGCTTTTGCCCAAAACATCGACTGTGCTGCTCCTCGGATGCTGTGCTTTTCCAGCACCACACTCTCGACTATGAATGGTAGAAAAATCTTGAGGGGCTAAATGGCCTCCCCATGTTTCTATATTCCTGAAGATTATTGGCTGAGAGAACCAAAGTATCTCATACAACAAGTAAAAAAAAACTTACATTAACACAACCCTTTGTTTGGTTTCATGACAGGCACTAGGAAGATGGTTATTGGGGATCAGTCATCTCAGTTCCAGGACATCTCTGCAAGAGTTCCTCAGGTTCTTTTAAAAATTAACCTATTTTTCCAATCAGCTTGTTCAGAGATATTTTTACACACATCTGGAGCAGCCAGCGCTTGAATTCGGGCCTCTCAGTCCAGAGGTAAGGACACTACCTCTGTGCCACAGAGCCCCCAGAGTTCCTCAGGGTGGTGTCCTCAGCTCAATTATCTTCAGCTGCTTCATCAACACCTTTCCCTCCATCATAAGGTCGTAAAAGGTATCTTCATTGATGATTACACAAGTTTTGAGTGCTGTCTGCAACTGCTCAGTTCCACATGCAGCAGAGTCAAAAACTGCGGCGCTGGAAAAGCACAACAGATCAGGCAACACCCAAGGGGCAGGAGAGTTGACGTTTTGGGCATATGCCCTTCATCAGGAATGTGGGAATCAACATTCAGGGTTGGACTGAGAGGTAATATTCATCCTGCAAAATCTCCAAGCAATGATCATATCCAATAAGACAAAATCCAAACATCTCCCTTTGCCATTCAACAACATAGTGTTATGGACCAGACCAGAGTTCCTCAAAATATTTGAAGACCCTAACTTTTTCTTATGTTAAAGAATAGATGTGAGGTGCTGTGTTCCAGGTGTGATGCAACTGGTCAAACAACTTGCCATCAAGTGAAGTGCAATTTATTTAAACACTATAGTTAAAATACAAACAAAAGAAAGAGGAATTTAGAATAACTTAACTATTGGAAAACTTCAACTGAAGAAAGGATACAGTACCCTAACTAATTAACTGTTCCAATATAGTAACATCCCACAAGCACACCCCTTGGCAAAAAGACGCAGATTCTTACAGGCAATTCTCCAATCCAGGGGGAAACAACATCAAAAGAGATTTCAGAGAAAGTAGCAGCGAGGAATCATTTTACCAAGGCTCCAACTCTTCTGGGACTCAAACAGCTTCTGACTGTTACATCTAGAAAAATACTGGAAAGCCTGGTCTATGAGAAATGGTCACTTCCTTTCCATTGTTATGACCATTTTAAAACAAGCCTAAAGGCTTCCTTTGATTGTTGACCTAGGCCGGCTCCCGTAGCCACTTCAACGCCTCTGCCTTTACAACCCTATTACAAAAAAAAAACAAAACACCTTATATACTCGAGTAACAGTCAAATTTTTTTTGACTACACTTTAAGGTTAAATTTATGGGTTTGACTATTGCATGGATGCTACTTTTGAGGGCCTGAAATTCATACACGTCAAAATTCATACCGTATCATTAGCAGAAGCCCAACTGATCTCTAAACGAGGGAAAAAAACAAATAATAGTAATTCTGAAAACCCAAAGTGGAACACAACAGCCAGCGGACTGGAGGACCGGGAGTGGAGTGGAACAACGGGCAGACTGGAAAGCTGGAGCGGGGCATGAAGGCCGGCACACTGACTCATAGACGTCAATCTGTTATCTGTGAAGAACTAGGGTCGACCTTTACATGAGATATATGGAAAAGTCCAGGTTATTTGGCCAATGATAGGGGGTTGACGTTAACATGAGATCAACTATTACTTAAGTACATACAGTAGCCTTCTGGAAGTGACAGCATCGTCATACATAGCCATCACAGAATCCCAAAGCATTAAACGTCCTGGGGGTCACTGTTGACGAAAAACTTAACTCAACCAACCAGTGTGGCTACAAGAACAGGTCCAAGCTGTGAGTTCTGCAGCTCCAAACTCAAACCTCCGAGCTTCCCAAAACCTATTGACAAAGAGCATCTTCGGAGTTTCAATGGAAAACACAGCCAGATTCCTGAAAATCCCTCCCTACGATTATCGCTGCACCGCGTGTTTAAGAAGGCTAATCACCACCAACTTCTCAAGGGTAATTAGAGACGGGCAATAAATAGTGACTGAGCCAGAGATACTATCAATTATTAATTTAAACTGCAAGACCTGAGGAATTATTTACAGCCACTTAAACAGGAAATAAGGCTTAAAGGGGAATTGGTTTAATATCTAGTGCACAATCCAGCACTTCATTGAATGTTGTATACCAAAGAATCATAAGAGTTTAAGAGGTACTAGAGGAAAAAGATCAAGGCTCATCCAGTTTACCCTCCATCCCCTTGCAGCTTCATGATATGGTGAGGGTAGAATTATTAACTAATTATCAGAATCATTTCCTAACAATTGGACCAGATCGAGACAAAAAGCAAATAATACTCCACTGAAGAAAGCTTTCAAAAGCAGTGGTTCAGAGTCACCTGATCCTCCCTATACTTATCACATGACATGCCTTCAATTAATCATTTACTGATGCATGTTAGAAAGGCCAGAGGGTGAAGGGTGGAACAGGAGCCAATCTTTGCACACTTGTTAGGTTTTATACACGGAAACAAACATCACAAGTATGTACCTCTAAACCCAACTATCAATTACAGGCTACTGTCATCAATAGAGCTTGAATAGAAATAATAAACGTTGACACCAGAATGCAGGAATGAGAGACTTCTTTTTTTGGAGTCTTTTGAGTGATATCCTAAATCAAGGCTCCCCCAATTATTTTTGGTGCCCTTGAAAGATCTCAGGGCACTTCTATGAGCAGAGAGATCGCAGACGATCTTGAAGGTGGCACTTGCAGGCCACCATTCACAACGGCGATCCAAGAACATGAAGCTGATGTCCTCTCAGCCTGAACTGTAAGAGCTTGTCAACCAGCCCTTCTTGTATGCAATACGGCCTCTCCTGGAGATGGGAGGACAAGGTAGCAGCTATCATGCAAGTCGTTGTGAGACTTGCAGTGGGCGGCACAGTGGCACAGTGGTTAGCACTGCTGCCTCACAGCGCCAGAGACCCGGGTTCAATTCCCGCCTCAGGCGACTGACTATGTGGAGTTTGCACATTCTCCCTGTGTCTGCGTGGGTTTCCTCCGGGTGCTCCGGTTTCCTCCCACAGTCCAAAGATGTGCAGGTCAGGTGAATTGGCTATGCTAAATTGCTCATAGTGTTAGGTAAGGGGTAGATGTAGGGGTATGGGTGGGTTGCGCTTCGGTGGGGCGGTGTGGACTTGTTGGGCCGAAGGGCCTGTTTCCACACTGTAAGTAATCTAAAAACTTGACTTATTCTGCAGTCCTTGGAATAAGGTTTTTCTGTCTTAGGCCAGGTGAGAGACTGTCCACCATCCTTCCTGTTGAAGTCCACCAACTCCCATTCTCTGGAGGAGTATCTCATAGAATCCATACAGTGTGGAAGCAGACCATTGAGTCCACACTGACCTTTCTGAGAGCACCCCACCCAAACCCATCCCATAACCCTGCATTTCCCATGGTGAATCCACCTAACCTGCACCTTCCTGGACTCTGGGAGGAAACCCATGCAGACACGGGGAGAATATGCAAACTCCACACAGACAGTCACCCAAGGGTGGAATTGAACCCAGGTCCCTAGTGCTGTGAGGCAGCAGTGCCAGCCACCGTGCCCACCCACCCCTTCCCCCAGTGGCTGTCCACTTCACTGTTCATGTCAATGAACTGAATACAGATTCTGTTTGGTTTTTCCTTCGTTGATTTTCCTGTTGCTGAAGCAAAATGAACATTTACAGCTTTTGAAAGCTTTCTAAATATAACGGTCCAAAATTGAACAATGAGAAGATGTTAGACCATAGTGGCCATTACAGAAAGAGTCACCCTCAATTCGAATCATAGAGTTATACATTTTTGAAATGAACCCTTCTGTCCAACACATCACTGCCGACCTGATATCCTGAATTAATCTCGTCCCATTTGCCAACATTTAGCCCCTATCCCTCTAAATCCTTCCTATTCATATACCCATCCAGATGCCTTTCAAATGTTGTTATTGTACTATCCTCCACCACTTCCTCTGACAGTTCATTCCATACATGCCCCACCCTCTGTGTGAAAAAGTTGCCCCTTAGATCCCTTTAATATCTTTCCAATCTCAGCTTAAACCTATGCCCTCTAGTTTTGGACTCCCCTACATGGGGAAAAAGACCCGATTGTTCACCCTATCCATGCCCTTCATGATTCTATAAACCCCTATAAGGTCACCCCTCAGCCTCTGACGCTCCAGGGAAAATATCCCCAGCCTATTCAGTCTCTCCCAATAGCTCAAAATCCCTCCAAATCTGGAAACATCCTTGCAAATCATTTCTGCACCTTTTCAAGTCTAAAAACATCCTTCCTGTAGTTCAGAGACCAGAATTGCACACCATGTTCCAAAAGTGGCCTAACCAATGCTCTGTATCCGCAACATGACCTCCCAACTCCTATTCTCAATGCACTGACCAATAAAGGCAACTATACCCAAGCAGAAAAAATCACAGAGGAAGTTAGCAATCTGAAATAAAAAACAAACACAGAGATAGCTGATATTAGGCTGAGAGAGTGATAAAAACTCTCCTTATCATCCGATCTCGTATTTATCGGACCTTCGGCTTGCCATCAGCAATCTCTTTGTTTCTCCTCTCTCTCTCCATCTCCATGTACTCTGTTCACCATCCCCCCACTCCAACATCAGCGTAAATGCCACCCTTCCCGAAGGGTCAGTGAACGTGAAATGCTGACTTTGTTTTTCTCTCTCTTTTTCCTAGGGTTGACGATTCAATGACAAGGGGGCACAGGGTTCAAGGTGAGAGGGGGGAAGTTTAAGGGAAATGTGAGAGAGAAGTTTTCACACAGAGAGGGGTAGGGGCCTGGAACGCACTGCCAGAAAAGCTGGTATAAGTAGGCACTTTGATGACATTAAAGAGGCATCTGGATGGTTCCATGAACAGGGAGGGAGTAGAGGGAGACGGACGGAATAACAGCAGAAGGTTTGTTTTCTCGTTTAGATTAGATTACCTACAGAATGGAAACAGGCCCTTTGGCCCAACAAGTCCACACCAACCCTCCAAAGAGCAATTCATTCCCCTACCCTATACTTACCCATGACTAATGCCACCTGACACTATGGGCAATTTAGCATGGCCAATTCACCTGACCTGCATGTCTTTGGATTGTGGGAGGAAACCCACACAGACACAGGGAGAACGTGCAAACTCCACGCAGACTGTCACCCGAGGCTGGGATTGAACCCAGGTCCCTGGCACTGTGAGGCAGCAGGGCTAACCACGGAGCCACCATGCTACCCTTAGTTAAGGCATGATGATCGGCACAGGTATGGAGGGCCAAAGGACCTATTCCTGTGCTGTACTTCTCTTTCCCTCATTTGAAGCAAGAATTTGTGACAACACATCAACTGAGAAGGGGCACGGCTTGAGGTGTGTGGAGAGGTATGACCAACTTGAAACTATCTGCATCTATCAAGTAATCTGAAGCTCAACCAAGGTGTGGCAAAAGTACGTCTTTTGCAATGTCATATTTGGTCGTTTAACAGGTTAGTCCCATTTGACAAGAAATGGTTGAATCAACATCAGTTATGTCTAACCACTGTTCACGTCACTGGTTCTTAAGGAATTAAAATAAATTTGCTGTTCATTAGCTGCAGGCTTGATCGGAAAACCGTTGCATGACTAAGGAGTATCATTCCTTCGCTGCCATAATCTGGGTTTACCTAAATGCCTTTAAGCATGTGGTCCAACAAGAACACTTCTGATGTAAAGCTGTTAGCTGGAAATGACATCTCTGTTTCTCACTCCACACAAATACTGTCAGAGCTGCCGAGTCTAGCTTGTCTCATTCCTGCAGCAACTGTGCCACATTCCACTGCATTTTCACCGTATCCTCTCCGGACTCTGTCAAATCCCTCGTGGAGCTTCAAGCAAGAGAGACATGGACTGTAGCTAGACAGCGAGTAACCAGTCTAAATAGCACAGTGACGTTTAATCAACTCCCACACGTTAACCACATCAAACAGGCCCGATTAATATTCTTTGATGTGTTTTTCCTATTTTGGCTTCAAACAGCGAATGAATAGAGAAGAGTGAAAAGAAAAAAAAAAGATATGCATTTATATAGCGCCACTCATGAGCTTAGAATTCCACTCCCAATGTGTTTTGCAGCCGAGAAAGTACCTTTTAGACCGGCCACTGTTGTGATATAACAAATAGGAGGTAGTAAAGACTGCAGATGCTGGGGAGTCAGAATCGATAAAGCACGGCGCTGGAAAAGGCACAACAGGTCAGGCAACATCTGAGGAGCAGAAGAGTCGATGTTTCAGGAATAGACCTTCATCAGGATATTGAAAGTGCCAACTGGCCCACAAGGATGGGCAATAAATGACAGTGGCACCCTCATCCTCTGAATGAATTTTTTTTAAAAAAAGAAAGCGATGCATTTTTATAGTGCCTTCCACATCCTCAGGCTGTCCCAATGTGCTTTGCAACCAGTGGAGAATTTGTTAAAATGTAGCCACTGTGGAATTGTGGGAAGTGCAAGAGCAAGTTTTCACACAACAATGGCAACACTTCAAAAGTATTACTTTTGCTGTAAAGTATTAAGATTAAAAAAGTAGGATAGAAATCTGAATCTTGCTGAGTTTTCCTGTGTTTCAGAGGAAAATAATACCTGTTTGTAAGAGATAGATATAGGGCGAACTCAAGCAATTAGCTACATAGTATCATGGGATTTGTACCTGACAGGATGATGGGAGCTTGGTTTAATATTTCATTCTAAAGATGGCAACGCAAACGTATTGACTTATTTTCTAGATGTTACAAAACAACTTTGAAGAAGATGAGACTTGAACCTAGCCCTCCTGGCCCAGTGTATCTGTCTGCAATCTCCAACTCTTTCCACCTGTCAGTCTTTTACTTAGGAGAACTCGAACCCCAATTCCTTCCTTTTCCAGAAAGACAATCTTGTTCAATTTTGCATAAGTTCTCATTTCAGTCCCTCACTTAGGTCCTTTTCAAATGGGCCAAAGTGGTTTTGATCTTAGGAATTTCGTCACAGTCATAGCACAGACGAGTGTTAACTGTAAAAGGGGAGTTGACAGCCTAGCAACAATATCATTGACTGTTAATCCAGAGACTCAGGTAATGTTCTAGGGAAATAAAACCACTGCGGATGCTGTATATCAGAAACAAAATCAGAAATTGCTGGAAAAGCTCAGTAGGTCTGGCAGCATCCGTGCAGAGAGAAATCAGAGTTAACGTTTTGGGTCTCACTTGACCCGAAACATGAACCCTGATTTCTCCTCACAGATACTGCCAGACCTGCTGCAATTTCTGTTGCTAATGTTCTGGGGACCTGAGTCCTCTTTATTCACCTGAGGGGGTCTTGCTTTAACACGTTGGTTCCCAAACTGTGGGCCACACAAACCCTGTTGTGGCCATGGTGGGTGGGAGAGTCACTGGAATAGGGGCCTGAGAAATACCTGGGAATTGCAGTCCTTTCCCGGTTGTCAAATGAAGAAAGTCCCTCAAATATGAACAAATATTTTGCCTTTCATGGTGATGTTGTTCGGGCAACACAGGAAGTGAAAATGAGGGCACCTTTTCACGTTGAAGCAGACCGTGATGCTTCTTTGCTCCAAAGTGATTGCAAAACATGGACCTCAGGGTAGAAGGAGACATTCCATCTCCTCTAAGCCCAACACCAACACCCAGCCCCTGCCCTTGTCCTGTTTGTCTCTTACTCCAGGTTGCAGGCTCCTGCCTGTGGTCACTTCACTGAGTCTGACGCTGATCACAAACCTAGTGGTGATGCCTGTGCTGCTGAACTGCAGTTGGTCTGAGAATGACCCTGGCAATCTGGAATGACCTGGGTTCCAACATTACATTGCTTTGAAATCAGCCATATTCCAGTCCTGAGGAAGGGTTACACCTAAACGTCAACTTCTCCCCCTCCTGATGCTGCCTGGCTTGCTGTGTTCTTCCAGCCTCCTGCCTGTCTATATCCCAGTTGATGGTGTGAGTTTTGTTCTGTGGCTGTTAGTTTGTAGATTCTCTCCAGACATCTAATGACCACTCTGGGCCAAAATACCAGCAATGTTGAACATTATATATGGAATGTTATTGTACTGCTTTATTGCTTTTGTTGTCATCTGGGGTCATGTTAAAACAGGATCATTTTGGAATATAGTCTGGGAAATGCTGATTTAATGTTTTGTATGAAAAGATAGCACCTCTGACAATGCATCAATATTTCAGCATTGCTGGTGTGTTGGCCCAGAGTGGTGGTTAGAAACCTGGAGAGAGTCCACAAACTAATAACCACAGAGCAACACTCACGCCACCAACTGGGATATGGCTGACATCAAAGCAATGTAATTGAAATCCATTTCTCTTCTTTTAAATTTTTCTTCAACTATTGATCCAATTCCCTCAGCAATGTAAAGGTGGACTCTGTTTTAATATCGTGTGTAATCCCTTCAGGCACACGTAGTGTCATAGAGTCATTCAGCACAGAACCAGATCCTTTGGTCCAACTCATCCACACCGACCAGATATCCTAAATTAATCTAGTCCCATTTGCCAGCATTTAGTCCACATCCCTCTAAACCATTCCTATCCATGTACCTCTCCAGTATTTAAATGTTATAATTGTACCCATCTTGACCACTTCCTCTGGCAGCTCATTCCACACACGCACCACCCTCTGCATGAAAAGGTTGCCCCCTTAGGTCCCTTTTAAATCTTTCTCCTCTCATCTTAAACCTAGTTTTGGACTCCTCTACCCTGGGAAAGAGATCATGGGCTATTCACCGTATCTATGCTCCTCATGATTTTATAAACCACTATGAGGCCACCCCTCAGCCTCTGACACTCCAGGGATAAAAGTCCCAGTCCATCCTTGTATCTCAAACCCTCCAATCCCAGCAAAATCCTTTGTAAACACTTTTCAGTACCCTTTCTAGTTTCACAATATCCTTCCTGTAGCAGGGCAGCCAAAATTGTCCACAGTATTTTGAAAGTGGCCTCACCAAATGTCTTGTACAGCTGTAACATTATGTCCCAACTCCGACACTCAATGCTCTGACCAATGAAGGCAGGAGTGGCAAATGCCTTCTTCACCAGCCTGTCTGTATGTGACACCACTTTCAAGGAACTATATACTGCACTCCTAGGTCTAAAGCCATCTTGCACTCATCACTAGCTGCCTCAGATTACTGCCTTTGCAGCATACATGAGCAGTAGTCTTCAATGTCATGATACTTTCATCAACTCAGAAGGACACTCTGTCTACTCTATAAAGGAGTAATGTGGTTTACACAGATGGCAGACTGTGTATCTCAAAGACTGGTAGACTGGATCAAACAACATCTCTCTGATTGTCCACAGTGGGCAGTGTGCCAACAGTTCATGCTTGCAAAACCCAGAGCATAGATTCCAGCTTTAGATATCATTCTGCTATTGGACCATACTTGCTAAATAATCCACATGGTGCTACGAATTACACTGGAAACCAAGTGAAGGTTATCAGATGGGCTCACAAGCTTAAGTGCTGGGGGCTCCATATGTTCACACACTGGACTGTGTTCTGTGTCGGCAAATTTATTTGTTCATACATGGCAACTTCTTCATTGAGAAAAGGGTTATGTAAACTACTGTTCCTTGCTGCATTTCCCATGGCAACACATGAATAATCAGATTTTACTCACCAGCTCTGATGTCAGTCAGATTGACAGATAGCAGATCCTGCTGTATCTCCATGGACCCGCAGTCCAGCCAATCAGCAATCTCTTTTAATGCTGCCTAAACTGTGTTCCCCCTCAAAGTTTGGTGTCTTGCCTTGTGTCTTGGCCCTAACGTGTGCAAGAGGTAAATATTCCTTTCAGTGGTGTTTACTGCTCAGCAACTTACACTCATATTTCTTTTGACATTTTCCCAAACCTGATTGCGAACATGTTTAATGCTGTGTGCAACTGCCTGAAACCAACTGAAAGAGCAACATTATCGTCACATTTTTAGTCTCAGGTATTTGCTAACTAGCTTTGTTTTGCTGAACTGAGCATTTCCTGATGTTTATCTAACCACGTAATTTGATTCATTCGTTATTCTTAACACACATCAAAGGCATAGACATTCACCCTCCAGGTAGTTGGAAACAAGTTGTAGGGAGTAAGTGGTCCATTACACATCCGGACAGATTTTGTTACCATCTTCAGCCACTTAACCAATGATTACCCATATCATACATTCTGACTGAAGAATGTTGGTCAGTCACTTGTTCCATTCCAAATGTATTTCCTCAAATAATGAAACAACCCCTTTTAAATTAAACACCCAAATCCAGGATTTAGGATTCACTAATGTCTAACAACAAGTTGACATTAAGTGTGGCTACCATGGGACCTAATAGGGAATCGTGATGCTTGTTCTGGTCCAGCATCGACTTATAGAATCACAGTCACTGAGATGCAGAGCACAGAAACAGACTCTTCAGTCTAACCCATCTATGCTGACCAGATATTCTCACTTAATCTAAAGCCATTTGTCAGCATTTGGCCCATATCCCTCTAAACCCTTTCTATTCATGCACCCATCCAGATGCCTTTGAACAGTTGTAATTGTATCAGCCTCCAGCACTTCCTCTGGCAGTTCTTTCCAAACACACACTACCCTTTGCATGAGTATGTTATCTCTTCGGTCCCTTTTATACTTTTCCTCTCTCACCTTAAACCTAGGCCCTCTAGTTTTGAATTCCCCTACCTTGGGGAAAACACCTTGTCTATTCACCCAATCCATGCCCCTCATGATTTTATAAATGTCTATAAAGTCACCCCTCAGCCTCCAATGCTCTTGTGAAAACAGCCTCAGCCTGTTCACCCTCTCTCTCTATAGCTCAAACCCTCCAACCCTGGCAACATTCTTGTAAATAATCTCTGGATGCTTTCAAGTTTAACAGCATCTTTCCTATAGCAGGGAGAATAAAACTGAATTCAGTATTCCAAAAGTGGCCTAACCAACATTCTGCACAGTCACAACATGACCTCCCAACACCTGTGCTCAATGCTCTGACTAATAAAGGCAAGTGTACCAAATGCCTGCTTCACTACTCTGTCTGCATGTGACTCCACATTCAAAGAACAATAAACCTGCACCCCAAGGTCTCTTTATTTGGCAACACTCCTCAGGACCTTCCCATTAACTCCTGCCCTGATTTGCCTTATCAAAATGTAGAACCTCACATTTATCTAGACTAAACTCCTCGGCCTATTGGTCCATCTGATCAAAGTCCCATTGTACTCAGAGGTAACTTTCTTCGCTGTCCACTACCCCTCCAATTTTGGTGTCATCTGCAAATTTATTAACCATACCTCCTATGTTCACATCCAAATCATTTATATAAATCAATGGATGGAGAGCCCTTTCTTTGTGCCATAGGCCTATATGACTCAATGGGGTGTCTGCAACTTCGGAGTTCTTACTACAATACTGTAGCTTAAGAATTTATAAGTGTAACATAAATATAAGTGTAACAGTGAACAATGAGAAAAACAAACTCAGGGGTTTGATAACAATGTCGGGTAAGAGCAGAACCTTCCAGCTTTTTAAGTTGACTTTAATTTTGATGAAGGACAATAAATAGCAAGTCTTCTCGTATATGAAGGCTTGATTTATAAGGTGTTCTTAACCCACTGCAGGAAGTCTTAGTTATGACTGGTGTGCAATATGAAGCTCAGCATGTGTGCTTCATGTGACTACTGTGCATTCATGGCAGATTGGTTCCTCTGTCATTAATAGAAGTATTCTTTCAAATGATAAAATTGTCTCAATAAGGGTCCTCTTTGCCAAGCCCACTTTTTGAGCTTTGTTAACCAAAGCTCCATTGGTACTACTTTTGCCGCCCTAAAGCAGGAGGTAATAGAGAAGTCTTAATCTGCAAACCTGAGCACAGAAATCTAGACACACTGTCCAACAGAAAGCTGAAGCAATCTGACCTGTCGCTCTGACTTCAATGGAAATAAAAGTGGGTGGATGTGTAGCCTATTCACTATCGCCTGTTTATCACACTATCAACACAGATTCAAATGACTGAGCATGGATCGAGTGTTCGGGCCTAGCCTGATGCCAAAGTGAAGCCAAGTGAGACTTCCTGGCTCCCTGAGTTAACATAGATTAAAAATAACTGCAAATGCTGGAATCCAAAATGGACAGGCAGGAGGCTGGAAGAACACAGCAAGCCAGGCAGCATCAGGAGGTGGAGAAGTCAACATTTCAGCTGGTAACCTTTCTTCAGGACTGAAGAAGAGTTACACCCGAAATGTCGACTTCTCCACCTCCTGTTGCTGCCTGGCTTGCTGTGTTCTTCCAGCCTCCTGCCTGTCTATCTCTGAGTTGACAGGGTGTTGATAATGCTAACAGGTTGCTTTAGACAAAGTGGCTTTGCAGACAACTTGTGAGGTGAAGGAAAAGAGACAAGATGAAGAGCTCGAAAGCTTGGTCAAAGAAAAGGTTTTTAAGGAGGAACTCAAAGCAGCTAAGAGGTGGATGATCTAGAAAGGGAAACTCCAAAGCCTGGGGCCTAGGTGGCTAGACTATAATATCCATTAGAGACCATTTTCTTTCAGAAGGGAGCAAATAGTGAACACTAGTCATTGGGGAAGGAAGTAGTTTAAAAAAACTTGCAACTCTTTTCACGAAAAGTTTTCATTTAGGAATTTTGTTCCTGAGGGCTCATTGTCTATTGATATTTCTCCTGAGCTCTTTTGTCTTGACAATTCTTTGATTCAACAACTTACATTCCTAATTCTCTTTCCAAATTCCTTGGAAAAAGCCATAACATATTTCAAATTTCTGATTTCCAGTCCCATGTGCCATTTAATTTCCACCTAAATTCCTCTCATCACCCATAGTTTACTCATCCACATCTATATGCAAGTGTTGTTGTTTTTCCCTTGACCTTAATCCCAAAATAAAACCCTACTGTGTCCATGCATGGGTTCAGTGTGACGTTAATGCACTATAGATGCTCATTGGCGTAAGCATGAGGAAGTAAATGGTTGAAATATCAAAATTAATTCCTTGTTTTTAATCTTTGAAGTAAGCATTGCTGATTCCTTCTTATGCCCAACACAGATTTGCAGTTATTAAAATCAAATGCGTGTTTCTCATTGACAAATACAGAGAATGCTAGAGAAACTCAGCAGGACTGACAGCATCAGTGATGAGAGGAACAACACTAACATTTTGACCCTTCTTCGGAACTGACAGTCCCATAGTTGCTGCCAGACCTGTGGAGTTTCTCCAGCAGATTCTGTGTTTGTCTACGATTTTCAGCATCTGCAGTATTTTGCTTTCACTTTTCACAACTTTGATGTTGCATGGCCTTTTTAGGGGCAGCAACATTGCTATAGGTCCAGAGTCACATAACGTGTGGTTTTTTCCCTTTGTTCATTCACAGGATGTGGGCGTCGCTGGTCAGGGCAGCAATTATTGCCCGGGGGGGTGGGCAGGCATTGCTGTGGGTCTGGAGTCACACAAAGCCCCAAACAGGTAAGGATGACAGTTTCCCTGTCAAGCTAGCTAAGTGGTACATTTTCTAAGATTTACACATGTCCAGTAAGCTCATGTTCACTATTGCCGACAGATGCTTATTGCTTCTGGGTTACACGGTGGCTCAGTGGTTAGCATTGTGGCCTCACAGCGCCAGGTACCTGGGTTCAATTCTAGCCTTGGTAACTGTCTGTGTGGGGTTTGCATATTCTCCCTGTGTCTGTGTGGGCTTCCTCTAAAGATGTACAGATTAGGTGGATTGGCCATGTTAAATTGCCCATAGTGTCCGGGGATGTGCAGGTTAGGTGGATTGGCCATGTTAAATTACCCATAGTGTCCAGGTACATGCAGGTTAGGTGGATTGGCCATGTTAAATTGCCCATAGTGTCCAGGGACATGCAGGTTAGGTGGATTGGCCATGTTAAATTACCCATAGTGTCCAGGGACATGCAGGTTAGGTGGATTGGCCATGTTAAATTACCCACTGTGTTCAGGGATGTGCAGGTTAGGTGGATTGGCCATGTTAAATTACTCATAGTGTCCAGGGATGTGCAGGTTAGGTGGATTGGCCATGTTAAATTACCCATAGTGTCCAGGGACATGCAGGTTAGGTGGACTGGCCATGTTAAATTACCCATAGTGTCTGGGGGTGTGCAGGTCAGGTGGATTGGCCATGTTAAATTACCCACTGTGTTCAGAGATGTGCAGGTTAGGTGGATTGGCCATGTTAAATTACTCATAGTGTCCAGGGATGTGCAGGTTAGGTGGATTGGCCATGTTAAATTACCCACTGTGTTCAGGGATGTGCAGGTTAGGTGGATTGGCCATGTTAAATTACCCCATTGTATCCAAGGACATGCAGGTTAGGTGGATTGGCCATGTTAAATTACCCACTGTGTTCAGGGATGTGCAGGTTAGGTGGATTGGCCATGTTAAATTACCCCATTGTATCCAAGGACATGCAGGTTAGGTGGATTGGCCATGTTAAATTACCCACTGTGTTCAGGGATGTGCAGATTAGGTGGATTGGCCATGTTAAATTACCCACTGTGTTCAGGGATGTGCAGGTTAGGTGGATTGGCCATGTTAAATTACCCCATTGTATCCAAGGATGTGCAATGCATGTGTATTAGCCATGAGAAACGCAGGGTTGCAGGAATGGGGTAGGAGAGTGGGTCTAGGTTCAAAGCTCTGGAGACGGTCAGTGTAGACTCAATGGGCTAAATGGCCTCTTTCCTCACTGCAGAGAGGCAAATCTTGATTTCATTGAATGAACTGCATTTAAATTCTCCAGGTGACATTTGGATGTAAGTTTCATCATTCTAATCCTCCAATCTACAACATAATCATTAAACTGCCACACCTCAAGGCATTTCATTGTTTGATAAGATGTTTCACTCTGATTTGTGCATAGATGTGCTTGATTAAATAATAGATCTTGGCATCACACGAACCAGTTACTGATTTTACAATACACCCATGCGACAGGTTCCCTATCACATCTAACTTCTTTATGAGAAACTAATTCACAGTTCATTGTATCTTGATGGCACCTATATCTGGGGCAGAGGGATTCAATAGCACCCATCAGCATGTTCACAGTTATTAATTTTCCGAATGCACTTTACATAAGGAGATAAAGATCAAGAGGGAATTCAGGAAGGCAATAGCGTAAAATTTTTGTGTCAATAAGCATTTTGCAAGAAAGGGCACATTTTCTGTGATGAGGAGAAAAAACAAAAATCTCAAAAATAGGATTCTGGGTAATCCAAGATGGAGGATGGGAAAAATTTCTGGTTGTAAGACCTGTTCCTTTGTTTGATGTATTTTAGGTGTTGGAGAGGACTTCCTCGAATTCCAGGAGCAGCAGTTACTGTTTAAAATGCTGTTGCATTGTTTTGGAACTTTGGAAAAAAAAAGTCAGAACAACAGCACTTTAAAAGGGAGAAGAGCAGACAAAGGAAGCACATGGTGAGGTCAGTGCAGGAGAGAGAGAGAGAGAGAGAGAGAGAGAGAGAGAGAGAGAGAGAGAGAGAGAAAACAAATGAATGAACAAACGAGAACGAGAGAGAGAACGAGAACTTGCACAGTTACCGCCTTCGCTGTTTGAATTCGTATATCGCTGGACATCGGAGTGCATCTGGGAAAATTAATATACAATGAAATTCACAACTAATCTTGGAGGAACTGTAGGGCGAAGTTCACAGCACAGAATCAGATAAGTTAATCATTGTTTTAAGTCTGTCCAAGAGAAAGGCTGCAGTAGTGAGTATAGTGGATTCTTTCTTGATTATATGTTTTTGGAGATAAGTCTCTTGATTAAACTTAAAATATAAGACATAGCTATTAATTTAACCTGGGGCAGTGTTTGTAGAGGAATAAGACGGTGTTATTTTCTGGGTGTGTAGATTGTGAAGGAGCAAAACGGCCTTTGCAGTGATATGTACTACTTGTCAGATGTGGGAGTTTAAAGAGAGTTTAAGTGTTACTGTGGATTTTATCTGCCATAAATGCTGTTGGATGCAAATCTTATCAGATCGAGTGGATCGGTTGGAGAGACAAATAGAAGCGATGAGGAATTTGCAACAGCAACAGTATGTGATGGATGGCAGTTATAGGAAGGGGGGAAAGTCTCAGATACAGTCACATAGATGGGTTAACTCCAGGAAGGGTAAGAGAAGTAGGCACCGAGGGCAGGAGTCTTTTGTGGGTATACCCATTTCAAACAGGTATGCTGTTTTGGAAAGTGTGATGGATTCTCAGGGGAACGTAGCACGAACAGCCAAGTTTCTGGTATTGAGGCTGGCTGTAATGCAACGAGGGGTACGTCGGCTTCCAAGAGATCAATTGTGTTAGGGGATTCTGTAGTCAGAGGTACAGACAGACATTTCTGTGGCCAGCAGAGAAAAAGCAGAATGGTGTGTTGTTTCCCTGGTGCCAGGATCAAGGATGTCTCAGCGAGAGTGCAGAATGTTCTCAAGGGGGAGAGGGGCCAGCAAGAGGTCATTGTCCACATTGGAACCAACGACATTGGAAGGGAAAAGGTTGAGACTCTGAAGGGAGATTACAGAGAGTTAGGCAGAATTTTAAAAAGGAGGTCCTCAAGGGTAGTAATATCTGGATTACTCCCAGTGCTACGAGCTAGTGAGGGCAGGAATAGGAGGATAGAGCAGATGAATGCATGGCTGAGGAGCTGGTATGTGGGAGAAGGATTCACATTTTTGGATCATTGGAATCTCTTTTGGGGTAGAAGTGACCTGTACAAGAAGAACGGATTGCACCTAAATTGGAAGGGGACGAATATACTGGCAGGGGAATTTGCTAGAACTGCTTGGGAGGATTTAAACTAGTAAGGTGGGGGGGTGGGACCCAGGGGGATAGTGAGGAAAGAGATCGATCTGAGACGGGTACAGCTGAGAACAGAAGTGAGTCAAACAGTCAGGGCAGGCAGGGACAAAGTAAGACTAATAAGTTAAACTGCATTTATTTCAATGCAAGGGGCCTAACAGGGAAGGCAGATGAACTCAGGGCATGGTTAGGAACATGGGACTGGGATATCATAGTAATTACGGAAACATGGCTCAGGGATGGGCAGGACTGGCAGCTGAAAGTTCCAAGATACAAATGCTACAGGAAGGATAGAAAGGGAGGCAAAAGAGGAGGGGGACTGGCATTTTTGATAAGAGATAGCATTACAGCTGTGCTAAGGGAGGATATTCCCGGAAATACATCCAGGGAAGTTATTTGGGTGGAACTGAGAAATAAGAAAGGGATGATCACCTTATTGGGATTGTATTATAGACCTCCTAATAGTCAGAGGGAAATTGAGAAACAAACTTGTAAGGAGATCTCAGCTATCTGTAAGAATAATAGGGTAGTTATGGTAGGGGATTTTAACTTTCCAAACATCGACTGGGACTGCCAATGGTTTAGATGAAGAGGAATTTCTCAAGTGTGTACAAGACAAATTTCTGATTCAGTATGTGGATATACCTACTAGAGAAGGTGTAAAACTTGACCTACTCTTGGGAAATAAGGCAGGGCAGGTGACTGAGGTGTCAGTGGGGGAGCACTTTAGAGCCAGTGACCATAATTCTATTCGTTTTAAAATAGTGATGGAAAAGGATAGACCAGATCTAAAAGTTGAAGTTCTAAATTGGAGAAAGGCCAATTTTGACGGTATTAGGCAAGAACTTTCAAAAGCTGATTGGAGGCAGATATTCGCAGGTAAAGGGTCAGCTGGAAAATGGGAAGATTTCAGAAATGAGATAACAAGAATCCAGAGAAAGTATATTCCTGTCAGGGTGAAAGGGAAGGCTGGTAGGTATAGGGAATGCAGGATGACTAAGAATTTAAGGGTTTGGTTAAGAAACAGAAGGAAGCATATGCCAGGTATAGACAGGATAGATCGAGTGAATCCTTAGAGTATAAAGAAAGTAGGAGTATACTTAAGAGGGAAATCAGGATGGCAAAATGGGGACATGAGAGAGCTTTGGCAAATAGAATTAAGGAGAATCCAAAGAGGTTTTACAAATATATTAAGGACAAAAGGGTAACTAGGGAGAGAATAGGGCCCCTCAAGGATCAGCAAGGTGGCCTTTGTGTGGAGCCACAGAAAATGGGGGAGATACTAAATGAGTATTTTGCATCAGTATTTACTGTGGAAAAGGATGTGGAAGATATAGACTGTAGGGAAATAGATGGTGACATCTTGCAAAATGTCCAGATTACAGAGGAGGAAGTGCTGGATGCTTTGAAATGGTTAAAAGTGGATAAGTCCCCAGGACCTGATCAGGTGTACCCCAGAACTCTGTGGGAAGCTAGAGAAGTGATTGCTGGGCATCTTGCTGAGATATTTGCATCATCGATGATCACAGGTGTGATGCCGGAAGATTGGAGGTTGGCAAACGTGGTGCCACTGTTTAAGAAGGGAGGTAAGGACAAGCCAAGGGAACTATAGACCAGTGAGCCTGACCTCGGTGGTGGGCAAGTTGTTGGAGGGAATCCTAAGGGACAGGATGTACATGTATTTGGAAAGGCAAGGACTGATTAGGGATAGTAAACATGGCTTTGTGCGTGGGAAATCATGTCTTACAAACTTGATTGAGTTTTTTGATGTAACAAAGAAGATTGATGAGGGCAGGGCAGTAGATGTGATCTATATGGACTTCAGTAAGGCGTTCAACAAGGTTCCCCATGGGAGACTGATTAGCAAGGTTAGATCTCATGGAATACAGGGAGAACTAGCCATTTGGATACAGAACTGGCTCAAAGATAGAAGACAGAGGGTGGTGGTGGAGGGTTGTTTTTCAGACTGGGGGCCTGTGACCAGTGGAGTGCCACAAGGATCGGTGCTGGGCCCTCTACTTTTTGTCATTTACATAAATGATTTGGATGTGAGCATAAGAGGTACATAAGTTTGCAGATGACACCAAAATTGGAGGTGTAGTGGACAGCGAAGAGGGTTACCTCAGATTACAACAGGATCTTGATCAGATGGGCCAATGGGCTGAGAAGTGGCAGATGGAGTTTAATTCAGATAAATGCGAGGTACTGCATTTTGGGAAAGCAAATCTTAGCAGGACTTATACACTTAATGGTAATGTCCTAGGGAGTGTTGCTGAACAAAGAGACCTTGGAGTGCAGGTTCATAGCTCCTTGAAAGTGGAGTCGCAGGTGGATAGGATAGTGAGAAGGCGTTTGGTATGCTTTCCTTCAGAGTATTGAGTACAGGAGTTGGGAGGTCATGTTGCGGCTGTACAGGACATTGGTTAGGCCACTGTTGGAATATTGCGTGCAATTCTGGTCTCCTTCCTATCGGAAAGATGTTGTGAAACTTGAAAGGATTCAGAAAAGATTTACAAGGATGTTGCCGGGGTTGGAGGATCTGAGCTACAGGGAGAGGCTGAACAGGCTGGGGCTGTTTTCCCTGGAGCGTCGGAGGCTGAGGGGTGACCTTATAGAGGTTTACAAAATTATGAGGGGCATGGATAAGATAAAGTCTTTTCCCTGGGCTCGGGGAGTCCAGAACTAGAGGGCATAGGTTTAGGGTGAGATGGGAAAAGATATAAAAGAGACCTAAGAGGCAACCTTTTCACACAGAGGGTGGTACGTGTATGGAATGAGCTGCCAGAGGATGTGGTGGAGGCTGGTACAATTGCAACATTTAAGAGGCATTTGGATGGGTATATGAATAGGAAGGGTTTGGAAGGATATGGGCTGGGTGCTGGCAGGTGGGACGAGATTGGGTCAGCATGGACAGTTTGGACTGAAGGGTCTGATTCCATGCTGTACACCTCTATGATTCTCTGACTAAATGCTGGAAATCAGCAACTGAAATAACTCCATGGAGGCTGATATCCTGTCACAAAGTCACCCTTTATTTCTACGTGCACAGTACATGCACTCTGACCAGCCAGCTCATAGCCAGCCCCTCGAGCGAGGAACATCTCTGAGAACCCTGTTTATATCTGACAGTCTGGACTCCCTAATTGGACCAGGTTAGATCACTGAGATCCACCTGGATAGTCTCGTTCCAATCAGTACAGAAACAAAATCAGAAAATGCTGGAAAAACTCAGCCAGTCTGTGGAGAGAGAGAAACAGGGTCATTGGACCTGAAACATTAAGGTTAGATAAGATTCCCTACAGTGTGATAACAGGCCCTTCAGCCCAACAAGTCACACCGACCCTCCGAAGAGTAACCCACCATTTCCCTCTGATTAATGCACCTAACATTATGGGCAACTTAGCACGGCCAATTCACCTGGCCCGCACATCTTTGGATTGTGGGAGGAAACCGGCACACCTGGAGGAAACCCACGCAGACACAGGGAGACTGTGCAAACTCCACACAGACAGTCGCCCAAGGCTGGAATCGAACCCAGGTCCCTGGTGCTGTAAGGCAGCAGTGCTAACCACTGAGCCACTGTGCCACCCCCAACTCTGATTTCTCTCCACAGATGCTGCCAGGTCTGCTGAATGTTTCCAGCAATTTCAACAACAAAAGCAAACACAGATTAGAATTAAGATGTGGAGTCCAAAAATAGACACAATTTTAAAAAACGATTCCTGGATCTGTCTCCATGAAGAACAGGTGATGGGATAATGTGGCTATTAGGCTGACTTGCATGTTTGTGGGCAAGCTGTTGATTTTGAGATGTTGAGCTTTGCAAGTCAGCTGAAGTAATTTTCTCCTGTTTACTTTGGTTTCACTTGCTTTCTGGTTTTCAGCAAAGGCATAGAGAGAGAAAGAGAGAGACAGAGATAGAGACGGAGATAGAGACAGAGACAGAGACAATGACAGACAAGGAGAGAGAGAGAGACAGAGAGAGACAGAGAGAAAAAAACAGCGAAAAGCAGACAGAGAAAGAAACAGAGAGAAAGAGACAGAGAAAGAGAGAAAAACACAGAGAGACAAACAGAGAGAAAGAGAGAGACAGAGACAGGGAGAGAGACAGAGAGATAGAGAGAGAAAAGATGGAGCGAGACTTCATTTCTTTCTATTGGCATGTGTGGAATGAGCTTCCAGAGGAAGTGGTGGAGGCTGGTACAATTACACTATTTGAAAGGCATCTGGATGGGTATATGAATAGGAAGGCCTTGGAGGGAGACTTGGATGCTGACAAATGGGATTAGATTAGGTTAGGATATCTGCTCGGCGTGGAAAGTTGGACTGAAGGGTCTGATTCCATGCTGTGCCGCTCTATGACTTATGGCTTGATTAGGGATTTTCTCAACTGTACTCCTCATAGGAGAAAGTGAGGACTGCAGATGCTGGAGATCAGAGTCAAGAGTATCATGCTGGAAAAGTGCAGCAGCTCAGACAGCATCCGAGGAGCAGGAGAACTGACATTTCGGGCAAAAACCCTTCATCAGGAAGCCTCGTTCCGGATGAAGGGCTTTTGCCCAAAACGTCGATTCTCCTGCTCCTCAGATGCTGTCTGGTCTGCTGTGCTTTTCCAGCACCATACTCTCGACTCTATACTGCTCATAGACACATCTCCATCCACTAACACAGACAGACCATGGTTGAAGCTGGTTTTTAACCCTTTTTGTTTATTCTTCAATGGGAAACTATAGAAGTGCCTCATGATCTGACTGTTGTCTTTTCCCTCATAATGTTAATAGTCTAAAATAACTCACGGAAATCACAGATCAGATTGCAGATCTTTTTTCTCTGTGATGTCCTTCTCTTTGAAGCTTCCTTGACAACCAACGGGTTTGACATTGCATGATTTCCCTCAAGGCGAAGGAATAACCTACCAGGCCTTCCAGACAGTTACTAAATTGTGTTTTTCAATCATTTATTGGCTGCACATCCTCATTTAAAATAAAACACACACGTGTTTTAATTAAAAGTTCAATATGTCTATTGGTGATTTGAGCTCTTGAACTGTAGTCATGATACAAGCAAGGTCAGCTTTCTTTTCTGGTTTGACGTGAGGAGGCAGTGAACAGTCGATGTTTGTGGGTCATGTTGCTGTTTGAAAGGGATTTTGTCACTGTAATAGTTCTCTCTGACTGCTCTTCTTTTAGCGAGAGACCGGTAGATTGCTGGTGGTGGTTTAATCTGAAGGTTACCACACTTCAGTTGAGGGGAGAGCTGAGGAGAGTTCCACGTACTCACCTCAGCAAGTGCAGGGATTAAACCTCAGCGTGGACTCGAACTCCCGGCCTCATCGTGGACTCGAACTCCCGGCCTCAGTGTGGACTTGAACTTCCGGCCTCAGCGTTGACTTGAACTCCCGGCCTCAACGTGGACTTGAACTCCCAGCCTCAACATGGACTTGAACTCCCGGCCTCAGCGTTGACTTGAACTCTCGGCCTCAACGTGGACTTGAACTCCCGGCCTCAGCGTGGACGTGAACTCCCGGCCTCAGCATGGACTTGAATTCCCGGCCTCAGCGTGGACTTGAACTCCCGGCCTCAACGTGGACTTGAACTCCCAGCCTCAGCGTTGACTTGAACTCTCGGCCTCAACGTGGACTTGAACTCCCGGCCTCAGCGTGGACTTGAACTCCCGGCCTCAGCGTGGACTTGAACTCCCGGCCTCAGCGTGGACTTGAACTCCCGGCCTCAGCGTGGAATTGAACTCCCGGCCTCAGCGTGGACTTGAACTCCCGGCCTCAGCGTGGAATTGAACTCCCGGCCTCAACGTGGACTTGAACTCCCGGCCTCAGCGTGGACTTGAACTCCCGGCCTCAGCGTGGACTCGAACTCCTGGCCTCAGTGTGGATTCGAGCACTTAGCCTCAGCGTAGACACGAACTCCCGGCCTCAGCGTAGACTCAAACTCCCAGCCTCAGTGTGGACCTGAATTCCCAGCGTATTCAACACTTGGAGTCTGTCACAAAGATGTGTTTCTGATTTCCCATATTTCTCATTCCTTTGTCCAAAAGGCGTGTCTTCTGTGGGAGCTTGCTCATGGACTTCTTCATATGGGGCATCGATATGGAAGGTGGGCTCTAGCAGAGTGGGCAGGTCTTTGTGGGGCTGTGATGTAGGGGTGGCATAGTGACAGAGTGGTTAGCACTGCTGCTTCACAGTGCCAGGGACCCAGGTTCAATTCCAGCTTTGGGCGACTGTCTCTGAGGAGTTTGTGTGTTCTCCCTGTGTCTGCATGGGTTTCCTCCCGCTATCCAAAGATCTGCAGTTTAGGTGGATTAGCAATGCTAAATTGCCCCATAGTGTCCAGGGTTGGTGGCTTAACCATGGGAGAGACAGGGATGGGGTGGGTCAGTGTGGTCTCGATGAGCTGAATGGCCTGCTTCCACATTGCAGGGATTCTGTGTTTGCAAAGATCAGAAGCCAGGAGAGGTGTGTTGAGTTCATGAGCTGCATGACTCCACATTTGCAAAACAATGTTCCTCTTCCTTTTGTTGCGGACTGGTGATATTGTGTCAGTGTCATTAGACTAGTAATCAGCAAGGGTGCAAGCGAATACTCTGGAGTTGTAGGTTCACATCCCACCAGGGTACAAGAAAACATTCTAATTCAGACAGTTAGGGATGGGCAAGGAGTGCTGCCCTCTCTGGCAGTGCCCACATCCCATGGCAAAGACACTGAAAGCTAAAGGATACCCAACTTCATGGGGAGGCCTGCAAGCCTAACACAGCGATGAGCTGACTCTATCTCAGTGTTCGGCAGGGGAAGGAAGATGGGTAACATTGATCTGAACTTTGGCTCAACTGCTTTTAAGTCTGATGAGATAATCTATGGAGAAAGATGTGCAGGTTCGGTGGATTAGCCATGGTAAATGTGGAGTTATGGGGTTGGGGTGGGAGATGGTTCCAAATGGGATGCTTTTTAATGGGCTGAATAGCCTCTTTTTGCACTGTAAGGGTTCCATGATTCTATGAATAAAAAAAAAGGTTGTTATTTTTGTATCATTATGGGCAAGATTTGATGTTTCATTTATGTGTCTGGAACAAAGCCATTACTTGACATAGACTCGCAGAGTCATACAGCACGGAAACAGACCCTTCGGTCCAAATAGTCCATGCTGACTATAATCCCAAACTAAACAACTCCAGCCTGCCTGTGCTTGGCCCATATCCCTCCAAACATTTCTTATTTATGAACTTATTGAAAATGTCATTTAAATTGTGTAACTGTGCCTACATCCACCACTTCCTCAAAAAGTTAATTCCACACACGAACCATTCCCCATATAAAAAAGTTGCTCCTTCCTTCTTTTCTAAATCTTTCTCCTCCCTCCTTAAAAATATACCCCTGGTCTTGAAATCTCCCACCTGAGGGAAAATTCACCTACCATTCATTTCATCAATGCCCCTCACAATTTTATAAACCTCTATAAGGTCATTCACTCCAGTGAAAACAGTCCCAGCCTATCCAGCCTCTCCTTATAACTCAACCCTCCATTCCTGGCAACATCCTAGTAAATCTCTTCCGAACCTTCTGATTTAATAATATCCTTCCTACAACAGGGAGAACAGAACTGGACACAGTATTCCAGAAGAGGCCTCACCAACATTCTGTACAATCTCAACATGACGCCTCAACTCCGATACTCAAAGATCTGAGCAATGAAGGCAAGTGTGCTAAACGCCTTCTTCACCATCCTATCTATGTGTGATGCAAATGTCAAAGAATTATGTCCTGAACCCCTCGGTCTCTCTTATTCAGTAACACGACCCTAGATCCTACCATTAACTGTATCAGTCCTGCCCTGTTTGTTTTATATTCACTGCCTCTGGAATACAGTTATCCTGCTTTTGTGGTCAATTTGTGGGAGGCACACAATGGGCAGAAGACAAGACTCCCCAGTTCTGATGTAACTGGACTCATTAGTGTTACCCCACAATTACTGAATAGTTGGATAATGCACAATTGAAGAATTGTTGGAGTACAGAAGGAGGACAGTTAGCCCATCGCATCTACAGATGACCAGCTCACTTCATGCTATTTACCTGCCTTATCCCTGTAATCCAAAATAAAAACAACTTGAAACCACTCTCTGGATGTCTCAATTGAACCTGTGGCTCCCACACACTCAGACAGTGCACTGCAGTCCCTGACCACTCGCTGTGTTGTGGTTGCAGGCGCACAGGTCTAAGTGTGCAAAGCTCAGATTACATCTCTTGTCAGTTGGTGCCCCTGTACAAATCAGAATACTTAAACCAGATTTGTTCATGTATTACTGTGAACGATTAAAATGTAATTTGGTCTGAGCAGCAGAACAGGCTCCAAGGAGTGAACAGTGTCGAGGGTTTGGTGCTGGAAAAGCACAGCAGGTCAGGAGACTCTCTTCTCCAAGGAGCAGGAGAGTCAACGTTTCGGGCAAAAGCCCTTCATCGGGAATGGGGCCTCGGACGCTGCCTGACCTGTCATGCTTTTCCAGCATCACACTCTCGACTCTGATCTCCAGCATCTGTAGTCCTCACTTTTTCCAAGGAGTTAACAGCTTACTCTTGCTGCTATTATCAAATAAAACAAATAAAAACCTGGAAGTTACTGTGTTATCACTTTTACCATAAATAGCAAGTGAGGCTCAAGGCTGATGGACTCTCCTTCATCTATATCTTTCTATTTTTTTCTTATTCGTAAGCTATTCAAAATGACACCCGATCACGATAACAGTGGGAAAGCTTTTCACTGTTTTTCTCAGTGTAAAATACATGTGACAGTAAAATCATTCATTCAAAATATTTAACCAGCTAGCAGGAGCTCTTGTGGTGCAGTGGCAGTGTCCCTGCCTTTCAGCCAGGAGGCCTAAGTTCAAGCCCTACTTGCTCCAGTGATGTACCATAGCACCAATGAACAGGTTGACTTTTCTTTTCCAAGGCAGACACCTTGGATTGTTGAAATGTTAACACACCTTATCTCACGTTATCTGATACAGTTATCACGTAGATAGTGAAGATGGTGATAGAGTCATGGAGTCATAGCACGGAAACAGATCCTTCGGTCCATGCTGACCAGATATCCCAACCTAATCTAGTCCCACCTGCCAGCGCCTGGCCCATATCCCTCCAAATCCTTCCTATTCAGATACCCATCCGGATGCCTTTTAAATATTGCAATTGTACTAGCCTTCAGGAAGTTAAACAAGCTCAGGGCTGTGGACAGAAATCCCAGCCTGCAATCCCCCCATCTTGGCTCCCAACCCAAACACAATGGCCCCAGCCCCGTCTCAAGTACTGTACA
This sequence comes from Chiloscyllium punctatum, assembly GCF_047496795.1. Classification (NCBI taxonomy): domain Eukaryota; kingdom Metazoa; phylum Chordata; class Chondrichthyes; order Orectolobiformes; family Hemiscylliidae; genus Chiloscyllium; species Chiloscyllium punctatum. The sequence goes on along the minus strand of NC_092771.1, from coordinate 19,769,428 downwards.
TGACCTCTTGGGGACCAGGTTATTCGCATTGATAAACCACCGTTGCCCTGGGTTCTGCCCATACTACAGAAAGTCAGGTGCTAATTGAAACTCACAGAATACTGAACGGCCTGGACAGTGTGGATGTTGGGAAGGTGTTTCCATTGGTAGGAGAGACGAGGACCCGAGGGCACAGCCTTAGAGCAAAGGGAAGACCTTTTAGAATGGAGATAAGGAGAAACGTCTTCAGACAGAGAGTGAGGAATCTATGGAATTCACTGCCACCGCAGGCTGTGGAGGTCAGGTCATTGAGTATATTAAAAACTGAGATAGATAGGTTCTTGAATATCAAGGGGATTAAGGGTTACAGCGAGAAAGCAGGAGAGTGTGGTTGAGAAACATATCAGATATGATTGAATGGTGGAGCAGACTTGATGGGCTGAATAGTCTAATTTCTGCTCCTATGTCTTATGGTCTTATGGTCTTACTTATGGCACAGTGGTAGTGTCCCTACCTCTTAACCAGGGATTCCAGGATCAAGACCCATGCACTCCAGAGGTGTGTGATAACATTTCTGACCTTCAGAGAGAGAGAGAGAGAGAGAGAGAGAGAGAGAGAGAGAGAGAGAGAGAGAGAGGTAGCATGGTGGCTCAACATTTAGCACTGCTGCCTTATAGCGCCAGAGACTCTGGTTCAATTCCACCTTTGGGTGACAATCTGTGTGGAGTTTGCACATTCTCTGTGTGTCTGTGTGGATTTCCTCCCACAGTCCAAAGATGTACAGGTTAGCCATGGGAAACGCAGCGTTACAGGGATAGGTTAGAGGGGTGGGTGTGAGTGGGATGCTCTTTGGAGAGTCGATGTGTGGACTCGTTGGGCCAAATGGTTTGCTTCCACACTGTAGGAATTCAGTGACATTGAAGTCTAATATGGACAGTTTGCAAAAGACCAGATGAAGATTGATGGACAAGAAATTCAGGTTTGTAACATGGAGGTCATTGGAAATAAAGAGGCTGTCTTTGGAACACTAAGAAAACTGCTATAGCATCCTTGGTTGGATATGTGGCCCAAGAGATGGAAGATAACTTGGTCATAGGTACAAATGCTGAGAGCTCACAACAGGAAATGTTAGAGTATATTTAGCTGGCAGTGTAATTGCTAAAAAATGCAATGTATATATCCGTGGGAGGTGAAGATTGGCAAGGTTAACTCCTAACCTTAGTCACCGGGATAAATGTGTGAAAGCTGATGTTTAACAGGCGATCAGGGAGATATATGTAAATGTATGGCCTAACCTAAGACCAGAAGATTTGCCATGTTAAATCGGAAGGCAATGAGAAAGAAATACCATTCCAAATTGGAGGAAAGGATGTTAATTGGATAGTTTGACCACTTAGCCAGCACAGGCATGGTGGGCCAAATGGTCTCTTCCTGAGCTACTTTAGAATGATTCTGTGATTAGATCAAAACACACATTTAAGATTGATATCCAGAAGTTCTTAATTGCAGATGCAGTGATCAAAAACTTGATTGGACATGCAACACATGAATAGGATTAGTTCATCAAAGAACCAATTGCATGTTGCAGCAGGAGCACTTTTTTTAATGAATATTCATGGGATGTAGACATTGCTGACAAGGCCAACATTTGGGGAGGGGCTGGTGAGCCACATTGTCGACCTGTTGTGGCCTATCTCATCAAGGTGCACCGACAGTGCTGTTAAGGGGAAAGTGCCAGGATGTTAGCTCACGGTCAATGAAGGAACCACAACATATTTCTGGGTGAGGATGGTCATATGGTCATTTGTGGCACAGAAGGAGGCGGTTTAGCCCATCGAGTCTATTCTGCCTCCTCGTTGAGCGATCAAGAGGTGTGCGAGTTTGAAGTCTCAAGATGCATTGGAAAGATAGCTTTGAATTTTGAGGAATGTGTTGAGAGTTGATTGTCAAGAACGACCTAACCATTGGGATAATCATAGAATCCCTACACTGTGGAAACAGGCCCTTCAATCCAACAAGTCCACACCAACTCATTCCTCTACCCAATTACACTACATTTACCCCTGGCACATCCCTGAACACTATGGGCAACTTAGCATGGCCAATCCACCCTAACCTGCACATCTTTGGATTGTTTGTAGCAAACTGTCAAGCTTTCAGGACAATACCATGCAACCGTGTCACGGTAGACACGACTTAACCAATGTTATCTATCTCATATGCTCCAGGCAGGATGCCCTGAGGCATGGTACATTGGCGAGACCAAGCAGAGGCTACGGCAGTGGATGAATGGACACCGTACAACAATCAACAGACAGGAATGTTCTCTCCCAGTCAGGGGTATGGGGCATTCGACACCTGACCTTCGGGTGAACGTTCTCCAAGGCAGCAACGTAAAGTGGCCGGCCGAGCTGAGACTCATGTCTAGTTCAGTACCTAAGGGGATGGCTCATGTCACACTACAGGTGACCCCATTGCACTATACACACACGCACACACACACAAACACGCACTCCTTCACACTCCTTCACACACTCTCTTACAGACACACACACATGCAGACCCTCTCTCATATGTTCATACATACACTCCCACACACATCATCTCTGACTTATACCCCCTTACACTCACACATCCACACATATACATAATCTCTCACAGACACTCATAATTCCCCCGCCACACACACACACACACACACACACACACTCTCTCACACGCACACACGTACACATATAAGTTTGTGGGGGTGAATTTGTACTTGCAGAATTACATTTTATTTTGCTCAAATGCTGCATGAATCCATGTAAGATTCTGTAAATCCATTTTTTAGATTAGAATCAGTCTACCATTGTGGCACAGACATCCTCACAGAGAGAAGTTCACACTTTCATTGCATTATCTGGGTCGACATGACACCAATTGTTAAAGTTCACTTGAGAATGTAACTTTTAAAAAATGTTTTGCAATTTACTTGTGAAAGAACTGAAACCAACATGGTCATTCTAAAAGATGAGAGACTTGATAAACAATCCAGGTCTTTTTTAATATATAATTTCAGTTACATCACACTATAAACTTTAGCTATAAATTCTGTGTCTTATGATCTTATACTCCACAACCACCTGATGAAGGAGCAGCGCTCCGAAAACAAACCTGTTGGACTCTAACCTGATGTTGTGTGATTTTTAACTTTTCATCTTTGAAGAAACTGGAGCACCCGGAGGAAACCAATGCAGACATGGGGAGATTGTGCAAACTCCACCCAGACAGTCGCCTAAGGATGGGATCGAACCCAGGTCCCTGGTGCTGTGAGACAGCAGTGCTAACCACTCGACCTCCCTAGCTGTTTGTTTCAATGAGCCTGTAGGGACAATACAAATGATTCTATTGATTTAGTCCTTTTGAACTAATAAATAGGTATGAAGTGAGACGATCAATTATCTTCAGTTGATAAACCACAGTTCAGAAATGACAGTCCAGAGAGAAACTGACCCAACCTGTGAACTGGCTCAAATGCATTTGAAAGGTACTCAACAATGAAAACTAGGGCAGATAGAAAGTCCAAAGTTTGAAAGGTTGTTGATGGAGTGTTAATGTAGTTATCTCTCTCTGATGAACCATTAAAAGTAGGTTTGACTGGAATGTATTAAATCAAAACTTATCAAATACATGAATAGGAAAGGTTTGGAGGGACATGGGCCAGGAGGAGGCAAACTAGTTTAGTTTGGGATTATGGTTGGCATGAACTGGTTCGACCGAAGGGTCTGTTACCGTGCTGTATGACTCAAAATGAAACTCAATCAAATAAATTATGTTGTGAGTACTCCAGGCAGGAGAGAGAGCGAAAGTGCCATGTTATAAAACTGTAATGACAGTGATGACAGACAGAATGAAAGGGCACTTATTGACCATAGTAAGGCATGAGCTAGATATATCAGATCAAATGGAGAATGAATCAGAAACTGAAAGTTAACCATCCAATAAACGGATTGGAAAACACAGAGGTGCTTAAAAGATTAGGTAGCATTATGTTTTACATTGGCTTTAGGTAGACTTACAGAATTATAAATCAGTTTGTGAGGATAGGCTGGAGAAATAGTTTTGACTTTACATGCTGGTAATGTGGGGGAGGTAACATCATTAACTATCTCTAACCAGTGAGATTCAGCTCACCGTGGATAATGGACAATGACATTATGGAATGGAATCATTCAAACTGGGATTAACCAATTGTAACAGGGCAGAAACCGCATGACTCACCAAGATTTTGTACTGATTATGACAATGCCTACACAGAAACAAAAGTGAACTTCTATTCGATTCAAAGACTGAAGGACGGCATTGATTGAATTGGACATGCATAATTAGTCACAAAAATCAATATGCTAAAAAGATCTGTTGACTGATAGAAATGGGGAAATATTGGCTTTTGTAAGACTGGATGGGCTTTGGCAGTGGAAAGTCATGCTGTTTGGAACGAACAATATCTCAATGATTAACCAAGAAAATCATTGAAGGACTCTGTAACTTGCTTAGACTGATGATTTGATTGGTTTTGACGAAACCTGGGAAGAGCATTTACACCATTTGACTCAACTGGCTGCTAAAAGTCAACTTGGTTATAAATCTGGCTAAGAGTGAATTAGTCAATACAAAGATGATTTATTTGGACCACACTGTAGCTACATTGGATCTTCCATGCTTATGGTGAAACATGAAATACTGTATTATGTCACGATGACTGGATTCTATTGCAAGTTTATTCTGAACTATAGCACTGTTGCTGTTGCACGTTCAATCAATTTGTTGAATACAGGCAGAAAATTGAGAATGGGTAAAAGAATGTAAAAGTGCCTTTCAAAATTGTGCTGATAACACAGCGTTGCATGTTATGTGAGGTCATTCCATCTGCCTCTTGATGCCAGTGACTTTGCTGTGGAGCTGCTTCACTGCATGATAATGAGATGGGGATCAAATGGCCAATCATTTATTTTCAACAAAACACATCAGAAAAATAAATCTAGAGTGGAAAAGGACACAATGAGCCTTGGGGTGGCTCTACATCATTTTGAGTAAATGTTACCTTTTTTAAATTCATTTACAGGAGGTGGCTATCATTGGCTAGGCCAATACTTATTGCCCATCCCTAATTGCCAAAAGGACAGTTAACAGTCAGTGGGTCTAGAGTCACAGGTAGACCAGAACATGTAAGGATAGCAGTTTCCTTCCCTAAAGGGCATTGATGAACCAGATGGGTTTTTCCAACAATCGATTCATGCTCATCGTTAGACTCCTAATTCCAGATATTTCAAGAATTTAGATTCCACCATCTGCCGTGGCAGGATTTGAATCCAGGTCCCCAGACATTACTTGGATCTCTAGATTAACATTGCAGTGATAATACTCGTAGGCCATCACCTTCCTCTTTAACAGTTTTAATCAAGAGCACATTTGATAGAGACTGGGTGATGTGCTGTTCATGGACCTATGTAAAACTCATAACTCGTGACTCATTTTATGTTTAGGATCAATATATTATTACTTGTTGTGGTTCTGTTCGCCGAGCTGGGAATTTGTCTTGCAAACATTTCGTCCCCTGTCTAGGTGACATCCTCAGTGCTTGGGAGCCTCCTGTGAAGCGCTTCTGTGCTGTTTTCTCTGGTATCTATAGTGGCCTGTCTCTGCCGCTTCCGGTTGTCAGTTCGAGCTGTCCACTGCAGTGGCCGGTATATTGGGTCCAGGTCGATGTGTTTGTTGATAGAGTCTGTGGATGAGTGCCATGCCTCTAGGAATTCCCTGGCTGTTCTCTGTTTGGTTTGCCCTATAATGGTAGTGTTGTCCCAGTCGAATTCATGTTGCTTGTCATCTGTGTGTGTGGCTACTAAGGATAGCTGGTCGTGTCGTTTCGTGGCTAGTTGGTGTTCGTGTATACGGATCGTTAACTGTCTTCCTGTTTGTCCGATGTAGTGTTTTCTGCAGTCCTTGCATGGGATTTTGTACACTACATTGGTTTTGCTCATGTTGGGTATCGGGTCCTTTGTTCTGGTGAGTTGTTGTCTGAGCGTGGCTGTTGGTTTGTGTGCTGTTATGAGTCCTAGTGGTCGCAGTAGTCTGGCTGTCAGTTCAGAAATGCTCCTGATGTATGGTAGTGTGGCTAGTCCTTTGGGTTGCGGCATGTCCTCGTTCCGTTGTCTCTCCCGTTGTCTCAACAAACACATCGACCTGGACCCAATATACCGGCCACTGCAGTGGACAGCTCGAACTGACAACCGGAAGCGGCAGAGACAGGCCACAATAAATACTGGAGAAAACAGCACAGAAGCGCTTCACAGGAGGCTCCCAAGCACTGAGGATGTCACCTAGACAGGGGACGAAACGTTTGCAAGACAAATTCCCAGCTCGGCGAACAGAACCACAACAACGAGCACCCGAGCTACAAATCTTCTACCAAACTTTGAATATTATTACTGTTCATTTGTCACAGAAGTAATATTAAAATATTTCTGATATGTAATGTAACTGCCTCTTAAAAATAAATCTTTATTCTTCTTTGTGGGACAGTGTGAAACAGCTGTGTGATTTATTTGTATTTGAATATGATTTATTTTACAGCTGGAATTTAGCTAGTGACATGTGGGTTTTTGTCTGTGTGTCTGGAGGGGTTCGATGAATAACTTGTTACGTAGCCATGGTGATTTATTTTAGAAACAGTAAGAGTGAAAGAATTCCCTGATGTGTAACGGGATCTTCTTTTCATTGGGAGAGTTTGTCAATGGAGAAAGTATACAGTTATGCATTTGGTTTTCCATTTGGAAGGTAAGAGATTGATTTGTTTCTCTTTTGATTAGAGGAAAGCTTTCACAACGTGGGGAACAAAAAGTCTTTCATTTTCAGTTCGGGAGATTTCGCAAAGGTTGTGGATGAATCTGTATGTGTTAAACAATTAGGGAGATCATTTAGAATTGTTAAGAAAGAGGTTATTTCAGCGCAAGGAATTTACTTTCATAGTCTCCAAACAGGAGTGTTCAGTTAAAATCCTGCAGGTTTTCTAAGAAGCTGTGAAAGTTAACTTCGTTGAATGAAGGCTCCAATAAAAAGCCAAGAGATTCTCAAGATGGGGAATTGAAATTATTGTTAAAGAGGTTTCAAAGCAATTTAGAAATGATCTCTGAGTGTGCAAATAGGTGACGGATACAGTATGAATTTATTTTTAAAAACAGGATGGCAGAGTGTTATTTAAATGGGGATAGTTTGAGAATATTGATATACAAAGGTGTCCTTGTGCATCGTTCATTGAAAGCAAGCATGCAGGTGCAGCATGTTTTAAGATGGTAAATGGACTCTTGGTCTTCATTGTATGAGGGTTTGAATACAGGAGCAAGGGCGTTTTATTGGTGTTGCACAGGGCCCTTGGAGGGACCCCAATGAATTGAGTACAGTTTTGGTTTCCTTACTTAAGAAAAGATACACCTGCTACACATGGAGTGCCGTGAAGATTCCCAAGACTGATTAGGATGACAAGTTTGCTATACCAGGAGAGATTGGGTTATCTGAGCCTGGTATTCACTGAAGTGTGGAAACAACATTCCCTATTGCAAAATTCTCACACTTATTTAGAATTCATGATTTTGACCCTTGCAATCCATTCTGTCTAAATGGCCCTCTTGCAATTCTGGCCTCTGATGCATCTTCAGTCTTCATCACTCTGCTACTGGTGATCATGTTTCCATCTGTGACACCCTAAGAATTAGAATCCCTACAGTGTCGAAACAGGCCATTTGGCCCAACAAGTCCACACCACCCCGCAGATGTGTAACCCACCCAGACCCATTCCCTTACATTTGCCCTTGACTCATGCACCTAGCCTACACATCCTTGGACACTATGAGCCTATTCACCCGAAACTGCACAACTTCAGATTGTGGGAGGAAACCGGAGCACGCAATGAAATCCACGCAGACACAGGGAAAATGTGCAAACTCCACTCAGGAGGTCACCCAAGGCTAGAATCGATCCTGGGTCCCTGGTGCTGTGAGGCAATAATGCTAACCACTGAGACACCATGGCGCCTTATGCTGTAAGCAGTTTTATTACACCTCTCTGACCCTTCCTTCATGCAAGTCCTTAAAAGCCACCTTTTGGATAAAGCTTTGAACTGTCTAATATCACCTTATGTAGCTTCAATCAATATTTAGAGAGTCATAGCATCATTGAGTCATACAGCATGGAAATGAACTTTTCTGTCCAACCAATCCATGATGACCATAATCCCAAACTAAACTAACCCCTCCTTGGCCAACATCCTTCCAAGTCTTTCTTATTCATGTACTTAACCGAATGTCTTTTAAATGTTGCATCTACCACTTCCTGGGAGTTCATTCCCCACTCGAATCACCCTCTATGTAAAACAATTGCCCTTTGTGTGATTTTTAAATTTTTCTCCTCTCACCTTAAAAATATACCATTTAGTCTTAGAATCCCCCCCAACTAGGGAAAAGAGACCTGCCATTCATTTTATCTATACCCCTCATTATTTTGTAAACCTCAATCTCAACCTCCTTCGCTCCTGTGAAAAAAGTCCCAGCCTAATATCCTTCCTGAGCAGAACTGGACACAGTACTCCAGAAGAGGCCTCACAAACCTTTACAATCTCAACATGACATTCCAACTCAGATACACAAAGGTCTGTGCGGTGAAGGCAAGCATGCTGTCTTCTTATCGACCCTGTGTTGCAAACTTCAAAGAATTATGTATCTGAACTCTTAGGTCTCCCTGTTCTACAACACTAAACTTTAACATTACTCCTGTGAAGTACATTATGGTACACTAAAGGTATTAAATAAAGACCAGTTGTTATTGAAGCTAATATTTTAGATTAAGCCTCTCTTTACCATCTACTATCCATTTCCCTCTATATGATCATACCACAAATGTCTCTAATCCTTCCTTATGTTGCATGTATCTGAAACCGATGCTGAGCCACATTTCTACCCTGTCTCCACTGCTTGACCATCTCTCTGCCTCTCACAAACCAGAATTAATATAATACTCAAGAGCCTGAATTTTCCCAGTAATCAGCTCAGTGGCAATATTGGAGAGTTTCTTGGAGGGATTCCCTCTGTTATTGTTTTTCTCTAAATGTTACACTGCTCATGATTAGATTAGATTCGATTCCCTACAGTGTGGAAACAGGCCCTTCGGCCCAACCAGTCCATACCAACCCTCCGAAGAGTAACCCGCCCAGACCCCTTTCCCTCTGGCTAATGCACCTAACACTAAGGGCAATTTAGCATGGCCAATTCACCTGACCCACACATCTTTGGACTGTGGGAGGAAACCAGAGCACCCGGAGGAAACCCACGCAGACACTGGGAGAATGTGCAAACTCCACATAGACAGTCACCCAAGGCTGGAATCGAACCTGGGACCCTAGTGCTATGAGACAGCAGTGCTAACCACTAAGCCGACATGAAAGTTTGCAGAGGATATTGACAAGGACATCACTGGGTCATGATGGTTTGAATGATAGGGAGACGCTTACTACCTGGAGGGAGCTCAGTCGCGGAGGCAGCGGAGGCAACAGCAATAGCTGGGGGTCTCAGAGCGGGGCCTTTGGCATTCGGCTGCGAGGCAGAGGTGTGCCCAGAGAGAACACTGGCATCGTAGAAGTGGCTGGGTGCCGGAGGGGCACCAGAGCTAGACTCTGGCAGCCTGTGACTGGTGAACCTGGGCAGAGGTCAGCATGAGGTGGCAGCAGCAAGGCACAAAGATTGAGAGATCAAACCCAGCGGAGGAGAGAGATTGAGCCCAGTGCAGGGAGGGAGAGAGAGAGACAGGGGCCAGGCCGGGCAGAGAGAAATCGAGCCCAGTGCGGGGTGAGAGAGAGAATTGAGCCCAGCACAGGAAGATGGATTGAGCCCAGCGCGAAGAAAGAGAGAGATCGGGCCCAGTGCAGGGAGAGAAAGATCGAACCTAGCATGGGAAAAGAGATTGACCCCAGTGTGGGGAGGGAGAGATCGAGCCCAGTCTGGGGAGAGAGAAGTCGGGCCCAGCGCGGGGAGACAGAGATAGAGCGCAGTGCAGGAAAAGAGAGAGATTTAACCCAGTGCGGGGAGAGAGAGATCGTGCCCAGTGTGGGGAGAGTGAGATCGAGCCCAGCGTGGGGAGAGAGAAAGATCGAGTCATTGTGGGGAAAGAGAGAGATTGAGTCAGTGCGGGGAGAGAGAGATAGAGGCCAATGCGGGGAAAGAGAGAGATCGAGCCTAGTGTGGGGAGAGAGTGATAGAGAGATCGGGTCCAGCGCAGGAACAGAGAGATTGAGCCCAGTGCAGGGAGAGTGAGATAGAGTCAGTGTGTGGAGAGAGAGATCAAGCCCAGTGTGAGGAGAGAGTGAGAGAGAGATTGGGCCCAGCGCAGGAACAGAGAGATTGGGCCCAGTGCAGGGAGAGTGAGATAGAGTCAGTGTGTGGAGAGAGAGATCAAGCCCAGTGTGACGAGAGAGTGAGAGAGAGATTGGGCCCAGCGCAGGAACAGAGAGATCGGGCCCAGGGGCAGGGAGAGTGAGATCGAGCCCAGTGTGGGGAGAGTGAGATTGAGCCCAGAGCAGGGAGAGTGAGATAGAGTCAGTGTGTGGAGAGAGAGATCCAGCCCAACGTGAGGAGAGAGAAAGATCAAGTCAGTGCGGGGAGAGAGAAATCGAGCCCATTGTGGGGGTTGGCGGAGTGGGGGGTAGAGAGATCAAGAGATCAAGCCAGTGCAGGGAGAGAGAGAGAGATCGAGCCCAGTGCAGGGAGAGAGAGAGATCGAGCCCAGTGCAGGGAGAGAGAGAGAGATCGTGCCCAGTGTGGAGAGAGAGAGAGATCGTGCCCAGTGCGGAGAGAGAGAGAGGTCGAGCCCAGTGCGGGGTGGAGAGACAGATTGAGCCCTGTGCGGGGGGAGAGAGAGATTGAGTCCAGTGTGGGGAGAGAGAGATCGAGCCAAGTGCAGAGAGAGAGAGAGAGCAAGCCCAGTGTGGGGAGAGATAGAGATCAAGCCCAGTGTGGGGAGAGATAGAGATCAGGCTCAGCGCAGGGAGAGAGATATCGAGCCCAGTGCAGTGAGAGAGAGAGAGATGAAGCCCACCACGGGGAGAGAGAAAGGTTGAGCTCAGTCCGGGGAGAGAGAGATCGAGTCAGTGCAGGGAGAAAGAGAGATCGAGCCCAGTGTGGGGAGAGAAGAATCAAGCCCAGTGTGGGGTGAGAGCGAGAGAGATTGGGCCCAGCGCAGGGAGAGAGAGATCGAGCCCAGTGCGGGGAGAGAGAGATCGCGCCCAGTGTGGGGAGAGAGAGATTGAGTCAGTGTGGGGAGAGAGAGATCGAGCCCAGTGCGGGGAGAGAGAGATCAAGCCCAGTGCGGGGAGAGAGAGATCGTGCCCAGTGTGGGGAGAGTGAGATCGAGCCCAGCGTGGGGAGAGAGAAAGATCGAGTCATTGTGGGGAAAGAGAGAGATTGAGTCAGTGCGGGGAGAGAGAGATAGAGGCCAATGCAGGGAAAGAGAGAGATCGAGCCTAGTGTGGGGAGAGAGTGATAGAGAGATCGGGCCCAGCGCAGGAACAGAGAGATTGAGCCCAGTGCAGGGAGAGTGAGATAGAGTCAGTGTGTGGAGAGAGAGATCAAGCCCAGTGTGAGGAGAGAGTGAGAGAGAGATTGGGCCCAGCGCAGGAACAGAGAGATTGGGCCCAGTGCAGGGAGAGTGAGATAGAGTCAGTGTGTGGAGAGAGAGATCAAGCCCAGTGTGACGAGAGAGTGAGAGAGAGATTGGGCCCAGCGCAGGAACAGAGAGATCGGGCCCAGGGGCAGGGAGAGTGAGATCGAGCCCAGTGTGGGGAGAGTGAGATTGAGCCCAGAGCAGGGAGAGTGAGATAGAGTCAGTGTGTGGAGAGAGAGATCCAGCCCAACGTGAGGAGAGAGAAAGATCAAGTCAGTGCGGGGAGAGAGAAATCGAGCCCATTGTGGGGGTTGGCGGAGTGGGGGGTAGAGAGATCAAGAGATCAAGCCAGTGCAGGGAGAGAGAGAGAGATCGAGCCCAGTGCAGGGAGAGAGAGAGAGATCGAGCCCAGTGCAGGGAGAGAGAGAGAGATCGTGCCCAGTGCGGAGAGAGAGAGAGATCGAGCCCAGTGCGGGGTGGAGAGACAGATTGAGCCCTGTGCGGGGGGAGAGAGAGATTGAGTCCAGTGTGGGGAGAGAGAGATCGAGCCAAGTGCAGAGAGAGAGAGAGAGCAAGCCCAGTGTGGGGAAGGAAAGATCAAGCCCGTTACAGGGGAGAGAGAGAGAGATTGAGCCCAGTGTGGGGAGAGAGACATCAAGTCCAGTGCAGGGAGAGAGAGAGATTGAGCCCAATGCAGGGAGAGGGAGATCAAGTCCAGTGCAGGGAGAGAGAGAGATTGAGCCCAGTGCAGGGCGAGGGAGATCAAGCCCAGTGCGGGGAGAGAGACATCGAGCCCAGTGCGGGGGTAGAGAGAGATTGAGCCCAGTGCAGGGAGAGAGAGATCAAGCCCATTGCGGGGAGAGAGACATCGGGTCCAGTGTGGGGGGAGGAGAGATTGAGCCATTATGTGGGAAGCTCAGTGGAAAGCAATGCAGACCCATGGCTAAAGAAGGACTGTAAATCATAACATTTAATTTATTCCTTATTGACTACTTTACACTGAGCTGTAGTGCTGAAATTTTAACTTATTCCTTTATTTTTCTACATTTACGTAAGATTTTGTACTCCTGTATCACTGTACTTGAGTGCACGTGACAATGAAAACTAATTCTAATTCTAATCATTCAGAACATTAACTTAAGGGGTGCTCACCATTACTGTCATTTCCAATTCTTAAACTTTTGTTTCTTCCCTGGCTCCTCCTTCACTGTTGTATCAGCAAATGATTTTTCTTTTCTGTGTTGTGTTTATCTCCCGATCTGTGGTTATCTTTTCTCATGGTCTGACTTTTTGATCATTTTTTTGACTCACTGTGGCCCTCCTTCACAAAGGCCTTCCCCAGAAAACCAGAAAATGTAGGATCAGAAGCAGGACATTCAGCCCATTGAGTCTGTTCTGCCGTATGATGGAATCTTGGCGAACCTGATGATCCTCACCTCCACTTTCCTGCCTTTCCCCTTAACAAACCATTCCCTTACTGAGCAGAAATCTCCCCATCTCAGTCTTGAAAATACCTAATGAACTGTCACAGATTCCCTGCCCTCTGGGAAGAGAAATGCCTCCTAATCTCAATCTTAATGACTCTGAGTTTATAACCTCTGGTCCGAGACTCTCCCACAACATCTTTCCACGTCTACTCAGTCTAGTCCTCGAAGAATTTTGTATGTATCTGTTCTCCCGCTAGCAGTTGCAAAGGGTCTTTCATGTTAGATTTAAGCTTTATGGTTTTAACGGCTCTGCAGTATCCAACAACAACCTGTATTTATGCAGTACAGCCGGCAAAACCTCACAAGGTTTACAAAAACTAAAAGAACTGTGGATTCTGTCAATCGGAGAAAAAAAATAGAAATTGCTGGAAAAGCTCAGCAGATCTGGCAGCATGTGTGGAGAGAAATCAGAGTTAACATTTTGGATGGCGTGACCCTTTCTCCAGTTCTGAGGAAGGGTCACTTGACCTGAAATGTTAACTCTGATTTCTCTCCACAAATACCGTGGGACCTGCTGAGCTTTTCCAGCAATTTCTATTTTTCTATCACAAGGTTTGTAGTGATTGTAATGAGGTCAGCCAGCTGGACCTCATAGAATATGAGTTCCCTGATTGGGGCTATTTATCTGATCCTGTCAGGGAGCCCTGGCTGACATATAAAAAGTCAAGATTAGAGTGGTGCTGGAAAAGCACAACAGGTCAGGCAGCATCCAAGGAGCAGGGTAATTGACCTTTTGGGCAAAAGCCCTTCATCAGGAATGAGGCTGGGAGCCTTAAGGGTGGAGAGATAAATAGTTGTTTATCTCTCCACCCCCGAGGCTCCCTGCCTCATTCCTGATGAAGGGCTTTTCCCCAAAATGTCGATTATCCTGCTCCTCGGATGCTGCCTGACCTGCTGTGCTTTTCCAGCACCACTCTAATCTCCAGCATCTGCATTACCTATCTCTAACATATAAAAAGGTTGAGTGTCAGAGATATTGATACTCTGTACCTGACTTTGTATGGGGCAGTATAGTTAAGGCCTGTTCATGTGTAAATGAAGGGTGACTTAGTGACTGTAGGATAGTGGCCTTTGTGGAGTTATTTCAAGGTTCTTCACGGGGGCATTTCAAATATGAATTAACAAAGACCAGTCTGATGCTAGGTCACACAGGAAGATGTTAGAGCAGAAGGGTGCTCAATAAGGTAGACTCGCCGAGCATCCAAAACACGACAGAGAGTTAGAGAGGTTTAGGGTTGGACTTTCAGAACTTAGAGCCCTGATAGCTGAAGGTGTGTCCGCTAAAAATGGAGCGATTAATACCGGGGATGTGCAAAAAGAGGGTCAGCAGACAATGGAGCAATTTGAAAATAGGAATGCAAATTTCAAAACCGAGATACTGCTGAAATGTGAGCCAATCTAGATCAGCGAGGACAGGAACGGTCAGTCAGTGGAAACAGGGTGAGTTGGGACATTGGCAGCAGAATTCTAGATGTCCTGAAGGTTCCAAAGGGTGGAATGTGAGAAACTAGTCAGACTTATCTTCCTCTTCTGAAGACCTGTTGGAGAAATTCTTTAGGACTAGAATTAGGTTTTATTGTCATGTGTACTCACCTAAAGGGATACAGGAGTACAGTGAAAAGTGTACAGAGTAACCATTCCCAGCACAACCTTTGGCACAAAAGTACTAAAATCTTAGGTACAGAATAGAAAAAAATATAAATTTAGGAGTTCAACATTACACTCCTTATAAAATAGAAAAATAAAGAAATAAAGTTACAAATTTAACATTACACACCTTAAAAGCTGAGCCATGCTAGCCTCACAGTCCCCACAAGGGCTCAATTGCTTATAGCTATGTCATCATTTGGCAGTTTTATTATATTAAAATATAATAATAATATAATACAATATAATATAATAATATAATATTAAATCTTGAAGACTCTGACTTCCCAAAATTATGTCCATTTTTACAATTCTATGGTCTGTAATCCATAGCGATGTTTTTATTCCCTGTATTTTGTTGAGATCCTTTTTTACGAAACAGCAAATCAAGGTGAACTCTGCTCAGTTTTTTTCCTCTCTGATGTATTTTTCATAAACTACCTTCAGAACATTTTTAGCAATTCCGTTCTGAGAATGGTTACTCCACTGCAGAAATTCCTGTACTTCTAAACTCCTCACATCTCTCAGGTGCATTCTACAAGCAGATTGCTATGTGTGGGAGCTGCTGTCATAGTCAGGCAGACAGCACAATTATTCTGCATGTTGCAGGATCTTACAAAGAACATTGGAGGGATTTGCTACTACTGGGGTTACTACTGCATTTGATATGAGTTGATTTATTATTGTCACATGTACCTGGGTGCAGTGAAAAGTTTTGTTTTGTGTGCAGTGCAGGCAGATCTTACCATACAAAGTGCATTAGTGTAATAGAACAGAGCAAGGAATACAATGTTCAGGCTACAGAGAAGGTGCACAGAGAGCAGGATCAACATTAGATTTAAAATTTGAGCAGTCCATTCAGAAATCTAACAACAGCAGGGAAGAAAGTGTTCTTGAATCTATTGGTACATGTGTTTTAGGCTTTTGTATCTTCCGTCTGACAGGAGAGGTTATAACTGAGGTGGGAGGAGTCTTTGATCATAGATTCCCTACAGTGTGGAAACAGGCCCTTCGGTCCACTAAGTCCACACCGACCCTCTGAAGAGCAAACCATCCAACCCATTCCCCTATATTTTACCCCTGACTAATGCACCTAACCAACACATCCCTGATTACTGTGGGCAATTTAGCATGGCCAATTCACCTAACCTGCACATCTTTGGATTGTGGGAGGAAACCGGAGCACCCGGAGGAAGCCCATGCAGACACAGGGAGACTGTGCAAACTCCACACAGACAGTCACCTGAGGCTGCAATCGAACCCAGATCCCAGGCACAGTGAGGCAGAAGCGCTAACCACTGAAGTTGGCTGCCTTTCTGAGGCAGCGAGAAGTGTAGATGGAGTCAATGGGTGGAAGGTTGGTTTGCGTGATGGACTGGGCTGTGCTCACAACTCTCTCCAGTCTCTTACAGTCCTGGGCAGACCCATAGCAAACCGTGATACACCCGGATAGACTGATTTCTATGGCGCATCTATAAAAAATGATGAGTCTTAATGGACATACTGAATTTTATTAGCCTCCTTGTTGTGCTAAGAGATACAAACCAATGACATGATATAAAGGTCTCAGAACTGTGGGCTATAATCTCCTTGATTAATCAAATGTCAAGGACAGGAGATGCCCAAGTGGTATTATCCTCAGACTATTAATCCAGAGGCTCAGCTAATGTTCTGGGGACCTGAATTTAATAGAAATCTTGAATTAAGAGTATAATGATGACCATGAATCGATTGTCAGGGGTAAAAAACCTAACTGGTTCACGATTGCCCTTGAGCGATGGAAACTGCCATCCTTACCTGGTCTGGCTGACACATGTCTCCAGACCCACAGCAAATGTGGTTGACGCTTAATTGCCTCTGGGCAATTGGACGGCCAATAAATACTGGTGCATCCAGCGATGCCAACATGCTGTGAATGAATAAATTGGCCGCTACTCTCCGAAAGTATTTCAATATTCCGACTGGGATTTTCAGGCGCAGTGGGATTTTTCTGGCCAGTTAATTACGATTTAATATATGTCTTTCTAAATAAAAACAATTGGAGAGCTCCTTTATCTTTTTGGTTTCTCTTAACTTTTACTTTGTTGCATAAAGATAAATCAGGCTGCAACTGAAATGATTTCCTGATTACAGGCACTAACCACACTGCACTGGATAAGGGTGGATATGGGCTCAATATGTTAAATAAGACATGTTATTTGTTAAATAAGACATGCTGATTTGCCTTAGAGCTTGATTGTTTACACTGATTTATATCGATTTTGAGTTTGAACAAGACTGCAAGGATACTGCTACATTAAGCAAGGTCCAAGATGCACCAGGAGATCTTTCTCCATTAGACAGAGGCATTTGGTTACAGATTCATGCAGCACAGAAACAGACCCTTTGGTCTAACTTGTCCATGCTGACCAAGTTTCCTAAACTAATCCTGCTTGGCTCATATCCCTCTAAGCCTTTCCTATCCATGTGTCTATTCAAATCCCTTTTAACAGTTGCAAATGTACCTGAGTCTACCACTCCCTTTGGCAGTTCACATATATATTCTTCACCCTCTGTGTGTAAATGTTCCCTCTCAGGTCGCCGTATGTATAGCCTGACGGGGATTCCCTTGATATGAAATGAAAGGGAAGGCAAATGGACAGGTCTTGTTGGATGACAATAGCCAGGATAGGGGTTGAACCCATGCTGTTGTTGGTGTTATTCTGCACCACACTGTAACCAACTGAGCTTATGGAATCCCTGTTAGCCCAACACTTGGGCGCAAGGGCAAAATGGGGCAAAATTGGATCTATACCCATGTCTAACTTTCAGGTTGTGTTTGAGGTGGAACCATCAAGCCAGTCTGCTTTTGTTCAGAGATGAGCATTGGCTGAGTCTGGGAGAATTCCTATTTTTCTTAATGTGCACCATTGCAAGATTTTTTGAAACAGTAAAAGCAGACCTGAGATTGTCCACTATGTATCATCTATAAGCAAGCACCGCCTGGTAATGTAGCAGTATGTAAGGATGGCCTGTGTTTGTGGCTGTCAAAAAGTGTGGTGCTGGAAAAATACTGCAGGTCAGGCAGCATCCGGGGAGCAGAAAAGTCGACGTTTAGAGCATAAACCCTCTCCTCATTCCTGATGAAGGACTTATGCTTGAAACGTCAACTCTCT
Organism: Chiloscyllium punctatum; assembly: GCF_047496795.1. Classification (NCBI taxonomy): domain Eukaryota; kingdom Metazoa; phylum Chordata; class Chondrichthyes; order Orectolobiformes; family Hemiscylliidae; genus Chiloscyllium; species Chiloscyllium punctatum. Next base: position 19,751,472 of record NC_092771.1, on the reverse strand, counting down.
TGCTCCTTGGCTGCTGCCTGACCTGCTGTGCTTTTCCAGTACTGCACTTTTCGACTCTTATCTCCAGCATCTGCAGTCCTCTTTTTCTCCCTGTGTGTGTGGCTTCAAACCAAAGCTTAAATAAGAATTCCAGAGTCATAATTCATAAATACACAAATTAGAAATTATAAATATAATTCTATTTATATAATTATAAATAACAGAAGCACAAGATTCTCTGCATGTAATTGCAGTGCATTGAGTACAGAAGTTGGGTGGTCATGTTGCAGCTGTGTAGGATGTTGGTTAGCCCACTATTAGAATAGTGTGCTCAGTTCTGGTCTCCTTCCTATCGGAAGAATGTTGCAAAACTTGAAAGGGTACAGCAAAGATTTTCAAGGATGTTGCCTGGTTTGGAGGGTTTGAGCTATAAGAAGACGCTGAATAGGCTGGGACAGTTTTCCCTGGAGCGTCAGAGGCTGAGGGGTGACCTTATAGAAGTTTATGAAATCATGAGGGGCATAGATTGGGTAAATAGCCAGTGTCCTTTTCCCTTAAACAAAAACAGAGATTGCTGGAAAAGCTCAGCAGGTCTGACAGCATCTGTGGCGAGAATTCAGAGTGAATGTTTCGGGTTGAGTGACCCTTCCTCAGAATCCTTTTCCCTGAGATGGGGATGTCCAAAACCAGAGGGCATAAGTTAAGGGTGAGGGGGGAGAGATTTAAAAGGGACCTAAGGGGCAACCTTTTCACGCAGAGGGGGGTACGGGTATGGAATGAGCTGCCAGAGGAAGTGGTGGAGGTGGGTACAATTACAACATTTAAAAGGTATCTGGATGGGTACATGAATAGGAAGGGTTTAGAGGGATATGGGCTAAATGCTGGCAAGTAGGACTAGATTAATTTTGGATATCTGGTCAGCATGGATGAGTTGGACTGAAGGGTCTATTTCCGTGTTGGACAGCTCTATGATTCTACGAACATAGAACATTACAGCACAGTACAGGCCTTTTGGCCCTCGACGTTGCCCTATGACTCTAGGTACATCCTTCTGAGTACATCAATCTGTATTTCTGTCAGAATCGAAAAGTTTAAAAGATAAAGTACAACGTGACATTGACCAGATGGGCCAATGGGCTGCAGAGTGGCAAATGGAGTTAAATTTGGATAAACAGTTCTCAACTGATTTAAGATATCTGGTTGGACTGAAGAGTCTGTTTCCCTGCTGTACACCTCTAAGACTCCCGAAACAAACCATACAGCTGTAAGGAACGTGGTGCCAGGAATCGATTATCTTACCCAAAATCATTAAAAGGGAAAAGGTATTTTTGAAAGAGCTAATGTTTTGAGTCCAGCGACCCTTTTTCAGTCCTGGACTCCAAAACGTTAAGTCTGTTTTATCGACACAGATGCTGCCAGACCCGCTGAGTTTCTCCAGCAATTCCTGTTGTAGTTTCAGCATCTACAGTTCTTTATTATTTTTCACAGGTTTGATTCGTCTTAGTGACAGTCGAACTCCTCCGAAAGCAAGGTTTGGCAAAACAAGAAAATTTGAAGGTGAGCATATCGTCCACTGTCTTTCGAGGTAGCTGGCTGATATTTGCCAGTTTAAGAAATAAAAGAAAGCCTTTCATGACCACCCAACATCTCAAAGTTCATTGCAGTCTGTAAATAACTTTCTGAAGTGTGGGCCCTGCTGCAATGTGGGAAATATAACAGGCGATTAGCACACCATAAACAACAAAAGGAGATATTGATTGTGCCTTCGAGCCTGCACTACCATTCCAGAAGATCATGGCTGATAAAATCTCGCTGCTTAAAGTCTCCATCGTTGGCAAGTCGGATATATTTAGCCCCAGAGTTTATGACTCTGTAGTTAAGCAAAGGTTTGTACGTAGCCAATTCCACTTGCGCATTTGGGACATTCTTCTGTTGTGTTTACATATTGGTGGACCTCGAAACTTTGGAAAAATAAAGACGTGTGTAGTTGTACTGTTTCCACGCATCCGCGCGTGAATGTAGACATTTGGGAGGGTGGGTAAATGATTGATTGTGAGCGAGGACTGAGGTTAGGCAATGTCTTTCCAGTTTGACAGCATACATTGTGTCTTTGCGTCGACAACGCCTTGAAATTTGCTACGAGTCGCCAGTGCACCTTCCTTAGAAATGGATACAGCCTTCAAGCCTGCAAGGAAATGAGTTTGTTTCACCTGAGAAGAGAGCTTGAATTTGCTCTATAAGAAATGCATTGATAAATTGAATAAGTGAATGAAATTGCACGACAAGGCATAGATGGAGAGATGAATCAATGTAATGCATTGTAAAAATTCTCAAACACAATTCAAACAAATCATAACCACAGATACGTGAACAAAGAAACGTCACTGGAAATTTGACACTCCTAAGGGATAGTGTTCAAATATTGGCGTCAGATCAATGAGCTCAGTCTCGCACACGGGAATAAGGACTGAACATTATTTGGAGAGGTATTGTATTTGATGGATGTAATTGTATTTGCAACATTGATACAGTGAGACACACCGAGCTTTACTTTTTTTTTATTTTTAACAACTGAGCTTGTGTCAACGAATTAGTCAGCAAGGCAGTTACATATAGATGTTTTCCAATCAAACCTGTTCAGAGATGTTATTATTTTGGAGCAGGTGGGAGTTGAACTCGGTTGTATGTAAACGAGTCCACATATTTAATTTGCTACAAATGGTATTGATTATTCGTGATGGGGTGTACTCAGAAAGCATTAAGCGATTGAGAGAGCGAGAGAAATTTACTGATAAGATGAAGAGGCCGCTTTCAAATTGTGAACGCAGTATAACAGTGGACAGGTGCTTTGGAGTTACAGACAAATCAGAAACATTAAGTTGGCTTTGGGGCGCACCAATAAAAGGCAGGTAGATGTTTAGAAAATATCTGATTAATTTGTTGTCTGCATTGATACTGAATGAGGGCAGAGATGATATTTCAGAACATTCACTAACTTGATTGAAGACAATGTAACGGTGAAAATGGACAGTATGAGGGGCTTTTGATGCAGAGACAATGTTCAAGAGTTCAAGTCCTACCCCCCTAGTCATATATCTGAATGTTAAGGTTTATAAGATGCTAAAGGAGATTGACCAAGTCAGATGTAGAAAGATGTGAAGAAATCTAGAACAGTGCTTGCCCTTTTCAGATAAGGGGGTACTGAACTAGTTTTAATGTCACATGCATTCAAATGAGTACAGTGAAAAGTTTATAGAAAATTTCAAACAGGGGAGAAATTACTTCTCTCAAAGGTTGAAGAACCTGAGGAATTCACAACCCCAGAGAGCATGGATGCTGGGACTTGGAGTAAATTTAGGGAGGAGGTGGACATATTTTTAATCAGTAATGAGTTCAAGGGTTGTGTTCTTAACAGGTTGATTAAAAATATCTAGAAGATTCACTCAGGACCTCACTGTCGAGTTGTTAATGGGGAAACCATCCTTGTGGAAGGTGCTATGTAAATGCAGGACTTGCTATTGGATCGCTTCCTTTGTTTTTTTAAACATGAATGGGTTAATGTCTGACTTACAATACTGAGCAATGATGAGACAAGGAGACATCTGCTGATAGAAGAGAATTAATTTCCAGTCTATTGTCGAGAAATGTGTTATTGCCATGAAATATTGTTCTGACTTGCTCGGTTTTCCACCCTGCCTCGCAATACTCTGCACCCTCAGATTAGGTGGCTCAGTGGTTAGCACTGATGCCTCACAGCACTAGGGTCCCAGGTTTGAATCCAACCTTGGGCTGTGTGGAGTTTGTATATTCTCCCTGTGTTTGCATGGGTTTCCTCTCACAGTCTAAAGATATGCAGGTTAGGTGAATTGGCCATGCTAAATTGCCCATTGTGCTAGATGCATTAGTCAGAGGAAAATGGTGGGTTACTCTTTGGAGGGTCAGGTTGGGCTGAAGGACCTGTTTTTGCACTGTAGGGAATCTAATCCAATTACTTTCCCTCAGATCTAACTAGATTTAGCTGCTGTTTAACTTCACTGTGTGTTGTAGTGACCCTCAGGTTAAACTCAGTTGGCTCTCTCTCTCTTTAATGAGAGAGCAGCCCTATGGTCCTGTGGGACTAGGGCAGCTTTACCTTTATGTTAGAGACAAAGATTTTGCAGATGCTGGAATCCAAAATAGACAGGCAGGAGGCTGAAAAAACATAGCAAGCCAGACTCCCTTCCCAGCCCCTCCCCAACCCTTCCACTGCTCCCTGCCATCAACTGGATCCATTCTTCACATTGACCAACCAGGTCGTACCCTCTAACTGTCTTAACCTATCCCCACTTCACCACCCTGCCCCCTCGACCTCCTCTATCTGCAGCTCCCCCCACACCCATTCCAGTCCTGAAGAAGGGTTACACCTGAAATGTCAACTTCTTCACCTCTTGATGCTGCCTGGCTTGCTGTGTTCTTCCAGCCTCCTGTTCGTTTATTACCTTTATATTGGGCAAGGCAAACAGGGTGTTTCTTTAATCCACAGGCTTGGCAAGCGCCATTTAAAAAGTTGAATCCTAAGTGGGGCCAGACGTTGTCTTGCAATGATTAGTAATGGGGAGAGTCTTTTAACGTCTCGCTGTCATATAAGAAATAAAGTTCTTTTATGCCTGAGTAGACTGGAGTTTGCGTTGTCTTTAGTATTAGCATGTTCCCTCAGCCACCTTTGACAATGTGGCACTGCATAGAATGTTAGTTCTGGGCACAGTAGACCTTTAATAATTATTGTGCAAATTGTATACTTATATATTTACACTTGTGCAATTGTCTTGTAATTTATTTTAATTCTCTATAATTGGCTTGAATTATAATTACAATGATTTTATTTTGCTTCAATCATCTCAACTCAGTGCCTGTTGTCATGATGACTTTTCGATAAGCAATCATCTGTATGCCTTCAAATTTCAGGAGTGGCATTTGTACCCACTTATTCAGAGTAACTGAATCATCAACTCCACCCTTCCTCAATGCTCCCTATGCCCTAATTAATCAGGGCCATAAAACTGTAAAATTGTGCTGACAAACGGATTTTTAATCAGTAAGGGGAATCAAGGGTTCTTGAGGGAGAATTACGTCAGCCTTGATCTAATTGGATGGTGGAGCAGATTTGATGGGCTGAATGGCCTCCTTCTGCTCCTGTGCCTTATGATCTAATTTCGGATCCTTTCCCTTCATCTCCCAATTCCTCCATGAATGGTCCTATCCCATTTAAGGAACCTTTTCCAGTTCCTTAGTCTAAATAGTATCATTTGCTCCTCATTTTAGCTGTTACATTTTTTTCTGCTTACTCTATGCAAACAGTGCGAGTGAATCTTTAAGAGATTAACCCCAGCCACTGAAGTCTGTAGAACAGAGGGAGGTAGTACAGTAAGAGCAACACTGAAATATTGAATCCTGCTGTCCTGTTTGCTACAATTCTATTGCACACAACAGAATTCTCTCCCTCCAACGTTTTCATCTTGTGAACATTCTCTCTGATTGCAAAACTTCATGGAATACTGTCCTTCATTACTACAGGCATGGAGTTTAAAACAGGGAAGTGATGCTGCATGTATATAGGGTGTCGGTGAGGCCACACCTGGAATACTGCATGCAATTTTGGTCTCCTTACTTGCGAAAGGATGTACTGGCACTGGAGTGTATGCAGAGGAGGTTCACCAGGTTGATTCCAGAATTGAGGGGAGATTGAGTCGACTGGGACTATACTCATTGAAATTTAGAAGAATCTTACAGAACCATATACATTTATGAAGGGAATAGATGAGATAGAATCAGGGAGATTGTTTCCATTGGCGGGTGAAACTAAAACTAGGGAGCGTGCCTCAAAATAAGAGGGAGCAGATCTAGGACTGAGTTGAGGAGGAACTTCTTCACCCAGAGGTTTGCGAATTCCCTGCCCAGTGAAGCAGTTGAGGTAACCTCTCTGGATGTTTTTAAGGCAAAAGATAGATTTTGAACAGTACAGGAATTAAGGGGTATGATGAGCGGGCGGGTCAGTCCAGGGAAAGACCAGCCATGATCTTATTGAATGGTGGATCTGGCTCGATGGGCCAGATGGGATGCTCCTGCTCCTGGTTCTTATGCTCTAACGTTCAGACCAGAATCTAACTTTCTTCAGTGCTTCAAGCCATTTTGAACATGACTCCTAATTTCTGCTGTGCTGTCTCTGAGTTAGTTTTCTGTTCATGCAAAAAACCAGTTATGGTCATCATTCAGAGTCAAGAATGCCACAAACTCCTTTTGACCTTCACCACATCCAAATAATTGCTAACCAATACAGTCGCCTGGTCCATCAATTCTTCATTTTTTATTTAGGTTGTTTTGTGTCCCACCCCCTCCTTATCTCAGTAACCACTCCTATAAACCACTGAGATTTTGGCACTCATTCAAAACTTGCCTCTTGGAATTCCCCAATTAACTTTCTACCAACATTCCTGACCCTGTGTTTGCTCTAAGCTCTGAAAAATCCTTTGCCAAAATCCCTTGATCTCTCTCTCTCACTCTGTCTATCTTTCTCCCTTTCCATTCCTCAGAGCTGACCTTTTCTGAGTGAACCTTTGTCACTCTGTACTAATATCCACATGGTGCTCCTCAAGATGTTTTGTAATATCGAAGGCACAAGTTTTTTAAAAAATTCGTTTTGTGGGATATGGGTGTTGCTGGCTGGGCCCAGTATTTATTGCCTGTCCCTAGTTTCCCCTTGAGAAGGTGGGGGGTGAGCTGCCTTCTTGAACTGCTGCAGTCCACCCTTCCTCAATGCTCCCTATGCCCTAATTAATCAGGGCCATAAAACTGTAAAATTGTGCCGCCAAAAGGATTTTTAATCAGTAAGGAGAATCAAGGGTTCTTGAGGGAGAATTATGTCAGCCTTGATCTAATTGGATGGTGGATCAGATTTGATGGGCTGAATGGCCTCCTTCTGCTCCTGGGTTCACCCACAATGCCCTCAAGGAGGGAATTCCAGGTTACTGGCTGGAAATCCTCTTGTTCAGAAGCTGCTGTACTGAGGTGTCAACTATGTGGAGAGAGTGAGGGCTGCAGATGCTGGTGATCAGTGTTGAAGAGTGGGATGCTGGATGAGTACTGCAAGGTCAGGCAGTATCAGAGGAGCAGGACAGTTGGATGTTTCAAGCATAAGCTCTTCATCAGGAATGCCATGCTTGAAACGTCGATTCTCCTGCTCCTCGGATGCTGCCTGACTGGCTATGCTTTTCCACACCACACTCTTCAACTGTCAACTATGTGGACTTCTCTTAAGAAGATAATTAATTAAGGAATAGATTTGTAAGATATGAGGCTGGCATATCTTAAAACCAGCTTGACAGTGACTTGTGTAAACTGAACAATTGAGAACATGTAACTATTGAATAAATGTTAGACATACCTTTGTCGATGAGCACAGCACTTATAATAATAAACAATAGTTTCTGAATAAGTGGATTAGCAAACAAGGCATTCAGGTTCGATTTACAATGTAAACTGTGACCAGATTGGAATACAGTTCCGCCTACTAGCAACTCAAACGTTGTTGTAATATTTATGATTATTGCTACTACCCTTTGTTAGCTTTTGACCAGTTCTACCCAATGCATGAGGAGATCTTTTCACTCAGCTGATAATGTCTCTGCCTCTGAGTGTGAAGCTCTGGTTTTGAGTCCCACCTCGATGGCTAAGGAAGACGCAGTCATTATGTGGGCAAGCTGTCATGGGTATCAAGCAACAGAACGTGCCAATTGCAGGCTGTAAGAACGAGAGTGAGTTATGTGATGGAAAAAGGGTTGAAGCCTCTACTTCGCTATCAATAGATCTCAGCTGCAAAACGCAGGTAAGAATAGGCACACTGCCACAGAAACTCAGACTCCCTCAGTGAACTGCAATGCAAATTTGTCTCACAAATCACATTGATGGATATCCTAACATGTAAATCCGGGTGTGAGAGAGCATGGAGACCAGTAGAGAAGGAGCAGATTAAAACGAGGATGCAATAACGTCCTCTATCACTCAGTATTTCTTATAAAAGCTTGCCGATCTAATACTCAGATCAATAAAATGTCCAGCATGAGGTAACTACAGATAAGGAAGGTTATTATTGCTTCATCTTTTCCAAAAGTTCTTTGTTTCATTACCAATCATTTTTTGGGTTTTTTCCTTTGGTATACTTAGCAAGAAAAACAACTTCCTGCTGTCAGTCTAGAATGCATCTTTTCTCTGTTTTTATCCATATACTTAGCTTAGTTTGTAATGCTACGCATGTTCAATTCCCGCACTGGCTGAGGTTACCATGAAGGTCCCATCTTCTTGACTCTCACCTGCAATTAAACTCACCATCAGTCTAACGAGAGAGTGGGGCCATAGCAACTTTGCCTTTCCTTATCTTTGTACCACTCTCTCACGCTTAGAGTTTGATGTAAAATACTGCTTTAGTTTACCTTTTTCAAATGGATCGGACTCTGAGGGGGATGACAGGGTGTTTCCCTCTTGTGGGAGAGTCAGGGACCAGAAGACATAATCTCAGCATCAGGGCTCTCCCAATCAGGATAGAAATGAGGAGGAATTTCTTAGAGGCAGGCGGAATTCTTTCGAGCAGGGGGTTGTAGATCGAGGTTGTTATGTACATTTAAGACTGAGATACACATATTTTTAATCCATGAGAAAATCAAGGGTTATAGGGAATAGGCAGGGAAGTGGAGGTGAGGATTGTCAGATCAACGGCCATTTTCAGCTCCTATGTCTTACAGTCTTATGCTCTGGGAGAACAGAGAGCTCCAGCAGATACCTCGTTCCATTTCCCAGAGGCACTACCTGAACAAGGAGTTGCAAATTTGTTGAACAGGTGGGCGCATTAACAACCACAACAGTACCAGATACAAGTCAACAACTGGGCGAAGTCAGAGATCGAGTTATAGAATCGTAGAGGAGTGCAGCACAGCAACAGACCCTTCAGTCTGTCTTGTCCATGCTGACCGCATATCCTAAATTGATCTAGTCTCACTTGCAAGTGCAGTAGTCCCCCTGTACCGGTGGGGGATATGTTCCAGGATCTACTGCGGAACCCCAAACCTGTGGATAGGAGCAAACCCATTCATTTCAATGGAAAATGTATCTCCCTGGCAGCATCCTGGTCCCCAGTTCCGGAATGTTCCTTATGTTCCAGCCGCCGTAAACAACAAGTAAGTGAAACACGGAAATCGATTCCGCAGGTACAGGAGTCACCCTGTATTTGGTTCATATCCCCCTTAACCCTTCCTTTTGGATTCCCAGCCAGATAACGTTTAAATGTTGTAATTGTACCAGCCTCCACCACTTCCTCGGGCAGCTCATTCCCTACATGCATCATCCTCTGCGTGAAAAAGTTGACCCCTTTTTAATCTTTCCCCTCTCATCTTAAACCTATACCCTCTAGTTAAGAGAGGAAAGATTTAAAAGGGACCTTAGATAAGGGGACTAAGAGTGTTCACGGTCTTCCAAGTGTAGTCCAACTGATGCCTTGTCTAATTATAATTTTCATTGCAAGAAATTTTGAGGTCAGAAGTCGGGACATCTTACTGCAGGGCTTTGGTGAGACCACATCTGGAGTGTTGCATGTAGTTTTCCACCAACAAAAGATATATTTGCCATAGAGGTTCAAACTTGCTGAACGTTTCAGAGAACATCTCTGGGACACACACTAAACAACCCGACTGCCCTGTGGCTGACCACTTCAACACCCCCTCCCACTCCACCAAGGACATACAAGTCCTGGGCCTCCTCTACCGCCAAATCATAGCCACCCAGCAGCTGGTGGAAGAACACATCATCTTCTGCCTTGGGACCCTCCAACCATTATGCCATCAACGTCAATTTCACCAGTTTCCTCATCTCCCCTCCCCCCAATCTATCTCAGATCCAACCCTCCAACTGGGCCCGAACCTCTTGAACTGACCTACCTGTCCATCTTCCTGCCCACCCATCTGCTGCACCCTCCCCTCGTGGGACTAGATTGGGTTGGAATATCTGGTCGCCATGGACAGGTTGGACCAAAGGGTCTGTTTCCATTCTGTACATCTCTATGACTCTATCACCAGCACCTGCATCTACCTATCACCTTCCAAGCTACCTTCCCCTCAGCCCCTTCTCCTCCTATTTATCTCTCAGCCCCCTTCCCCACCCCCACATTCCTAATGAAGGGCTTATGCTTGAAACGTTCACTCTCCTGCTCCTCGGATGCTGCCTGACCTGCTGTGCTTTTCCAGCGCCACACTTTTCGGCTCTGATTCATGGGTTGGCAGGATTACCCTGGTTCACTAGAGTTTAAAGAAGATCTGATTGAAGCATGCAAAATTCGAACAGGCTGAACAAACTGGATGCAGGGAAGATATTTTCTGTGGTTGAACCAGGTAACTCAGTTTCAGGATACAGGGTGAACCATTTATGACTGAGATATGGAAAGGTTTCTTCATTCAAAGGGTAGCAAATCTGTGAACCACACAAAGCTATGGAGGCCAATTCACTGAATATTTTCAAGCAAGAGTTAATTTTTTGTCTGGATAGGCTGGGATGTCCTTTATAGGAGATTCAGAGGTGACCTTGTGGAGATTTATAAAATCATGAGGGATATAGATAGATTTAATGGTAGGTATCTTTTCCCTAGGATGAGGGATTTCAAGATTAAGGAGCGCATTTTTAAGGTGAGAGGAGAGAGATTTAAAAAAGACATGGGGACAAATCTTTTACACAAGAGATTGGGTCACATACGGACTGAACTTCCTGAGGTAATGATAGATGCAGGCACAGCCACAACGTTTAAAATTTGGATAAGTACATGGATTTAGAGAGATATGGGCCAGGAGTAGGCAGGTGGGACTAGTTTAGTTTGGGATTGTTTTCAGTATGGACCGAAGGGTCTGTTTCTATGCTGTATGACTTTATACTCTATGTGAAGTATCAGGCGATATGTGAAGAGAGCAGGAATATGGCATTGAGATAGATGATGATATAGAATTTCAAAGCAGGCTGGAAGGGTGAATGGTCTATGCTTGTTCCTTAATTAATAAATTTATAGAATCCCTACAGTGTGGAAGCAGGCTATTCTGCCCATTGACTCCACACCAACCCTCTGAAGAGTATTTCACCTAGACCTACTCCACACCGTATCCTTGCGTATCCGATGGCTAACCCAACTATCCTGCACATCCCTGGACACAATAGGACAATTTATCATGGTCAATCCACCCTAACCTGCACATCTTTACACTGCTGGAGGAAAACCCAGAGGAAACCCACCCAGACACAGGGAGAATGTGCAAACTTCACACAGTCGCCCGCGGCTGGATAGTTTTTATGTTTTCGCACTTTGACCCCATTCATATCCTGCCTTTGCATCAAATCTCAGCATCCTCAGTCTGAATTGTGTACTCAGCGAGGCATTTTTGATAGCTGCTTAGAATGTGAGAGTGTCTGGATGGATATACTCGTACCTGCTAAATCCAAAGGACCTAAGGTCAAATCTTATTCCAGCAGACTTGAGCCCAGACACCAGGCTGACATTCCAATGCAGTACAGGCTGTAACATTGTAGATCTGTTCCATGCAATCCCGTGTTATAAGAACATCATGTAATAGTAGCACCATTTCAACCAATGGGTCCGGAATCACATTATAAGCAATGCATGCTTTAAAACCTCGCGCTTTAGAAATGGTGTTCCCAATTCATCAGTCGCGTTATTGCGAATTTGTGTTAACAAAACACGCATTATGCCAGAACGATCTGTACTGTCAGAGACACCTTCTTTCAGATAAAACCAAGGCATTATCAGTTTTGTCAAGTGTAATAAAAGACCTCATGGCACTGTCCAGTACAGGAAGGGAAGATCTCGCTAGTGTCCTCCAATATTTAAACCTGAACCAACATCATTAAAACAGATGAATAGCCGTTGCTAAAGGTTTGATATTAATATGTGGATTATCGCATCTACATTAACATTGGGAATTAATATAAGATCGCAACTACTTAGAGATGGTGCTCTCTAGAATCCTTACAAGTGTGCAAACAGGCCATTTGGCCCAACAAGTCCACATTGACACTCAGAGTATCCTGCCCGGACCTATTCCCCTACCCTATTACTCTACATTTCCTCCATCTGATGCACTGAACCTACACATTCTTGAACATTATGGGCAATTATTAGCATGGCCAATTCACCTAACCTGCACCATTTTGGACTGTTGGAGGAAACCGGAGCAGCCAGAGGAAAACCATGCAACCTGTAGTAGATTTGAAGTTGCGAGCTTTGCATAGCTAGTCATTAAAATTCAAGACCATGTTTGTCAATTTGAGAAGGCTCTTGCGATCTTTTCCAAGTCCTCTCTCAGAACCCAATCACAGTAGAACAGTCTTTCTTGAAGTCCTTACAGTCCTGAATATTGCTCTTGTCACCTCACTGTCACCGGGAGCTTGTAGTGAGCAAAGTGGCTGCTATTTTCTTTGTTGCATTTAACAAGTCACTTTGTACAAAAGGCAAAATGTTGTGAATCTGAAGTGCTAACAGGAAAGAGCATCAAGTAGCCTGTGTGGATACTGGAACTAGTTATCAGGTCATGAGAGCTCTTTGGTCAAAGTAAGTGTTAGCTCAACTTTCTCCACAACTCTTGCTTGAATGTTTCTCACACTTGTTGCTTTTAATGGGTGGCAGGTTAGCTCAGCGGTTAGCACTGCTGCCTCACAGCACCAGGGACCCAGGTTTGATTCCAGCCTCGGGCGACTGTCTGTGTGGAGTTTGCACATTCTCCCCGTGTCTGCGTGGGTTTCCTCCGGGTGCTCTGGTTTCCTCCCAGAGTCCAAAGATGTGCAGGTCAGGTGAATTGGCAATTCTAAATTGCCCGTGGTGTTAGGTGCATTAGTCAGAGGGAAATGGGTCTGGGTGGGTTACTCTTCGGAGGATCGGCGTGGACGGGTTGGGCCAAAGGGCCTGTTTCCACACTGTAGGGAATCTAATCTAATAATTGTTGGATTAAGCGCATGGTATTGGGAATAAGCCAACAAACTAAGCATCAGGGGAAAAAGACAGTATTCCAATTGCCTTGAGTGGAGAGATAAGCCATTGGAAGGTTATTAGCTGATCCATACATCCTCTAGAGGCTGTGCTAAATGGAACCTGAGAAACCACCTACATTCTGATGGAGACATGAGTGAGGCATCCGGGCAAGTGACTTTTTTAAAGGGATTGAACAGTCCAGAAAAAATGCAGTCAGTCCACGTCAAGGAGTGGTGGGACCAGTTTCACAAGCATTCCATCGGTCTTACTTAGCCCTCTGTCTAGAAGATCCAAATGAGAAAGACAAAAGGGACAACGTCATGAAACCTGTAACATGACACCGACAATCCTCATATACCTGTTTGTTAGACAGCCCACTGCAAATAATAGCCCATCTCTGCAAAGGAACAGGTATCATTTGGAGAGGTAGCTGTGGGGATTCACTCCTAACTTTCATAAGTAGGTTTTCATTAGCCTGAATTGGAAGGCTGGGAAGGATTAAACTAATTGAGGTAAGAGGCATTTTTGTTTATTTCATCATTGATATTTTTAAAGAAAAAGATATCTTCTGGAAAGATTCTTTGCAATGGATAAATTGAAATAAATTCTGGTTCTTTGTCAACTAAATATTGTTTTACTTATCCTCAGGATAAATGGTCAGTAATAATGATTGATTATTAGAATTTAATTCTGTGTATTGTGTCTGTGTGGACTGCAGTTGATTTGTCATTGTATTCTTGGTGTGGTTATTTAATGGCTTGATTGTGTATTCCCAGCGTAAAGCTTCAATGCAAACCTGGAAGCAGGTGCTATCTGAGGTTAGGTGGGTTGTGTCTTTGTAAAGCTGAAAATGAGTGGATTCGGTGTTGCATTATAGTGTATGCTTGCCACTCGGAGAAAATAATTTGAATTTCTAAAGCAGTAAGCTTTCGAATTTCGTTTACTCTCATAATAACGAATGTGGGCTCACCTAGGAGGTGATTTCATTTGATTTATTCTCGTCACATGTGCTGAGATGTATGAAAAGGCTCATTTTGTGTGCTAACCAAAGAATTTGTAAGTACATCAGACTGCAGTAAGTAGCACTGAACTCAAAATAGAGTTACTTAATTAATGAAGACCTAGTCCACTGAATAGTCTGTTTCCAAAATAATCATAGGATTTCAGCAGACATGAGGACATTTTGCCATAAGTAAACGTTTAGATTCTCTGTATGAATTTCAGAGAAAAAAAATGCCTCACCTCACTTAATTCTGTTTTCTCAGCTTTACTGAGAGATTAACAGAGCAGTAATGTTCCAATGACCTTGAGGCTAAAAGAGGCCAACTCCCTCTTTATCACTTAGATCCCAGGTCAGATTGCTGTTGTGGGATTGAATTGGTTTTGCCTGCATCAATGATGAGAGTAGGACTGCCTGAAACCCTGCGTCTCCTTGTAAATTGTCAATCCATTCATTCTCACGCTATGAATGGGGACTCGGGTGATACTGAAAATAAGCTAAGCATTCAGTTTAAAGGGAGAAAAAACATTGATGTTCCTTTTGGCAGAAAATGGGTTAGGGTTAGTTAGTGTTAAAATCGCTGTTATGTGTCTGTTTGGCCTTTGGAGAAGTATCCTGCCTTACCAGAAGTTTAAAAAAGGCAAAAACAACGACTGCAGATGCTGGAAACCAGATTCTGGATTAGTGGTGCTGGAAGAGCACAGCAGTTCAGGCAGCATCCAAGTAGGTTCAGCAGTCAGTGGTATGTTGAAGGAAGGTGGACAGTTATCAGTTAACTCCCTGGTCTTAATGTAAACAGATAGGAAGAGACAGTCACAGGTAAATAAGGGGAAGTGTCAGTTTGCCAGCACCATTTACTAACATACAGATACACCTCATGTGGGCTCAAGCAAATCTCATGCAGGCAGTAAAACTGGTGCAGTGGATCAACTTGTTATTTATATCTATCCCTGTTGAGCCACATCAGGAAATGTGTTCAAAGATGCCAGAGGATGTAGTGGAGGCTGGTACAATTGCAACATTTAAAAGGCATTTGGATGGGTATATGAATAGGAAGGGTTTGGAGGGATATGGGCCGGGTGCTGCAGGTGGGACCAGTTTGGGTTGGCATATCTGGTCAGCATGGATGGGTTGGACCGAAGGGTCTGGATCCATGCTGTACATCTCTATGACTCTATGTAGATTCCAGAAAGTGCTTTACAGAGAAAGGCATGTGCTTGATGGAGTTCGGGATGAGGAGGCGGTTTCATTAAAGCTTACAGGATACTGAGAGGCCTGGACAGAGTGGACATGAAGATGATGTTTCCACAACTAACAGAGACTAAGTCCCAAAGGTACATCCTCAGAGTGAAGGGGAGAGTCCTTTAGAACTGAGATGAAGAGGAATTTCTTCCGCCAGAAGGTGGTGAATCCGTGGAACTCAATGCTGCAGAGGGCTGTCGAGGCCAAGTCATTGAGTGCCTTTAAGACAGAGATAGATAGATTCTTGACCAGTAAGGGGATCTAGGGTTTTAGAGAGAAGGCAGGAGAATGGGCTTGAGAAATGTAACAGCCATGATCGAATGGCAGAGCAGACTCGATGGGCCTAATGGCCAAATTCCGTGCTTATTACTTATGGTCTAATGGGGGAAAGAGGTTTGTAGTGAGTGAATTCCAGACTGCTTGTCGAGGCAGCCAGTGCACAGCCATTGAGGTGAAGGACTGTGATGGTTTGGAAACAAGAGGCCAGGATTGAAGTGGTACAGAGACCTCAACACTAGAGGCTGGTGCCATTTACTGGAATGTAGGATTCGTGTAGATAGATCAGCACAAACTCAGTGGGCCGAAGGATCTCTTATGTGCTGTATGACTCTACGACTCTCTCTCGGATAGCTGTAAGACTGCAGAAATAGTGAGGGGAAGTCCCATGACGCAAGAACGAGAGTTTCATAAAGTTATCAAAACTGGAAAGGGTGCCAAAAAAGATTTACAAGGATGTTGACAAGACTGGAGGGTTTGAGTTATAAGGAGAAGCTGGATAGTTTGGGACTTTTTTTTCCCCTGAAGCATTGGAGACTGAAGGGTGACTTTAAGGAGGTTTATAAAAAAAACGAGGGGCATAAATAAGGTGAATAACCAAGGTGTTTTCCCCAGGTTAGGGGACTCCAAAACTAGAGGGCATAAGTTTAAGGTGAGAGGGGAACGAGTCACGAGGGGCAACTTTTTCACACAGAGGGTGATGTATATATGGAATGAGGCTCCACAGGAAGTGGTAGAGGTGGGTACAATTACAGATTGTTCTTCTATAATGCAATGGTTGTGATCGTGTGCAATCCCATGTTACAGAAAATCACGCTTTATAAAATCGCTTAAAGTGTTGGGGATGTAATCACCTTACGGCCAAAACATGTTTCAGAAGTTCCCGCTTTAGAAACAGTGTCCTCAATTCATCAATTGCCTTACAACAAATTCGCGTTGACGAAACGTGTGAGGGGCAGAACGACCTGTAAAACATTAAAAAGAAGTTTGGACAGGCACACGGATAGAAAAGGTTTAGAGAGATATGGGCCAAACGCAGGCAAATGGGACTACTTCAGTTTAGGAAACCTGGTCAGCATGGATGAGTTGGGCCGAAGGGTCTGTTTCCATGCTGTGCGACTCTATGACTCTATAGCATTCCTGCATAGGCAGCAAGGGTGTGTCACCAAGCACAGGGACAATGGGCCAACACCAGCTCAAGTGGAATGCTGTGTACAATCCCCCAAATAGCATTGCGTTTCTGCAGGGGTCAGTTACACTCCCATGGGGAAGCAAGGACTGAGAGCAAGTGAGGACTGCAGATGCTGGAGAGGCAGAGTCAAAAAGTGTGGCGCTGGAAAAGCACAGCAGGTCAGGCAGCATCTGAGGACCACGAGCGTCAACATTTCTGGCATACGCCTGCATTTCAGATGAAGGGCTTATGCCCGAAATATCGACTTTCCTGCTCCTTGGATGCCCTCTGACCTACTGTGCTTTTCCAGCACCACATGTTTGACTCCCGAAGGGAAGCCTCGAATCGAGGTCAGCCTGTTCACTGTAGGAGACTAAGGAACGGGGAAACTGTCACTCATTCCCACAGGGTGTGATCCAGAACAAGGCTGAGAGAAGCCTGTTTACTGACCTATAGAATGCATTTGGCAAAAAGAGGGTACAAAAAGAGAAGAAGAGGGAAGAATTCATGTGGGAGCCGTTTCTGCTGCAGATACTGGAAACCCAAACTAAAAGCAGAACCAGCATTCTGTTCCTCCCCACAGATTTTGCAATCTCTAGCATTTTCTGTTTGCCTTGCTCCGACGTATATAGACAGTGAAAAACCTGCTCGACAAGCCAGAACAATTAGCACATTGAGATTATGCTCGTTTTGAAATCTAGGGTGTCACTTTTGGGTTATGCTAATGAAATGAACAATTGCCACATGTTCCTCATTCATTGTTTACGCAAAGAAAATGTGTTTTTAAAAGACTTTCCATATTGAAGATTCATCAATTTCTGTGTCATTCTGATTCAGTTAACAACCTCAATTTGCCATTTCCCCACTGTCACTGGGAATGAAGCTCAGTGTGTGCGTTGCAAAGCCACATTTACAAATAAAATATAAGAAGGCGTTTGATAGGCTTGCCTTTATTATTCAGTCCACTGATTATTGGAGTTGGGAGGTCACGTTGTGGCTGTACAGGACATTGGTTAGGCCACTTTTGGAATACTGCGTTCAATTCTGCTCTCTCTGCTATAAAGATGTGGTGAAACTTGACAGGGTTCAGAAGAGACTGACAAGAACACTGCTAGGGTTAGAGGGTTTGAGCTATAGGGAGAGGCTGAATAGGCTGGGGCTGTTTTCCCTGGAACGTCAGAGGCTGAGGAGTGAAATCATGAGGGGCATGGGTAGAGTGAATAGCCAAGGTCTTTTCCCTGGGGTAGGGGAGTCCAGAACTAGAGGGCATAGGTTTAGGGTGAGAGGGAAAAGATTTAAAAGGGACCTAACGGGCAACGTTTTCACACGGAGGGTGGTACGTGTATGGAATGAGCTTCCAGAGGAAGTGGTGGAGGCTGGTACAATTACAGCATTTAAAAGGCACCTGGATGGGTATCCGAATAGGAAGGGATTGGAGTGATATGGGCCAAATGCTGGCAAATGGGACCAAATTAGGATATTGGGTTGGCATGGACGAGTTGGACCGAAGGGTCTGTTTTCGTGCTGTACAGCTCTAGGACTCTAATCGGGCAAGTTGGACCTTGTAGAATCTTCTGGGTTGGAGGAGTTGAGCTAGGCAATTTTCCTCCCTCCCGTTCAATTTTGCGTTTTTGCATAAAGTTGCTAAAACTGAGGCATGAAACAGATGGGAGACAAATTATACCAGCTGGAATTTGATACTGGCAGTACATGTTGATTTCTGTCTGTGCATCAAAAACCTTTTTATTGGGGAAATTTACAGGAGCCATCCTTCTGCAGGGAGTCGATGGAATGCATGACTTTTTTTTTATTTCAAAATATACTTTATTCATGTAAATAAATCTCTGGTACTTGTACAATTTTCCATGTTGTTCATTGTTATATACATTGCATGTCTTAACATAACAAAGAACAGATTGAATTAATCAAATTTACAGTTATCCTATTAACAGTTACCTTTATTAACTATCCAGTCTCTTGGTATTTGGCTGTGGCTTCAGCGGAACCCACCTACTGAGTGGGTCCCCTGTTATATGAAAACAAATGAAACTTCTTTAACCCCCGGTTTATGGAGTTACCATTGTCCATTTGACTGTCCTGTCTCTGGGGTGGCTGTCTACATCCCCAAGGTAAGCACGAACTGCTGGACCTTCGCTGGGCTGAGGTAGCTATCCAGCTCCTCACTGGGGTCATTTACCCGCTCTGGTGTCATTGAGCCAAGGCAAGGGTCCTCACTGTCCAGTTCTGTGTCTGACAATGGGACTGTCAGAGGATCACAGCTCTCGGTTGCCTGTAGTTGTGGGGCAGTGGGTACCTCCTGGTTCTCACTGGGTGGAGGGTGGACTTCGGGGGGTCCGTTGTTTCCTGGTTGGGAGGAAATGCCCTCCTCTTTACCGACGGCGCTCTGTCTCTTCTTTTGGTGGTGATGGCCTTCTTTGCGTCCATCTTCCCCCTCTGAAGAGCTGGCCGTCCCTCCCTCGTGCAGCTGTTTTTTACCCTTTTGCTGGGAGGCTTTGGGAGCCTGGCAAGATTTCCTCTTCCTGTTTTTAACAGGTATCCACTCCTCCGCCTGCTTGATTACCTCCTCCTCCATTTCTTCCATCTGCCTGGCTAGAGCTAGGATCAGCTGCTGTGTCTCTCCGCTGGCTGCTGCCTCCTCCACTCCAGCCTGTTCTTCTTTCTGGGTGCCACCAGACTCTGTTTCCCTGCTGTCCGGGTGGACCTTACTGGTCTTTGGGGGTCCACGGCTCACATTGCCACCTCCCGCCATCTGTGCGTAAGTGGGGGCCCCCTGTCTTGGGCAGGTCTTATACATGTGGCCCGCCTCTCCGCACAGGTTGCAGCTCTTTGCTTCCTGACAGTCCTTAGTCAAGTGACCCTCCTGTTTGCAGTTCCTGTAGATGGTCACTTTGCAATCCACCGCCACGTGTCCCGACTTCCCACAGGTTCAGCACACTTTCGGCTGCCCTGCATATGTCAGGTAGCCTCTGCTCCCTCCAATTGCGAAGCTCGAGGGTGGGTGGAGGATGTTCCCACTATCATCGGCCCTCAGAGTTACCCTGACCTGCCGCTTACTGGTCCAGATCCCAAAGGGGTCGATCACATCAGTGGCTTCTCCCTCAACTTGGACGTACCTTCCCAGGAAGGTCAGGACATCAGCCGCTGGAACGTAGGGGTTGTACATATGGATTGTAACAACCCGATTCCTCTGTGCAGGAAGCACACACAATGGGGTCGCTGACAAGATGGAAAACAGCGGCTCCCCTTCCTTCTCCTTGAAGACCTTTAGGAGCTGTTCGCACTGCTTCACGCTTCTGAAGGTCACATCGAAGTAGCCTGCCCCAGGGAAATCCTGCAGGCAGTACACGTCCACAGCAGCGAACCCACAGTATCCCAACAGTACCTTCTTAATAAACAGGGTGCGGTCGAGTGGTGTATGATCCTCAATCTTCTACACAGTCACCCTGACTGTGTTTCGAACCCCCTGCCCAGGGCGGCGGGCAGCTGTCGAGGCCATAGCTCTGAGGTTAGCTGGTCCCTGAATTGGCGTTAGGCCAAAGCCAGCATGAAGATCCACCAGGTCAGCACAACCAAACGATCCTCCAACGTCCAATCACGATCCAGCGATGATCTCTTCACTAGCTCTGATGACTCGCAACCTGTCCTGATAAGAACAGATACTTGATCCTAACCTCGTCCTGGGATGGAATGCATGACACCTTGCAGGATGAGTGACAGTTTCCCTGTCAGCTTTCCTTAGTTTCCTGCAGTGAACAGTCTGACCTCTAATCAAGGATTCCCCATGGGACTGTGCCTGACTGTAGGCATGCAATGTTATTCGGGGACTTGTCCTCACAAGCCCACCCCGATAAACTTTGTTTCCAAGTCAAGCAAAGCAATACCCCTACCATCACCCCTTCTGCAGGGAGGTTAATTGTTTGGTGAAAGCAAGTCTGATAAAGAAATCAAATTGTTTGAACTCTTGAGGAAGCTTCAGCAAAGGAATCCAGAGTGGACATATTCTGAAATTTCAATTTGGGAATTCAAGGAATTCTTAATTTCTTCCAAGCTGCAAGGAATGGAAATCCAAAAGGCAGATTCCAAAACATTGTGGATACTGATTGAATTGTAATATTCAGTGGTGAGATGGACAGATTCTTACTTATTAAGAATGTCAAGATTTAGATTTTGACTCATGCACGGTGAGAGGAACAATAAACTGTAAGACTCCACCACCATCCCCGGGCCATCGGAATCTCAGTCGCTCCAGCCTAAGTAGTCTTCCACTCATAAGGCCTGGCGTGTTGGCTCAGTGGTCAGCACTGCTGCCTCACAGCACCAGGGACCTGGGTTCAATTCCCACCTCAGGCAGCTATCTGTGTGGAATTTGCACATTCTCCCCGTGTCTGTGTGGGTTTCCTCCGGGTGCTCCAGTTTTCTCCCACAGTCCAAAAATGAGCAGGTTAGGTGAATTGGCTATGCTAAATTGCCCATAGTGTTAGGTGAAGGGGAAAATGTAGGGGAATGGGTCTGGGGGGGCTGCTCTTTGGAGAGTCGGTGTGGACTTGTTGGGCCGAAGGGCCTGTTTCCACACTGGAGGGAATCTAATCTAAATGTACCCCCACCAAGTTTCCCTCTCCTTTCCCCATTCAGTGGTTCCCATTCCATTGCTGCCCGCAATATCCAGAAAGCAGAGGACCTGTCGGTCTCAGTCATAGCCGCAAGGGCTATATGTAAGGGCTTCTGACCAGTCTGATGTGGCACTTCTTCATTTGGGGGTGACATGCCTCCCAGTGACATCTAGGGTCTTCTGTTGGCAACGTTGATAGAAGATGCCCAACTTACATGCCGCCTTCAGTTCCATGTCTCACTGGCGTCAAGGGATGTTGAGCGAAGGCCAATTGAGGTGTGGCTACAATTTCTACAGAATGGTAGAACAAATTCAGATTCTCTTGATGTTAACTGCTATGGTTTAGTTCTGGGCTACCTTTTCCGATTGGTGTATCGTTTTTTAAGGCCAACATTCAAAGAGCTCTAGGTAAAGCTGGAAGGGGCAAATTTCTCTATTTCTTCTGTGGACCGGTCCTCCGATGCTGGACACGGGCCTGCGTGGTAACTCGGATAGTTAGTGTCAACTATCACTCAGCTCGGGTTAATGTTTTCGGGGCCTGGGCTCAAATCCCACCAGAGGTTGGTGGAATTTGAATTCTAGCCAGAAATCGAAAGCTTGCCTCAGTGACAAAACTGTATTTGCCAAAATGTGTCTGCTTCACTGATTTCCCTTTAGGGAAGGAGATCTGCCTTCCATACCTGGTCTGGCTGCCATGTGATTCCCGGCCCACTTAACTCTAAACCAGATGACTCCTTCCCTGTGAGTCCTTACTCTGTAAGTAACAGTAGGGTGAAATTAATGGACGATACAAGTGTGCAGAAATTAAAATGGTGATGTTTTTGTTCTACTTTAGAATTTCCACGTGTCGCCCAAGGACACGAAGATGGGTCTGCTGACACCAATCCTCCTGGCGCTTGTCACAAGTAAGAAAACTGATCTGAATCATGTTAAAAATATCACTAATGCAAAACAAGCAGATTCTGTGGTCTGTGATTTCAATGCAAATAAGAGTTGGGATGACACAATGTCTCAGGGGTTAGCGCTACTGCCACCAGTGACCTGGGTTCAATTCCAGCCTCGGGCGACTGTCTGTGAGGGTTTCCTCCGGGTGCCCAGGCTTGCTCCCAGAGTCCAGAGATGGACAGGTTAGGGTGGATTGACCATGGGAAATGCAGGAACCCCAACGTAAAGGACGGCGAGGCCCAACTTTGAGAATCACAGGTAGGTGGAAGAAAGAGGAGGAGGGGTATAAGGAAGAGTTGGAGCTTCTCCTCAGGACTGTGGTTTCACAGTGAAACATAAACCAAACTTCTGGCTGTAGGCCTGACTGACAGAACAATGCACGCTCACCTGAGCAGAACCAAAATATAGGTTTTTGTTCCATTCATTGGCGAGGCCAGCTTTTATTGCCTCATCCCGAATTGTTCAGAGGGCTGTTAAGAGTCAGCCACGTTGCTGTGAGCCTCAAGTCACATGTAAGCCACATCACCTGCCCTGAAGGACATGAGAGAACCAGGTGGATTTTTGCAACAATTGTTAGTGGTTGCCATGAGTTTCATTTCAGAACTTATTAAAGAGTTCAGGGTTCACCATCTGTCAGGGTGGGAATCGAACCCATATCCCAAAAGCATTGGCCTGGGGATCTGGATTGCTACCTCAGTGACATTCCCACTGCACGCTGCCAACCGACACTGATTGGAGCCCAAAGTGCAGTCAAGGCCTTAAGCTTTTGAAACACATAGACTTGGGGCCTAAGCAGACTAGGCCCCAGGCCTGTGTGCTTAAAGGAGCTAAGGCCTGAACCAAAAGGCTTTCAAGCCACGCAACTTGATATCAGTCTCACCAGCAGCATCAGTGGAATTTTGGGCTAGAATATTTTAAAGTCACCTTATGCCTAAGGTAAGATGCTTGAAAATTTCCCTGTACTTGATTTCCATCAAAATATCTGGCCATGTTTTGGTTGAAATAGACATCCTCCCTATAATGAACAAAGGCTATCTAGCAGCAGCTGCCAATCCCTCAGGGTTACCACCACAGGAACAACAACACCAAGATTATCCAAGCCGCTTGCCATTGGTACCTGCCCACATTGAATAAACACTTTAAAGTTTGAGGTTCCAAAATTGAAGGTCACATTTTCCTGTTGACATCAACACATAATAAATCCAAAGTCTTTCTCTTCAACGGGACTTGCACAAACCTTCAAGCTTATTTCGGCAACGACTTCCTTCTCAGGCATATCATGGGAGTGGGTTGCTAAACTTAGAAATCTGTCCATATTGGCCCACCCAACAGTTCATTCAAAAGGTCAACAAAATACCTGACAGCAGACATCTTTGGCTACAGGCCTGGGGTGGTGGTGGGGGTGAAGGGGGATGTGTAAGGGGAGAAAGCACAACTGCATTGGGCCTTTTGTCAACTGGAAGAATAAAAACACGCCCAGATATTGGAAGCATATGTAGAACACTCAGGCACGGCAGAACTAATAAGTGTGTGCAAAACTGTTTTCCAATAGGTGCCATTCTTACAAATGCCTCAACAACATCAGAACCAACGACCACTGCAGGAGCAACAACATCAGAACCAACGACCACCGCAGGAACAACAACACCAGAACCAACTGCCACCACAGGAACAACAAAACCAGAACCAACAACCACCGCAGGAACAACAACATCAGAACCGACTACCACCGCAGGAACAACAACACCAGAACCAACTACCACCGCAGGAACAGCATCAGAACCGACTACCACCACAGGAACAACAACATCAGAACCAACTACTACCGCAGGAACAACAACATCAGAACCGACTACCACCGCAGGAACAACAACATCAGAACCGACTACCACCGCAGGAACAACAGCATCAGAACCATCGACCACCGCAGGAACAGCATCAGAACCAACTACCACCGCAGGAACAACAACATCAGAACCGACTACCACCGCAGGAACAACAGCATCAGAACCGACTACCACCGCAGGAACAACAACACCAGAACCGACTACCACCGCAGGAACAACAACACCAGAACCAACTACCACCGCAAGAACAACAGCATCAGAACCAACTACCACCGCAGGAACAACAACACCAGAACCAACTACCACCGCAGGAACAACAACATCAGAACCGACTACCACCGCAGGAACAACAACACCAGAACCAACTACCACCGCAGGAACAACAACACCAGAACCAACTAACACTGCAGGAACAACAACACCAGAACCAACTACCACCACAGGAACAACAACATCAGAACAGTCTACCACTGCAGGAACAACAACACCAGAACCAACTACCACCGCAGGAACAACAACACCAGAACCAACTACCACCGCAGGAACAACAACACCAGAACCAACTACCACTGCAGGAACAACAACACCAGAACCATCTACCACCGCAGGAACAACAACACCAGAACCGACTACCACCGCAGGAACAACAACACCAGAACCAACTACCACCACAGGAACAACAACACCAGAACCATCGACCACTGCAGGAACAACAACACCAGAACCATCGACCACCGCAGGAACAACAACACCAGAACCAACTACCACCGCAGGAACAACAGCATCAGAACCAACTACCACCACAGGAACAACAACACCAGAACCATCGACCACTGCAGGAACAACAACACCAGAACCATCGACCACCGCAGGAACAACAACACCAGAACCAACTACCACCGCAGGAACAACAACACCAGAACCATCAACCACCGCAGGAACAACAGCATCAGAAGTGACTACCACCGCAAGAACAACAACATCAGAACCAACTACCACCGCAGGAACAACAGCATCAGAACCGACTACCACCGCAGGAACAGCAACTCCAGAACCAACGACCTCCGCAGGAACAACAACATCAGAACCAACTACCACCGCAGGAACAGCAACTCCAGAACCAACGACCTCTGCAGGAACAACAACACCAGAACCATCGACCACCGCAGGAACAACAACACCAGAACCATCGACCACCGCAGGAACAACAGCATCAGAACCAACTACCACCGCAGGAACAACAACACCAGAACCAACTACCACCGCAGGAACAACAACACCAGAACCATCGACCACTGCAGGAACAACAACACCAGAACCATCGACCACTGCAGGAACAACAACACCAGAACCATCGACCACCGCAGGAACAACAACACCAGAACCAACTACCACCGCAGGAACAACAACACCAGAACCAACTACCACCACAGGAACAACAACACCAGAACCATCGACCACTGCAGGAACAACAACACCAGAACCATCGACCACTGCAGGAACAACAACACCAGAACCATCGACCTCCGCAGGAACAACAACACCAGAACCAACTACCACCACAGGAACAACAACACCAGAACCATCGACCACTGCAGGAACAACAACACCAGAACCATCGACCACTGCAGGAACAACAACACCAGAACCATCGACCACCGCAGGAACAACAACACCAGAACCATCGACCACCGCAGGAACAACAGCATCAGAACCAACTACCACCACAGGAACAACAACACCAGAACCATCGACCACTGCAGGAACAACAGCATCAGAACCAACTACCACCACAGGAACAACAACACCAGAACCAACTACCACCGCAGGAACAATAGCATCAGAACCAACTACCACCGCAGGAACAACAACACCAGAACCAACTACCACCGCAGGAACAACAACACCAGAACCAACTACCACCGCAGGAACAACAACACCAGAACCATCGACCACCGCAGCAACAACAACACCAGAACCGACTACCACCGCAGGAACAACAACACCAGAACCAACTACCACCGCAGGAACAACAGCATCAGAACCATCGACCACCGCAGCAACAACAACACCAGAACCGACTACCACCGCAGGAACAACAACACCAGAACCATCGACCACTGCAGGAACAACAGCATCAGAACCAACTACCACCGCAGGAACAACAACACCAGAACCAACTACCACCGCAGGAACAACAGCAGCAGAACCATCGACCACCGCAGCAACAACAACACCAGAACCATCGACCACTGCAGGAACAACAACACCAGAACCAACTACCACCGCAGGAACAACAGCAGCAGAACCATCGACCACCGCAGCAACAACAACACCAGAACCATCGACCACTGCAGGAACAACAGCATCAGAACCAACTACCACCGCAGGAACAACAACACCAGAACCAACTACCACCACAGGAACAACAACACCAGAACCAACTACCACCGCAGGAACAACAACACCAGAACCAACTACCACCACAGGAACAACAACACCAGAACCAACTACCACCGCAGGAACAACAACACCAGAACCAACTACCACCGCAGGAACAACAACACCAGAACCAACTACCACCACAGGAACAACAACACCAGAACCAACTACCACCACAGGAACAACAACACCAGAACCAACTACCACCACAGGAACAACAACACCAGAACCAACTACCACCGCAGGAACAACAACACCAGAACCAACGACCACCACAGGAACAACAACACCAGAACCAACTACCACCACAGGAACAACAACACCAGAACCAACTACCACCGCAGGAACAGCAACACCAGAACCATCGACCACCGCAGGAACAACAACACCCGAACAAACTACCACCGCAGGAACAACAGCATCAGAACAGTCTACCACTGCAGGAACAACAACATCAGAACAGACTACCACCGCAGGAACAACAACATCAGAACAGACTACCACCGCAGGAACAACCACACTAGAACCAACTACCACCGCAGGAACAACAACACCAGAACAAACTACCACCGCAGGAACAACAACACCAGAACAAACTACCACCGCAGGAACAACAACATCAGAACAGACTACCACCGCAGGAACAACAACACCAGAACCAACTACCACCGCAGGAACAACCACACTAGAACCAACTACCACCGCAGGAACAACAACACCAGAACCAACTACCACCGCAGGAGCAACAACACCAGAACAAACTACCACCGCAGGAACAACAACACCAGAACAAACTACCACCGCAGGAACAACAACACCAGAACCAACTACCACCGCAGGAACAACAACACCAGAACCAACTACCACCACAGGAACAACAACACCAGAACCATCTACCACCGCAGGAACAACAACACCAGAACCAACGACCACCACAGGAACAACAACACCAGAACCAACTACCACCACAGGAACAACAACACCAGAACCAACTACCACCGCAGGAACAACAACACCAGAACCATCAACCACCGCAGGAACAACAACATCAGAACCAACTACCACCGCAGGAACAACAACACCAGAACCAACGACCTCCGCAGGAACAACAGCATCAGAACCAACTACCACCGCAGGAACAACAACATCAGAACCATCGACCACTGCAGGAACAACAACACCAGAACCAACTACCACCACAGGAACAACAACATCAGAACCAACTACCACCGCAGGAACAACAACACCAGAACCATCGACCACCGCAGCAACAACAGCATCAGAACCAACTACCACCGCAGGAACAACAGCATCAGAACCATCGACCACCGCAGGAACAACAGCACCAGAACTAACTACCACCGCAGGAACAACAACACCAGAACCAACTACCACCGCAGGAACAACAGCATCAGAACCAACTACCACCGCAGGAACAACAGCACCAGAACCAACTACCACCGCAGGAACAGCATCAGAACCGACTACCACCGCAGGAACAACAACACCAGAACCAACTACCACCGCAGGAACAACAACACCAGAACCATCTACCACCGCAGGAACAACAACACCAGAACCGACTACCACCGCAGGAACAACAGCATCAGAACCAACTACCACTGCAGGAACAACAACACCAGAACCAACTACCACCACAGGAACAACAAAACCAGAACCATCGACCACCGCAGGAACAACAGCATCAGAACCAACTACCACCACAGGAACAACAACACCAGAACCATCTACCACCGCAGGAACAACAACACCAGAACCAACTACCACCGCAGGAACAACAGCATCAGAACTGACTACCACCGCAGGAACAACAACACCAGAACCAACTACCACCGCAGGAACAACAACATCAGAACCAACTACCACCGCAGGAACAACAACACCAGAACCAACTACCACCGCAGGAACAACAACATCAGAACAGTCTACCACTGCAGGAACAACAACACCAGAACCAACTACCACCGCAGGAACAACAACACCAGAACCAACTACCACCGCAGGAACAACAACACCAGAACCAACTACCACCACAGGAACAACAACACCAGAACCAACTACCACCGCAGGAACAACAGCATCAGAACCAACTACCACCACAGGAACAACAACACCAGAACCAACTACCACCGCAGGAACAACAACACCAGAACCAACTACCACCGCAGGAACAACAACATCAGAACAGTCTACCACTGCAGGAACAACAACACCAGAACCAACTACCACCGCAGGAACAACAACACCAGAACCAACTACCACCGCAGGAACAACAACACCAGAACCAACTACCACCGCAGGAACAACAACACCAGAACCAACGACCACCGCAGAAACAACACCAGAACCAACTACCACAACCACTGGTACAACAACTGAAACAACATTCTCAGCAACTACTTCAATCACAACTCCTCCAACCAGTACAGTGGCACCAGTAACCGGTCCAGTGACTCCTTTGTCGTTCCGTTTAGCTCAAACGTTTACACCAGGTTTAAGCGATCCTAATTCTGATGAGTTCATCAAACTTGCAGTTCGTCTACAAACTTTGGTAAGTCTTGTTCTTTGAAAACCTCTTTTTATGTTGGCTGTTCCAATTATGGTCCCTAACACCTACTCAGTATCATAAAAGTTTTAATATATTGTATCTTACCTTTCTCAAATGGAGATTTTCAGCTTGCAAACCTTTGTAGGTATAGCAAACAAAATTGTTGTATTGCCATGTTTATGCCACTGCCTGTGTCTGCAGAATTTTATCACTCTCCTATGTCCCTGAGTGTGCTGGTTCAATTCAGCTGCAGAGAATTCTGTGTCCCAGCACGTTTCATATATCAGACATTAAAGGCAGCCACCTCCTGCCAGTCACGATGGGAAGGGGAGCTTTACCCACTTTGTGCGGTGGCTGTTTACATTTCATTCACATACATCATTTTTTGTCTCTACTGGATATAGGAAAGCCACCGCACTGCCTTTTTTAAAAATTATTGCATAAATATACTTTATTCATTAAAAGCTTCAGGTGCATACACAGTTACTGAAGCAGTTCTGTCCAGTCTTTGAACTTGGATAATATTTACGTATATCTGAGAGGGTCTAATAACTGAATGGACCACTATTGTACTTTGGCAAAAAGATCTTAAATGTCGTTTCTTTTCCCCATTCCCCCTTGCCAACAGCTTCCCCAAGGTTCAGTGCATCCCTCAGCACATAGTCTGGAGCTTGCAATGTGCCAGTCTGCAACACTCAGTCGAGGGCAACTTTTACATCTGTTTCATAGCATAATAGAATCCCCACAGTATGGAAACAGGCCCTTCGGCCCAACAAGTCCACACTGACCCTCCAAAGCATAACCCACCCAGACCCATTCCCCTACCCTATACTTGCCCCTGACTAGTGCACCTAACCCTCACATTCCTGAACACCATGACCAATTTACCTAACCTGCACATCTTTAGATTGTAGAGGAAACCCATGCAGACAGGGGGAGAATGTGCAAACTCCACACAGACACTCACCCGAGGCTGGAATCGAGCCAGCAGTGCTAACCACTGAGTTACCATGTTGCCCCATTGTTTCCATTGCTGGATTCCTCCTGGCACACATTGCCAGGCTTAGATTCGATTCTCTACAGTGTGGAAACAGGCCCTTGGGCCCAACAAGTCCACACCGCCCCTCTGAAGAGAAGCCCACCCAAGCCCATTCCCTGACCCTAAATTTACCCCTGACTAACGCACCTAACACTGTGGGCAATTTAGTCTGGCCAAACCACCTAACCTGCACATCTTTGGACTGTGGGAGGAAACCGGAGCACCCGGAGGAAACCCACGCAAACACAGGGAGGATGTGCAAACTCCACACAGATAGGCGGGAATCGAACCCAGGATCCTGGTGCTGTGAGGCTGCAGTGCTAACCACTGAGCCACCGTGCCACCCAGAGCATGCAGCTAGAAATGGTCCCATTCACAGCCAGTATGCCTGACCAAGAGAACTGTCCACCGCCTTTCTTAAACTCTGCCAGAAGTGTGCTGGGGTGATTGTCAGGTTGACCCACCCTCATATAGATGCTCTTTCTGTAGCCATCAACTCATGGACTGGGTGACAAAACTGGAGCTTCAGGCTCAGAATTAGGACACTATACACTGTGCCACATGTGCTCCCTTTGTCTCAATCACTAGGAAGAGAATGATGTGTGTTTCATCTGGTTCAGCCTCACTTTGAGGGTCCTGTACGCAGCTGAGCACACCACAGCCCTGAAGTGATTTTCCAAAGTTCTTCAACAATGTGTCTGAGCTTCAATAAGCAAACTCGCAATATGTTAAACAATCCCTTTTGTATAGCTGGTGCTTTGTCACTCAGAAGCAGTCCAGGCAGCTTCTAAATAATAGCCTTAATTGGTTTTTCATTTCAACTGGAACTAACAAGTTCATGACCAGAGAGCTGGGGGTGAGGGAAGTGACAGGGGAAAGAACACAGAGGGAAGAATTTCCAAGCTGCACCACCTCAATTCCCACCCAGATATCAAGTCCAAAGTCCTTAAATTTTCCCAGTGGATGTCCTACCATATCAGTCTCTCTTCCCAAAAATCACCTGGCCTGCTGAGTTTTTCCAGCACTTCTTGTTTCGATTGCCGTTTTCGAGAGGATGTAAAATCCCGAACGAATGCTGCTGTTCTGATGGAGGTGCTTGGGGGTCCTCCGGAGACAGGAGGAATCCAGCAATGGAAACAAACATAAGAGTTGACCTCAACCGAGTGTTGCAGACTGGCACATCCCAAACTCCAGGACTACATGCTGTGGGACTCACTGAAGCCTGGGTGTCAGCTGTTAGCAAGGGGCAGTGGATAAAAAAAAAATCTAAGATCTTTCTGCCAAAATACAATGGTGGTCCATTCAGTTATTAGTTTTTCCTTGGTATCTGGAGTCTGTGTTAGGGCCATTGTGTTATTCATGGCAGCATCTCTTCCAGGAATGGTCCCTTTGAAGAAGGTTAGCTCTTCTCTCCTAACAGACTCCGATAAAGGGTTATCGGCTTGAAAGGTTTACTTTACTGCTTTCTTCACAGATGCTCCCAACACTCTGCTTTTTTTTTTGGTTGTGACTTTTTGATTTCATTATCCACAGTGTGACATTTCAATGCAATGTTGTGGAAGTGGTGCACTGTCAGAAGCTCTAGCAAGCGAGATGTTAAACTGCATCTGGCCTCCTCATTGACATTAATGGAATGAACCTGAACATTCATTATAGAAAAGGGGAATTCTCCCTGCATTCCCGACAACTTTTATTGCTCACCTAAGACTTGAAAAGTGTGGATTATCTGATCAGCTGAACAATTCCCTCCAAAATAAAGCACCTCCATCGGCAACGCAACATTTGTCATATGTTTTACACTCACGTTCCCCTGAGTGAAACCGGAGTTTAAAATCTCTGGTTCGCGACTAAAGGTTGAGTG
Organism: Chiloscyllium punctatum; assembly: GCF_047496795.1. NCBI lineage: Eukaryota > Metazoa > Chordata > Chondrichthyes > Orectolobiformes > Hemiscylliidae > Chiloscyllium > Chiloscyllium punctatum. The sequence goes on along the minus strand of NC_092771.1, from coordinate 19,719,423 downwards.
TATTTAAACAGCCATTAAAGCAGTTAATTTGACTGATGAATTATAAAACAATTCCAACCAGATCCTAATGTATTTCTTTCCTTTGAAGCTCGAGAATATATACCGAAGAACGCTGCTTAATCTTATTCGAGCAAAGGTCAACAGTTTCAGGTAGGAAATGGGCTCAATTTAACAACCTTGGTCATGATTAATTGATGAATAGTTTTCTTGTCGTGCTGTGTATGCATATATAGAGTTCAGTGTTAGAGCTTGGAACTAACGTTATGCATGGTTTAACGGGAGAGCATTGAACAGCAAGATTTGGAGAAGCTTGTCATGCGGAAAAGAGACCAGTATGGGACCAGAATGGTGTAACTGGAACTGGGGACTCTTTCAAGCAAGCTGCAGAATTAAACAAGATAAAGCTCGAATCTCTTCAGTTTTGAGATGTGATTGACCAGACATCGCAGAACTCATTGCAACAACTCAGTTCATTTACCAACAACCTAATGACAGGATTTTGAGAAATAGAGAGCTCACCTGCAGCCACACGGTTAGGAACAGCTGCTAACATAAAATTGAGCGGGGAATGCTGGCCTGTAAGAAACTTTGGCCACAAATGAACACAACTTGTGACTGCAGAGACAAATCTCGTGAATAGAAAGTGTGTTAATGTCCAACGTTGCAACTTGCTCATTTTAAAATGCATCCTCACATGGATTTTTCATGACATAGTTCAGATGGTCCATTTGGTCCATTGAGTCAGCTCCAACTCTCCAAAGTGCAATCCCACCCTGTCCTTGTAAACTCACATTTACCATAGTTAACCCATCTAGCCTGCACACTACAGGGCTGCACAGCATGGCTGGTCCACCTAACCTGCATGTCTTTGGAGTATGGAAGGAAACCAGAGCAGGTTCAAGGAGAAGATGCAAACGTCAGATAGACAGTCACTCATGGCTGGAATTGAACCCGGATGGCGTGTGCTGTGAGGTAGTACTGCCAATGTGCAACCCTGGTGATGTTATACATTTTATTTCTCCTTGAATCTATTAAATGAAGGATTGTCCAGAAACATAATGTTGAAATGGCAAATTCTCAAAATTGGAAGCTGGGAGTACAAGCAGCAGTAACATAATGTGCAGTGTGCATTACCACTGTATTCAAAAACCGACTCTTAAATTGCACAGTTTATTAGCCTATTTTACTAATCAACCTTTCCACTATCCTCATTGAACATGCAGGAGGTGGATCATATTTAATTAGAGATACTGCAGGAGAGGGTTGGTTGAAAGATTGATACAAAACAGGTAGGCCATTCAAATTCTGACTTGGCCTTGCCTTTTAACGTTCTGCTCTCTCACACAACAACACAGTCCCTAACATACACCGAAATGTGAAATCACAGACTGACGTCAAGGAATCTACTAACACGGTATGTCTAATTTATTCCTTTTTCAGTGAGGGATCCATTGCTGTAAACAGTAGCTTGCTTTTTGAAGAAGACACTCAACCACTATCTCCTTCAGAAACAGTAAAAGTGTTGGCAAACGAAGTGAATAATAGCACGAATTTAGGGAACCTTTCAGTCATTCAGGAATCCATCCAGTCTGAAAGTAAGTATTAGATGTTGTGAAAAATGTATGACATTTTATATTGTTGGTCTTGCCTCAACTTGTGAAGCTCAATGCCATCTGCATGATCCTTTCCAAGCTGCACGCATAAGAACTAGGGGCAGGAGTAGGCCATCTGGCCCATCGAGCCTGTTCCACCATTCAATAAGATCATGGCTGTCTTTCCATAAACACAGCTCCACTGACCTGCCCGCTCATCATAACCCTTAATTCCTTTACTGTTCAAAAATCTGTCTTTGCCTTAAAAAAAATTCAATGAGGAAGCCTCAACTCCTTCACTGGGCAGGGAACTCCACAGATTCACAACCCTTTGGGTGAAGAAGTTCCTACTCTACTCAGTCCAAAATCTGCTCCCCCTTATTTTGAGGCCTGCTCCCTGGTTCTAGTTTCACCCACCATTGGAAACAACTCCTTGATTCTATCTCATCTATTCCCTTCATCATTTTATGGTTTCTACTCATTTTTCTAAATTCCAATGAGTATAGTCCCAGCCTACTCAATCCTTCCTCATAAGCCAAGCTCCAGAATCAATGTAATGAACCTCTTCTACATCCCCTCCAGCCAATAGATCCTTTCTCATATCAGGAGACCAAAACTGTACACAGTAGTCCAGGGGTGGCCTCACCAGCACCCTGTACAGCTGCAGCATAACCTCCCTGCTTTTAAACTCCATCCCTCTCGCAATTTGCTGAATTAATTAGCTGCTGTACCTGCAAACCATTTTTTTTGTGATTCATGCACAAGGACACCCAGGTCCCTCTGCACAGCAGCACGCTGCAATTGTTCAGTGCCGGACTTGGAAGTATATCGCCATTCCTTCAGTGTCGCCAGGTCAAAATCATGGCACTCCCTCTCTAACTTTGCTGTGGATGCCTGTACAGCCCACAGACTGCCACAGTTCATGAAGGGGGGTGCGGTCACCTACCATCTTCAAGATGGCTACTTGGGATGGGCAAAGAATACTGATCCCGCCAGTGATGCCAACAAATGTAACACAGAATGTGTGGAGCTGCAATTCTGCGACAGGTCAGGCAATAGGGTGGAGTCTTTCCATATGCTGTAATGATTAGATTCCTGGCGGGAGATTTTCCAACATGCCGACCAATGCAATCAATAGCTTTCCCTGGAGTTATAAAGGAGAGTGTGAGGAGGTTCATTTGGCCTGTAAACATTGGCATTTAGTGTATGGTAGAATGGCCAATTCCTGCATTACCAAAGTAGCCTTCCACAATGTTTAGGTAATATATTAAAGTGTCTAATATTTATTTTTCAAAATAAATTGCTAATACAGTGTTAAAATCTCTTCTAATTTTATCCCAGCCTGTAGTCCGGGAGCAGAGGTTCTATTTGGACAACATTCCGTGTATATCAATGCTCTTTCAGTGGTCATCAAAATGGTGGCTTGTAGGGATTTGTAGCTCTTTTGACATCTAGTTCCTGGCATTCTGCAGGAATGATGGTTTGATAAATCCCAAACAGCGGCATCCTGTAGTTTAAATGGAAAAGAGAGATACTTTGGGCTTTCTAATTCTGTTGTTGTCAAGTTAATGTTTAGTGATCAGTTATTTAGCAGGAATTGGTTAACTCTGTGAATTAATTCACTCAAATAGAAAAACTATTTGAAGACATGAGACTCATATTACAGGAAACCCATGGCAGGTTCTTGCAGTTTGCAGACAATGCAGACCGTCAAGGCAGAGTTGCAACATTGTGTACGCACAGAGCGTGGTGTTCTTACGCACGGTTAACCTCCTTGTTTCACCTTCCCTATCGGGGGTCAGCTGCATCTTATCAGAACCTCATTCTGTATTTTGGGACCAGCTCTGTTGCCTTCTCTCTGCTGCACTGTGTCCTCTGGAGCAGAATTTGCTCCAATCACCCAGTCACCTTATTCACCAGCCTGTGCCAATCCCCTAACCAAATCCCAACCCACTGGTAGTCATGAAGCTGATGGGAGTGGAAGGGTTGAATTAATAAGTGCACACAGCAGAGGGGGGGGTCTCCAAATTGGAGGTTGTATATTGAGAAATCACATGTCACGTTGTCTTAGAACCTTCCTGCATTTCAGAATCCGTCGCTGGAAAACTGGAATCTGCAGATTGCTGTCTACAGATTCCCGATCAGAATTCCCAGAGACTCCGCCTGGAACACAGAAACTGTAATGTTTCATGATCTACACTGTCAGCTGACTGTGTTTTCATACCGATTATCTGCTTTTTATTCAGGTATCACTGTGAACAATTTGGAGCCAGTTTCTCTGAATATTTCGTTTGTGATAGAAAACGTGACTTTCACTGATTCACTCACCAGCAATACTTCCAGTGACTTTACAAGCCTGCGAGATGAGGTCGTCTCCTGGGTATGTAGCAACAAGTTGTGAATACAATTTGAAAATCTCAAAGAGTCGCGATTAAGCATACAGTCTTGCTCACTGGGTTTCTCTTTCTGTCAAACAGCTCGAAAATGTTCTCAGTTCAGGATTTTCCCCAGAGGTGCTGCCTAATTCTCGTGTTGTGTTCAGGTATGTCCACTTTCATCCTGTTTTTATTTCAAGCTTTCGAAGGCTGCCAATGATGTATCTGTCAGTGATTTGTAGCTGTTAGAGGCTAAAGTTGCAGTGAATATTTGTGCTTCAGTATTCAACGCCCATCAGCAACATAGGAGTCTAAGTCACATCGTCAGGCTCAGTACAATCTCCCGAAGGTGTTTGAATAAACAAATTCCAGTCAAAGTTGAACAACTGATCTCAGAACTTTCAAATGAGGAAGGGAAATCACTCCAGTTGATTGCAGGGTCATAAGAAGTCATGGTTGTTCTTTCCCCCAGAAGTGCTTCACTCACCTATCTTTGTACCCATTGATTCCTCATGGACTATCTGACAGTTTACACATTCACCTCACCTTCATGCCTCCACACAGAGCGACCGAACCCACTGCTGCACTGTGGCAAACGAATTTGCCTTAAATGTCGCCCTGTATTGAAAGAACGGAAGGGAGGTTCACATTGGATGGAAATTTCCAAGACCACTAGACGTTAGAATATTGCCCAGTAACGTTTGCCCCTTGAGCTGTCACGGAGAGACCAGTCTGTGTGTTGGTTAGTCGTCTTGGCGTAATTTTCACTCTTGGCCGTAATGATTGTCAGGATAATGGGGAAACACAAGAGCAGTACTGCAAACCCAATTTCTCCCATCTTCCAGTGTCACCAGGAGGTTAAAATTTGCCCATCTACATGAAGAAAACATTCCTCATTTCATTAATTTTCTTCACAGTTGCTTGAGCTAATTGTCCAGCTCTCATGATTTATTTTTCAGATCAGTAACCATCCCGCTTTAATGTTGAGTTCTTAATTGATTCTTTTCCTGACTGTAGTCTTTAGTATTTCCTCCCAAATCAGGTCTCAGATGTTAGCTGAAGCCCTTGATTGCCGTCCCTTGGTGTTAGTGACATATAAGATAATCAGAGTGTTAGATAGGGTGGACAGGGAGTGCCTTTTTCCAAGTATGGTGATGGTGAGCACGAGGGGACATAGCTTTAAATTGAGGGGTAATAGATATAGGACAGATGTCAGAGGTAGTTTCTTTACTCAGAGAGTAGTAAGGGTATGGAATGCTTTGCCTGCAACGGTAGTAGATTCGCCAACTTTAAGTACATTTAATTTGTCATTGGACAAGCATATGGACATAAATGGAATAGTGTAGGTTAGATGGGCTTCAGATTGGTATGACAGGTTGGTGCAATATCGAGGGCCGAAGGGCCTGTACTGTGCTGTAAGGTTCTATGTTCTATGTTCTATGTTTTGTCAAGTAAACCTGGACACCAGCCATCTTTCTAATGAATCAGTGGCTACTTTGATAGGACAGGGCTGAGCCGATGTCCGACTGAAGCATTCTGTGCAGTCAATGGCATTCCAGCTTTGAATGAATGTTTTACAGACATCTGATCCAGGCGCTAACTGAATGAAACATTGTGAGTGGGAGAAGGGAGACCAAGCGACTTATTGAGCAGGATTCCGCCCAGCAACCAAGCAGCCTATCATGTTTCTGTTCTTTTTCCAGCAATGCTTCCTCAAAGGTAAAGGTGGCTGTACACGTCCAGATCAACACGACGAAACTAGAAGACCGACCATTCCTGAGAGATCTGATCATTAATAATGTTAACATTTCAGGTTTTGATATCATCAGATCCACTGTTCAAGTAAACGGTGAGTGCCTGTTTGTGTGAACGTGTCTTGTCTTTATGCCTAGCATCAAGAAATGACTCAATGTGCTTCATCTACAAAGACGATAAACTGGCTTGAAGTCCAGGCATTATTGTTCTGCAGAGTCAAGATTAGAGTGGTACTGGAAAAACACAGCCGGTAGGCAGCATCCGAGGAGTAGGAAAATCGACGTTTCAGGCAAAAGTCCTTCACCAGCCCTGCCGAGTTTTCACTACCCCCCAGACCTCTCCCTCACTGAGGGTGAATGATCAGTCCTCAGCAAAGGCCTTACCTTCATCCCCCATCGTCCACACATCAACAAATTCAATACGCGTTGTGACATCAAACACTTCTTCCGCCGCCTCCGCCTCCAAGCTTACTTTTTTCATCAAGACTCCCACCCACCCTCTGAGGACCCCTTCGCCCACCCCATCCACCTGGATACCCCATGCCGGTCTATTACCCGCCCTTGACCTCTCTGTTTTCAACTGTTTCCTGCTCTTTTGATGCTGCCTGACCTGCTGTGCTTTTCCAGCACCACTCTAATCTTGACTCTGATTCTCTAGCATCTGCCGTCCTCACTTTCTCCTCAGTTTATTTGAAAGTACCTTCAAATAAACTGTTGGACTATAACCCGGCATTGTTTGATTTTTAACTTCAGACACCCCATTCCAGCTCCAGCACCTCCTCGTCATTATTAGTATTCACCAGCCATTTAACTCTTCACAGTGTGTACGGTGAACGCCTAATCATCAGTCAGGATGATTTCCACGTACCCAAATGCTCTTCCTGTTTGTATTGAACAGTTGAACTTTGCAAATAAAGATGAGTATTTTGATATTTGAGAAAAGTTAAGGACAAGCAGAACTGCCTTGAAGCGTCAATTAATATTTGCATTTCAATATGCCATGGCCTTTTACCGTGGTGGCACGGTGGCACAGTGGTTAGCATTGCTGTCTCACAGCACCAGGGTCTCGGGTTCGATTCCAGCCTCAGGCGACTGTGTGGAGTTTGCACGTTCTCCCAGGTTTCCTCCCACAATCCAAAGATGTGCAGGTTAGGTGGACTGGCCATGCTGAATTGCCCATAGTGCTAGGTGAATTAGTCAGAGGGAAGTGGGTCTGGGGTAGGTTACTCGTCGGAGGGTCAGTGTGGACTTGTTGGGTCAAGTGGCCTGTTTCCATACTGTCGGGAATCTAATCTAATACAGGCTGCATTCCACTTGGTGGAACAGTGAATGACGAGTGGCAATGCTGCGTCTGGATTGCACTGAAAATGGACGGGAGCAGCCAAAATGTAGCCATTGATTCCTCATGGACTATAAGACACTTTACACATTCACCTCACCTTTATGCCTCCACACAGAGAAATCAAACCCACTGCTACACTGTGGCAAACGAATTTGCCTTAAATGTCGCCCTATATTGAAAGAACGGAAGGGAGGTTCACATTGGATGGAAATTTCCAAGACCACTAGATGTTAGAATATTGCCCAGTACTGTTTGCCCCTTGAGCTCTCACTGAGAGACCAGTCTGTGTGTTGGTTAGTCATTTTGGCGTAATTTTCACTCTTGGTTGTAATGTTTGTCAGGATGATGGGGAAACATATGAGCAGTATGGCAAACCCAGTTTCTCCCATCTCCCAATTTTACAAACATCCCAATGGCTGTGCTTAATACATGTGGGAGCAGCAGTGATGGAAGAATTAGTTTACTTGTATTCTGAGGAAGCAGAGAAGGATTAAATGTGGGCTTTATTTGATGAACATCCCAAATTGACAGATCTTTTTTGCATCCCATATTTTAATCAAAGATCTTCCAGTGTAATCACCCTAGTCCCTGAAGAATGTTGGGGCTGATCTCTCATTAGAAAGACAGACAAACAGCAGTGAGTTTAACCAGAGGGTCATCACACCTCAGGCAAAGAGCAAGGCTGAGAAAGGGAGTCCTTCACAATAACCTCAGACTTTTTTTTATTTCAAAAATATCCTTTATTCATAAAATACTTTAATGGTCTGTACAGTTGGACATGCAATACATATGTAAACATTCCATTTGTTTGCATACCAAAACAGAGTAATCATTCCTATTTACAGGTCTGTACGATTACATTTTTAAGCTGAGGCGTCAGCAGAGCCCAAATGACTGCACGGACCCCCTGTTCTTCTTTAGGCAGTCAGATGTTACACAGTGGTCTTTCCCCACCGTGCCTTGGCGGCAGCTGCCCCAAGCTTCAGCGCGTCCCTCAACACGTAGTCCTGGACCTTGGAATGTGCTAGTCTGCAACCTCAGTCACTACAGGAATAGAACCAACGCTGTTGGTCTCACACTGCATCACAATCCAGTCATGCAGTCAACTGAACTAAGCTATCCCTACAGTCCAAGTGCATGCATTACATACATAAAATGGATGAGTGTATCTGCACAGCTTAAAGCACCTACTTCGCGTGGTGCTGGCCCCCTCGCCTGTGTTGGGAACACAATTAAATACATAGGTGACAATGTGCTGTCTGAAAAGAAGTTGAGATGTAAATGTAGCTTTGTAAGACTTTGGTTAGGCCACACCCAGAATATTGCATGCAGTTCTGGTCATCACATTATATGGAGGCTTTGGAGAGGGTGCAGAAAAGGTTTACCAGGATGCTGCCTGGATTAGAGATTAGATTCCCTACAGTGTGGAAACAGGCCCTTCAGCCCAACCAGTCCACACCGACCCTCCAAAGACCAACCCACCCAGACCCACTTCCCTCTGACTAATGCACCTAACACTATGGGCAATTTCCCGTGGCCAATCCACCTAACCTGCACATCTTTGGACTGTGGGAGGAAACCGGAGCACCCGGAGGAAACCCAAGCAGACACGGGGAGAATGTGCAAACTCCACACAGAGATTCGCCCGAGGCTGGAATCAAACTTGGGACCCTGATACTGTGAGGCAGCAGTGCTAACCACTGAGTCACCGTGCGACCCAGAGCATATGAGCCATAAGGAGAGGTTAGAAAAACTCAGGAGGAGAAAGTGAGGACTGCAAATGTTGGAGATCAGAGCTGAAAATGTGTTGCTGGAAAAGCGCAGCAGGTCAGGCAGCATCCAAGGAACAGGAGAATCGACATTTCGGGCATCACCCCTTCTTCAGGAAAACTCAGAAAAACTCAGGTTACTTTCCTCTGGAGGAGCGGAGGCTGAGGGGAGACCTGACAGAAATCTATAACATTATGAGATGCATAGATAGGGTTGACGGTCAGAAACTTTTTTCCAGAGTTGAAATGTCTAAACCTAGGGAGCATGCATTTAAGGTGAGAGGGGGCAAGTTCAAAGGAAATGTGAGGGGCAAGTTTTCTGTGCAGAGAGTGGTAGGAATCTGGAATATGCTGCCAGGGGTGGTGGTGGATGGAGGTACAATAGGGGCATTTAGATAAGGACATGAATATGCAACAAATGGATGGGGACCAAGGGCAGATAGAAGGGACTAGTTTAATATGGCATCGCATTTAGCACAACTATGTGGACCGAAGGGCCCATTCCTGTGCTGTCCTGTTCTATGTGCTATGTAAATGTACATTTAGACGTGATCTATCATGGTCTTTCCTTCCTCAGGTCAGGGTCTTGAAGTCGACCGTATTCCAGTGGCACTACGATTTGAAACTACTACCTTCACAATTGAGCTGAACAATAGATCAAGTCCTCAGTTCATTGAACTCAGCTCCAGAGTGACAAATGTGGTAAGTCTTCCACGCAGACTTGGATGATGTGCAAATATAAAAGGAATTTTCTAAAACTGGCAAAAATAATATTCTCAGATTTCCAGCCATGCTTAGCTGCAGTGTTTCATTACCACAGCTTATAGCCTACACACATTTGCATGGAGAGAATAGAATGATTGATTTACAGACACAATACTAAAGCTTTTGCCCTCTACCAAGGAGTGCTGATATAGTTAGAAGCTTTAACATGTTAAACTGAGCACACACCATTTGTTGTTGGTCCCCATGCATTACCGTTATTGTGGTGGTGATATTCTGTTAGGGGCACTTACCAAGATCTATCAGAGCCTTATTCAGCGCAAACACCTTTCTGAGAAAGCTCCAAGCAATTCTTGGTCCATGAAAGTGCTTGGGTAGAAAACAGCTTCACAAGTTAACGAGAGGTGCACTTGGTCTGAATGTGTCATTGCCAAGCACAAAGGCTCTGAAACACTCATTTGTACTCTGTAAATACAGGAGCACTGGCTTGTCACCACCGCTGAGAGGTGGCTCACCACACTGGGTTTGCTCAGCTTTATGAGTCCTGTTGGTATAAGGCTTGAAGCAGCAGAGACAACCACTAGGAGTTCGAGCCTGGGATGATCAAACCTCAGGATTACAACATCCTGGCCTAATGGCCTTTTCCCAGTGGAAGCCCACCACCCACCATTCAGTGTTCCTGTCCCTCCATTCATGGATCAAGTTGGAATGGATCACAGGAACGGGAGTGTTTAAATGGCCATTTGGAGACGTTATTGATGTGATTCCGAATACTTCCACTAGAGTTGACACGTTCCGTGGTGAGCCCTGTGTGCATTTTCGATCTGTAACATTCACAATGGGGGTTGGTGATGATTCACCATGGCAGATTCTCCACCGATGATTAGCCACCGCCAGTTCTCCACCAGTGTTTCTCCACTGGGGTCATTTGACCTCTGGAGAGTATTCTCCACCGTAAACATATATAAATGTACTGATTGTTTTCCCTCCCGCCTGCTCTTTCATACTTCTCAGTCCCCTTTATTTATACAACTACATACGACATATAGATTAAAAAAAAGAGGTAAAATAAGTATCATTTTATTAGTTTATATATAAAAGTGAGTTACAAACTTTAACCAGAAAAAGGAAATATATTTTTAAAATCTTTATAATGGCAGTAAAGTCTCACATTAATATTAAACAATGAAATTTTAGTTCATTTGATAGTTATGCGCTATTCCTCTAAGATATTCCAACAGTCTCTTTCACCGTATTCAAGAACAATTTTTTTGTATTCTATCGTCTGAGTCTCCTATCATTCCTTTACCGTCAAATTATTTTCTTCATGCTGCTTGTCATTGGTAAAGATGCTAGGAGTGACTGAGGGACATCAGCTATACATTCGTTAATAAGAACACTATAAGAACACAATAAGAATGTTCACATCGCCAAAACTTAATACTTGAATCACTCTTGGACAGTTTATCAAAAACATATATAAAACCATCGTGGTAAAACTGCTTATTTTCACATTTACTAATAATTGCTTTTTCCATTTTGAAGACTTGAGGGTAAATGGAAAAAAAATACAAGCTTAAAAAAAACTCTCCTGTAACGAAAATAAGTTATTACTGAAACAACGCAAACACTACCTTAACCAATATAACGACAATTTTATATAGTTTAGATATGCTTGTTCTCTAACATTTTAACCTTATTTGCGGTGGTGAATCATCTTCAGTGGCCAATGGGCGGTGGCTAAGCATCCTCGGTGGTCAAAGGGCAGTGGCTAGTCATTGGCGGCGAATCTGCTATCGTGAATGGTCCCATCCCGCACAATGGAAGTGTCATGCAACTTGACTCCTTTTGCCGGGTTGCCCAGATGACACTCCCCTCATACAGAGCTCTCCATCTGGAGCGAGAGGTTGTTTTGGGTATGTCGGGAGCGATTCATGTCCTTAGAACCTGACACAGAGACCACTGCATGGCCCCCTTTAAACACATTTATTCTTGCCTTCTTGTGCTGTAGATGAACAGTGTCTTTGGAAATAATCCGAACTTCATTGAGGTCGTAATCAATGGATTTAGGTAAGTACCAATCACTTGAAAATAAAGAAAATGCTAAACATATCTCTGTATTATCGGTAAGGGTAAGGTCCCTTTCCTATTATTGGTAGCACCTATGAGTACCAGAACCAGTTCGTGGGTGCACACAATGGATTTGATGCATCTGTGTTTTCAGGCTACAGTGAGTCCACTGTATTTAACCTTTTCCCAAACTTTATTTTTTGTTTCTCTTTACAACAATCTAGGAACGGATCTACTATAGCAGATGTAACAACAATATTCAGTTTTGAAACAACAAAGCAATCAACTGTTACCCAAACAATTATTGATAACAGTCAAGCATTCGTGAATGATGGTTTCAGCTTGGACATCAACTTCCTTATGGGCACAAGTATGTTATCCATAACCATAACACCTCCTCTTTGTTTGTAGTGTTTAACTGTGAATCTTAATGGTGAATAAGTAAGGAGTGACTAACTCAAAACTGCCACAGACATGCCAAGTTGATGGGTACAGGTTATAAATCTGTCACCCACGGACCTCCCCCCCACCCCCACCCCCTCGGTTGTATCTTGATGTGGTAAAGTCCTGGGGAGTGTTGCTGAACAAAGAGAGTGCAACAAAGACAGTCCTTGAACGTGGAGTCGAAGGGAGACAGGATAGCGAATAAGGCATTTGGTATGCTTGCCTTTATTGGTCCGAACGTTGAGTATAAGAGTTAAGATGTCATATTGCGGCTGTACAGGACATTAGTTAGGCCACTTTTGGAATACTGCATGCAATTCTGATCTCCCTGCTATAGGAATTAATGTTGTGAAACTCGAAAGGGAACAGAAAAGATTTTCAAGCATGTTGCCAGGGTTGGAGGGTTTGAGCTATAGAGAGAAGCTGAATAGGCTGGGGCTGTTTTCCCTGGAGCATCGGGGACTGCGGGGTGACCTTATAGAGGTTTATAAAATCATGAGGGGCATGGATAGGATAAATAGACAAGGTCTTTACCCTGGGGTTGGGGAGTCCAGAACTAGAGGGCATAGGTTTAGGGTGAGAGGGGAAAGATATGAAAGGGACCTTAGGGGCAACTTTTTCACACAGAGGGTGAGAAAAATATGTTACGAGCTGTCAGAGGAAGTGGCGGGGGGAGGTACAATAACAATGTTTAAAAGGCATCTGGATGGGCATATGAATAGGAAGAGTTCACAATTATGGGCCAAATGTTGGTTAATGGGACTAGATTAATTTAGGATGTCTGGTCAGCATGGATGAGTTGGACCAAAGGGCCTCTTTCCACGCTGTGCAACTCCAAGACTCTATGAGCCAATGGTACCACTTTGGAATGGTTTGCTTGAACACCGTGAAGGTGTGCTGCATGGAACAAATGGAGACTGTGCCTCCTTCCCTGCCCAATCCCCGTACAGAGGTCAGTTTTCATTACGACCCGTGCAATTTTGTTTCTGTTCCTTTTTGACAATGGAAAATTGTGAGAGTTATAAATCCAGCCAAACAATCCCTTTGTAGTTTGTACACCAAAAGCATCTATTTATATAGTCCCTTTAAGGTACTAAAAGGAAATAGAAATGAAGATTGTTGAACAATGGTTAACGTTAAATCACAAAAGGCAGATGGCTAAAAAGCTGATCAAAGATCTAGTTTTTAATGGAGGAACCAAATGGAGGAAAGTGGGGCTAAAAAGGCAGTGAGGTTTAGAAATGGAATTCCACAGTGACTGAAAGGACAGCAGGTAATGATAAAGGGTGGTGCGGAGGCCACAGTTAAATGAGCCCAGGTATGTCAGAGTCTTCTGCAACTGGAAAAGGCTACAGATCTTGTAAGGGGTGAAACCCCGGTCAAAATCAAAAATGAGTACAAGAATTCTAAAGCGAAAGCGTTGTTTAACTGGAGACCCTTGAGACGAATGAGCCATAACTGTCAACCTGAAGTTCATGTACAGCCTATTTAGGCACATCAAGCTCCCACAAACAAGGAGGTAAATAGTTGAATAATTTACTTCAAGTGTTGTTTGAAGGGTGGATGTTGGCTAGGACCCATTGAGAACTACCTCAGAGTCCTTCCAAATAATGCTGTGTGATCTTCTATCTGAAGGGATAGAGAGAAGCTATGAGCACCTTATCCAAATGGAGTTAAGTTTTTTAGACAAAGAGAGGGATCTCCATAAACTAATTCCATCATAATAATATTGAGTACAGTATCTTAGCTAGTGGTGCTAGGCACAGTTAACCATGTGACAATCTCGGTTTCTCCTTAGAATCTCAAACTTCTCCACCATTCTGCGACTTTAGTTTTAATTCCATAATTCAAATACAAATATTTGAAATCGGATGTTCTCAATAGTTTGGAGCAGGAGGATATTCAGAATATTTGCAATGTTATTAAAATATTGCATGTTATGACATAGAATATATCTTTTACTGTTCCTGCACAAAGACGTTGCACACTTCAGATGAAGAAAAATTCATGTCCTCTCATGCTCTATTGTTTCTTAGTGAACTTTAATGGCCCAGGGGCATAATTATCTTATTCATTTAATCATATGAGATCAGGTTGAAGGTTTTGCCAGTTATGTTATGCCTGTCAAATGGACAGTGAGTCTCAGACATCATTAAAAGGAGAATGTAAGTTATTCTGTAATATCGTAATAGGATATTTTAATTCAATGTTGGGGAAAATGCACTGTTGATCATTTTTTCTTGAGATATCTCATTTCAACTATATTAACCAGAGAGAACGGAATACATTAAAATTGTTCAGGAACATAAACAATACTCTTTCCGTTCTTAGCGACCACCATCCCAGCAATGACCACCACCAGAACATCAACACCCACAAGCAGAAGCACAGTGTCAACTACATCTGAATCTCCAACAACGGCCAATGCAACACAAGCATCGACAACAGCCAATACAACACAAGCATCGACAACAGCCAATGTAACAGAAGCATCAACAACAGCCAATACAACACAAGCATCAACAACAGCCAATGTAACAGAAACATCGACAACAGCCAATACAACACAAGCATCGACAATAGCCAATGTAACAGAAGCATCGACAACAGCCAATACAACACAAGCATCAACAACAGTCAATGTAACAGAAGCATCGACAACAGTCAATGTAACACAAGCATCGACAACAGCCAATGTAACAGAAGCATCGACAACAGCCAATGTAACAGAAGCATCGACAACAGCCAATGTAACAGAAGCATCGACAACAGCCAATACAACACAAGCATCAACAACAGCCAATGTAACAGAAGCATCAACAACAGCCAATGTAACACAAGCATCAACAACAGCCAATGTAACAGAAGCATCGACAACAGCCAATACAACACAAGCATCAACAACAGCCAATGTAACAGAAGCATCGACAACAGCCAATACAACACAAGCATCAACAACAGTCAATGTAACAGAAGCATCAACAACAGCCAATACAACACAAGCATCAACAGCAGCAGTCAATGTAACAGAAGCATCGACAACAGCCAATACAACACAAGCATCGACAACAGCAGTCAATGTAACAGAAACATCGACAACAGCCAATACAACACAAGCATCAACAGCAGCAGTCAATGTAACAGAAGCATTGACAACAGCCAATACAACACAAGCATCGACAACAGCAGTCAATGTAACAGAAGCATTGACAACAGCCAATACAACACAAGCATCAACAACAGCCAATGTAACAGAAGCATTGACAACAACAGTCAATGTAACAGAAGCATTGACAACAGCCAATACAACACAAGCATCAACAACAGCAGTCAATGTAACAGAAGCATTGACAACAGCCAATACAACACAAGCATCAACAGCAGCAGTCAATGTAACAGAAGCATCGACAACAGCCAATACAACACAAGCATCAACAGCAGCAGTCAATGTAACAGAAGCATTGACAACAGCCAATACAACACAAGCATCAACAACAGCAGTCAATGTAACAGAAGCATTGACAACAGCCAACACAACACAAGCATCAACAACAGTCAATGTAACAGAAGCATTGACAACAGCCAATACAACACAAGCATCAACAACAGCAGTCAATGTAACAGAAGCATTGACAACAGCCAATACAACACAAGCATCAACAACAGCAGTCAATGTAACAGAAGCATTGACAACAGCCAATACAACACAAGCATCAACAACAGCAGTCAATGTAACAGAAGCATTGACAACAGCCAATATAACACAAGCATCAACAGCAGCAGTCAATGTAACAGAAGCATTGACAACAGCCAATACAACACAAGCATCAACAACAGCCAATGTAACAGAAGCATTGACAACAACAGTCAATGTAACAGAAGCATTGACAACAGCCAATACAACACAAGCATCAACAGCAGCAGTCAATGTAACAGAAGCATCGACAACAGCCAATACAACACAAGCATCAACAGCAGCAGTCAATGTAACAGAAGCATTGACAACAGCCAATACAACACAAGCATCAACAACAGCAGTCAATGTAACAGAAGCATTGACAACAGCCAACACAACACAAGCATCAACAACAGTCAATGTAACAGAAGCATTGACAACAGCCAATACAACACAAGCATCAACAACAGCAGTCAATGTAACAGAAGCATTGACAACAGCCAATACAACACAAGCATCAACAACAGCAGTCAATGTAACAGAAGCATTGACAACAGCCAATACAACACAAGCATCAACAACAGCAGTCAATGTAACAGAAGCATTGACAACAGCCAATATAACACAAGCATCAACAGCAGCAGTCAATGTAACAGAAGCATTGACAACAGCCAATACAACACAAGCATCAACAACAGCCAATGTAACAGAAGCATTGACAACAACAGTCAATGTAACAGAAGCATTGACAACAGCCAATACAACACAAGCATCAACAGCAGCAGTCAATGTAACAGAAGCATCGACAACAGCCAATACAACACAAGCATCGACAACAGCCAATGTAACAGAAGCATCGACAACAACCAATACAACACAAGCATCGACAACAGTCAATGTAACAGAAGCATTGACAACAGACAATACAACACAAGCATCGACAACAGTCAATGTAACAGAAGCATCGACAACAGCCAATACAACACAAGCATCGACAACAGCCAATGTAACACCAGCACCAACAACAACAGCCAATGTAATACCAGCTGTTCTTGTGACACCTGTGACCGTGGGTCTCAATGGAATTTTTACACCAGCATTATCTAATAGTAATTCACCTGTGTTTCAGAGTCTTAGAGACAGTGTAGAACGTCAAGTAAGTTTGTTTTTTCCTGCTTCTCTACTTGTACATAATATTGAGTGTTTAAAAATGTTTTGTAAAGATCTACAAAGTGTATATCTACACTGGTGCAGATTTAGCATAGATCCTATCCTTAAATGGAAAATTTCAGCAGTATAATTTTGCAGTTAATGGAACGGAAATTTTTTTCCCTTTATCTTGCCATTTTGATAATACTGAATTTGCTTCTACGTAGATGATTCCTTGATGACTCATTTAATATCAGCAGACTCAAATGATTCAGTGAATCAAAGTCTGAGGGGAATATGTTTTGCATCTTCAGGATATCTGAAATAAAATCTGAGAATGCTAGAAATACTAGGCAGGGCTACGTCTGTGAAGTGAAAATCAAAGTTAACAGGCAGAATTTTCCATTCTGGTTTGGGTACCTGGCTTTGACATAAAATGTGAGCCCTAACTCCACAGTGTGTCAGGAACTGTAACCCAACAGCAATTTTTGTTGCACTGCTTAAGCTTGGCTCAAGGGTAAGCAGACAATGGAGGACAAGAGGTGATGGCTAGACTGTTAATCCAGTGACCCAGGTAATGTTACTTTAACTCCCCCTCCCACTCCGCCAAGGACATGCAGGTCCTTGGCCTCCTCCATCGCCAGACCATGGCAACACGATGCCTGGAGGAAGAGCGCCTCATCGTCCGCCTAGGAACCCTCCAACCACAAGGGATGAATGCAGATTTCTCCAGCTTCCCCATTTCCCCTCCCCCCACCTCACCTCAGTCCCAACCCTTGGACTCAGCACCGCCTTCTTGAACTGCAATCTTCTTCCTGACCTCTCCGCCCCCACCCCCTCTCCGGCCTATCACCCTCACCTTAACCTCCTTCCACCTATCGCATTCCCAACACCCCTCCCCCAAGTCCCTCCTCCCTACCTTTTATCTTAGCCTGCTTGGCACACCTTTCTCATTCCTGAAGAAGGGCTTATGCCCGAAACGTCGATTCTCCTGCTCCTTGGATGCTGCCTGATCTGCTGTGCTTTTCCGGCAACACATTTTCTAGCTCTGATTTCCAGCATCAGCAGTCCTCACTTTCTCCTAATGTCCTGGGGGACTGGGTTCAAATGCCACCATGGGAGATAACATGGTGAATTCCATAAAGATCTGGCATTAAGGGTATATGATGATTGCAAAACGACTGTTGGGGAAAAACCCATCTGGTTCATTAGCGCCTTTTACAAAAGGAAACCATCCTTACCTGATTTGACTCCAGACCCACAGCAATGTGTTGACCCTCAACTGATCTCTAGGAAATACTAGGAATGGGCAATAAATGCTGGTATGGCCAGTGTAGACAAACTGGAGGCTGGAAGAACAAAGAAATCCAGCAGCATCAGGAGGTGGAAATGTCAATGTTGTGGGTATTAACCCTGCTTCAGGACTCAGTTATACCCATAACCACCTCTTCCTCTGGCATTTCATTCCACACACAAACCAGTCTCGGTGTAAAACATTGCCCTCATGTCTTTTTAAAATCTTTCTCCCCTCATCTTAAAACTGTGCTCCCTGGTTTTGAACTCCCCCCACTCTGGGGAAGTGAGCTTTGTCATTCATCTTTTCTGTGTCCCTTGTGATTTTATAAACCTCAATAAGGTCACCCCTCAACCTCCTACGGCTACAATGAAAATGTCCCAGCTTTTCCAGTCTATTTTTATAACTCAAACCCTCTTTTCATGGCAACATCCTGGTTAATGATTTCAGAACCTTCTCCAGCTTAATAATCTCCTTCCTATAGCAAGGCAACCAGGACTGGACTCAGTACTCCACAGGAGATCTCACCAATGTTCTGTACAACCGCAGCATGATATCCCAACTCCTGTACTTGGCACTTTATCTGCTGATGGTTCGTCCTGACCTGTGTTTTATTTTAGCTTTTGAGCGACTGCCTTCACTCTCAGGGATGGGGGGGGAGGAGAATTTCTTCACATTCTACCTCAGCCAATAACGTGGTCACTATTGAGAATTTGTCTTTTTAACTGAGGTTTTTATTGAATTCCTCAATATTTTAGGGAATTGTGAATTACTGGTCCAATGACATCACCATGTATGCCCAGATCTTCTGGGTTAGTCGGGTGATCCTGGCTTTATTAATCGAGACGTAGAGTACAAAAACCAAGGAAATGATGTTGAACTTATACAGAATAGTTGTTCAACCTCAGCTGGAGTATTGTATCTAGCTGTGGGTGTCACATTATATAAACAATGTCAGTGCGTCACAGAGAGTGCAAAAGTGAGTTACTAGAAACGTTCCGAGTATGAAAAATGCCAGGCACAAGGATCTATTGAAGAAATTGGAACCATTTCCCTTGGAGGGAAGATGGCTGAGAATTTTGTGCTCAAGTCTTTGAAGAGAGACTTCAAGCAATAGCATTTCAGTTCAGGAAGTCCAAAGATCTATAGGTTAGATGGATTGGCCATGCTAAATTGCCCATAGTGTTCAGGGAGGTGTAGGTTAGGTGCGTTAGTCAGGGGTAAATGTAGAATAATAGGGTCGGGGAATGGTTCTGGGTGGATTACTCTTCGGAGGATCGGTGTGGACTTGTTGGGCCGAAGGGCCTGTTTCCACACTGTAGGGGTTCTGTGATTCAAATACACTACTTGTTGAACCACAACTGAAGTGATAAATATTCAATATTCTGTTATCAGTGATTACTTATGAAAATTATTCAAACTGGATCCTAAAATGTTTCTTTCTTTTAAAGCTTACAGTGTTATACCGTGTGATTGCACCTACTGGTTTTCGAGGATACCGTGTCTTAAGGTTCAGGTAGGCAGTGGGCTCAGTCTAATCAGGCAGTGGTCACGGTTTGGTAATGAGCTTGTTAATAGCTTTTGTTTTTAATTTGCAACCCCTGATGCAATTTGGAGAAAACTAACCTCTCAGAGTTAGTCCATGACTTTGAAACTGTTGCCAGGACAGTGGATATAGAATCATAGAATCATAGTGTCCACCAACACAGACACAGGCTCTTTGGCACAAACTGGTCATGCCAACCTAAATGTCAATCCGCTCTGACCCCATAGCCCTACACTTGGCCCATATCCTTCTAAACCTTTCCTGTCCATGTATTTGTTCAAATGCTTTTTAAATATTGTTTTTATGTACCTGCCTCAACCACTTCTGCTGGCAGCTCATTCCATACCACCCTCTGTGTGGAAAAAAATTGCCACTCAGGTTCCCTTCATTCTTTCCCCTCTAACCTTAAACTGATGCCCTCTAGTCCTTGATTCCCCAATCCTGGGGAAAAGACTGAGTGCATTCACCCAATCCGTGCCTCTCCTGATCTTCTACATCTCTATGAAGTCCCCCCTTAGTCTCCTATGCTCTGAAGAAAAAAGTCCTAGCTTGTCCAACCTCTCCCGATAACTCACTTCCTTGAGTCCTGGCAACATCCTTGTAAATGCCTTCTGCACTCTTAATTTCATTATAATATTATGTTGGGAGATGGTGGTGTAGCAGCGTCTCAGGATCAGAGAATTATTGTGCCTCAGAAGGAGGCCAGTCAGGCCATCGTGTCTGCACTGACTGCCTTTGGCTGGTGTGGGGTCTCCTTACTTTAGCCCATCTCCCTACCTACCCAAATGCTCCAATGCCTCAATTGGCCCTGCCTTTCCCACACTCCAGACAGTGCACTCCTTACTCTAACATACTCTCACTTTGCTCTTGCTTCAATCACACATCATGTGAAGGCTAGACCCTCTCATTCATGTGCCTTTTACAAGCGGTAACAGCTTTACCCCTAACTACTCGCTCATGGTCTTGGAAAACACAATTAGACCTCCTCTCAGCCATCTTCCCTCCAAGGGAAACGGTTCCACTTTCTTCAATTGATCCTCGTGCCTGGCGTTTCTTTTACCCAGAACATTGCTAATAACTCACTTCTGCACTGTCTGCGATGTACTCACATTGTTCACATAATATGGCACCCACAGCAAGACACAATACTCCAGCTGAAGTTGAACAACTATTCTATGCAAGTTCGACATCACTTCCTTGGTTTTTGTACTCTACGTCCCTTATTAATAAGGGCAGGATCAGCTGACTAACCCAGACGATCTGGGCAAGCATGATAATGTCATTGGACTAGTAATCCACAATTCCCTAAAATATTGAGTTAAAAAAATCACACACTATCAGATTAACGTCCAACAGGTTTATTTGAAAGCCAATGCTTCCAAATAAACCTGTTGGACTATGAACTGGTGTTGAGTGATTTTTGACTTTGTCCACCCTAGTATAACACCGGCACTTCCAAGTCTAAAATATTGAGGAATTAATTAAATCAATTAAAACACCAGCCCAGTAGTGACCATGTGGCCACTGCTGAATGTCGTAGATATCCATCTGGTTCACAAATTTTCTTTACGCTGTCCTTACCTGATTAAAACTGAAAAGACTATGGATTCTGTAAATCAGAAACAAAAACAGAAATTGTTGGAGAAGCTCTGCAGGCCTGGAAGCAGCTAATTATAGAAATGAGAGTCAGCATTTTACGTCAAGTGACCCTTCCTGAGAACTCAGAACAGTTCCGAGGATAGGACCCTTGATAACGCTCATTTCTGTTCACAGATGCTTTCAGACCTGCAGAGCTTTTCCAGCAATTTCTGTTCTTTTTGCTGTCCTTACCTGGTCTGGCCTACATGTGACTCCAGATCCACAGCGTTGTGGTTGACACTGAGTAATAAATGCTGGCCTAGCTAGCAGTGCACACAGGGAATAAAACAAAAAAATTGAATGGGCCATAAGCCAAGTCAATGGGCTGAATAGCCTTCGTCTGCATCTTCCGGTCTGTGTTGGCATCACATTCTCCTGTGTTTAAAAGGGAATCAAAGAATTTCAGCAGCAGCAATCTGAATGAACATGAGCTGTACCGGTACCAATAAAAAGTTCCCACTCCGTTGAGAGTATAGAGCACTCACTCGTGAATTATCACAAAGGATGTTGCAAAGATGTGGTACCTCTCCAGCTGGGGGAAGTCACAAAGGGTTATTCAAATGAAAAAGCAACAGTCTAACCTGAATTCTGAAAGTAGAAGGTGGGAGTATAAATAAGAGTTGTGGGCGGCATGGTGGCACTGCTGTCTCACAGCGCCAGAGACCCGGGTTCAATTCCCACCTCAGGCGACTGACTGTGTGGAGTTTGCACGTTCTCCCCATGTCTGCGTGGGTTTCCTCCGGGTGTTCCGGTTTCCCTCCCACAGTCCAAAAGATGTGCGAGTCAGGTGAATTGGCCATGTTAAATTGCCCGTAGTATTAGGTTAGGGGTATGGGTGGGTTCCGCTTCGGCGGGTCAGTGTGGACTTGTTGGGCCGAAGGGCCTGTTTCCACACTGTAAGTAATCTAATCTAATAACACTTTGATCAACATTTAATCCTGTAATTCATCAATCTGCACACTCAGCCACTTATCTGAGCAGCACTGAAAGGGGGATCACACCTCAGTGCCTTACATTAGGAGTCAGTGGGAATAAAGTGCCAATTTGTTACAAAAAAAATAAATCAAGATTGGTTATTCAGAAGTGCTTGTTGTTTAGAAGCTCTGTATGCGACAATACAAATCAAATAGTGATCTGACATGTGAAATTGAAAAGCTATTTTGCTGAACCTAATAAAAGGATTGATATGATTTATTGTATTTCAGGAGTGGATCCATTGAATCAGTGGGTCAACTGGAATATGACACTAATGCCACACCACTATCAAGTTCAGAAGCAGTGAAAGTATTGGCAAATGCAGCGGAGAACAACCAAACGTTAGGGAACCTTACGATTATTACCACAAGCATCCGCTCTGGCAGTAAGTATTAAATTTCACAAAGTGGGCAGCATGTTGTGAAATATAGGTCTGGGCCCAAATGGTACTTAAGAAGCTCGGCTCAATCCTGGGTAGGAACACGAAAATGCCATTCAGCCCCTTGAGTCTGTTCCATCATTCAATGAGATCTTGGCTGATCTGTAGCTTAACTCCACACACCTGCCTTTGGCCCTTATCTCTCAACACATTTGCTTAACAATTGTTGATCTCAGATTTAAAATTAACAACTGATCCAGCATTCACTGCCAATTATGGAAGACAATTCTAAACCCCTACCACTCTTTGTGTGTAGAGGGTGTTTCTTAGCATCTCTCCTGAATGATCTGGTCCTTCCTCTCACACAATGCCCTGCGTTATGGAATCCCCAATCAGAGGATATAGTTTATCATTATCTACCCTGAGTTTTCCTGTCAATATTTGATCAGATCACCGCTCAACCTTCCAAAGTCTAAATAAAATTTGTATAATCTCTCCTCATAACTTAACCCATGAAGTCCAAATATCATTCTTGTAAACCTACATTGTTCTCCGTCCAATGCCAATCTATCCTTCCTAGGGTGTGATACCAAATCTGCTTACTGTACTTCAAGTGGCTTTTGTATAACTGCAGCATACCTTCTGCATCCTTGTATCCCAGTCCTCCAGATGTAAAGGCTAGTCTTCTAGTAATTGATCATTTTCTGCACCAATTCATAACATTTTAAAGATCTATGCACCTGAATCCCTGAGTCCCTTTGGGCATCCATTGTTTTTAACATCAGACCATCTAGAAAGTACCTTGATCTATCCTGTTTTAGTCCAAAATGGATAACTCATACTTTTATATTATACTGTGTCTGCCACGATTTTGTCCACCACTTAGTCTATTAATATCCCTTCCTAATTTCATGCTCTCATCACACTGTCTGCAATGCTGCCTAACTTTGTGTCATTAGCACACTCTATGACCAGCCAGGTGGCAGGGTAAGGTCGTTCAATGCTCTGTAATTAATTCTGTCCTGAGGGGAGTCTTTTTCCAATCCCAATACCAGCAATGACTGCCTGTAGTTGTAGAGTGTGAGGAGGTTCATCTAGTGAGTAAATCTTGGCCTGTAGTGAATGGCAGAATGACTGGCTCTATAGTGTTACAAAAGCACATTTCCTGTGTTTTGATCATGTATTAAAGTGTTTAATATTCACTTTTCAAAATGAAATCAATCCTCATTGCTTGAAAAAAAGGTGTTAAAATCTTTCCAACAAACTAAACATGAGTGTTTACTACCAAACTAGGGGGTACAGGTTCAAGGTGCAAGGTATGGGGGAGGTTTAAAAGAGATGTACGAGGCAAATCTTTCACACAGTGGGTGGTGAGTGCCAGAGGAAGTGGTGGAAACAGACACAACAGCAGCACTGAAGAAGAATCGGAATAAGTACATGAATAGGAAGGGAATAGAGGGATATGGATGTTGTAAGTGAAAACAGTTTTGGTATGGAAAGGCAAAATATGACAGCGCTGGCTTGGAGGGCCAAATGGCCTGTTCCTGTGCTGTATTGTTCTTTGTTCTACTTTTTGTGTTCTCCTTTGGTAGGGATTTGCTATTCTCTGACACTTTGCTCCTGGCTTTCTGCAGGGGTTGTTGGATAAATCAATCCCAATTTCAGCATTCCTGCTTTCCATTCTCTAATTTCAAAGGAAAATTATGGCTCCATGAGTTTGGCAGTTTGCAATCATCGTCACCTTTGTTCGCCTTCCCCATTTGGGTTACAACTCTGTTTTATCAGAACCTCATTCTGTATTTTGGGACCAGCTCTGTTGCCTTCTCTCTGCTGCACTGTGTCCTCTGGAGCAGAATTTGCTCCAATCACCCAGTCACCTTATTCACCAGCCTGTGCCAATCCCCTAACCAAATCCCAACCCACTGGTAGTCATGAAGCTGATGGGAGTGGAAGGGTTGAATTAATAAGTGCACACAGCAGAGGGGGGGGTCTCCAAATTGGAGGTTGTATATTGAGAAATCACATGTCACGTTGTCTTAGAACCTTCCTGCATTTCAGAATCCATTGCTGGAAAACTGGAATCTGCAGATTGCTGTCTACAGATTCCCGATCAGAATTCCCAGAGACTCCGCCTGGAACACAGAAACTGTAATGTTTCATGATCTACACTGTCAGCTGACTGTGTTTTCATACCGATTATCTGCTTTTTATTCAGGTATCACTGTGAACAATTTGGAGCCAGTTTCTCTGAATATTTCGTTTGTGATAGAAAACGTGACTTTCACTGATTCACTCACCAGCAATACTTCCAGTGACTTTACAAGCCTGCGAGATGAGGTCGTCTCCTGGGTATGTAGCAACAAGTTGTGAATACAATTTGAAAATCTCAAAGAGTCGCGATTAAGCATACAGTCTTGCTCACTGGGTTTCTCTTTCTGTCAAACAGCTCGAAAATGTTCTCAGTTCAGGATTTTCCCCAGAGGTGCTGCCTAATTCTCGTGTTGTGTTCAGGTATGTCCACTTTCATCCTGTTTTTATTTCAAGCTTTCGAAGGCTGCCAATGATGTATCTGTCAGTGATTTGTAGCTGTTAGAGGCTAAAGTTGCAGTGAATATTTGTGCTTCAGTATTCAACGCCCATCAGCAACATAGGAGTCTAAATCACATCGTCAGGCTCATTAAAATCGCCTGAAGGTGTTTAAATAAACAAATTCCAGTCAAAGTTGAACAACTAATCTTAGAACTTCCAAATGAGGAAGGGAAATCACTCCAATTGATTATAAGGTCATAAGGAAGTAAGAAATATCTTGAAGTCGCCCACCCTGATGACATCCCAGTGTTTCAATGGCAAGTTCGGAATTGATTAATTCAGTTAGGATGTAGAGTGCAGGTTTAATTCATTCATGTCACTGGGCAGACCTAGAGTCTTATGTAATCAAAGTGAGGACTACAGACACTGGAGATCAGAGTTGAGAATGTGGTGCTGGAAAAGCACAGCCAGTCAGGCAGCATCTGAGGAGAAGGAGAATCACCGCTTCAAACATAAACTCTTCATCAGCCAAGCGGCAAATTAGGGGCCAAGCCACAATATGATGATGACTGGACTCTCCTGTGGTTCGGTGGTAATGTCCCTATGACTGGACCTGAAGACCCTGCTCCAGAGGTGTGCAAATAACATCTCTGAGCAGGTTGTTCAGAAAACTAGGTTAAAGAATAAAATCAAAATGCAATGATGGCTGGGCTGCCTTGTGGCACGGTGATAATTTCCCTAACCTTGGACCCAAAACCTTGGGCTCAAAGTCCCACCTACTGTGATGATATCGCTGTGGAGAGTGCGTTGCTGGAAAAGCACAGCAGGTCAGGCAGCATCTGAGGTGCAGGAGAATTGATGTTTTGGGCATGAGCCCTTCATTGGGAAAGTGACGGTATCTCTGAACAGCTTGATTGGGAAAGAAAAGAATTAAAACTATGATGATGACTGGCTCGTGTATTTGTTGTATATATTGGCGAAAACAATTGGCGAGAACCTCCTTCCATTTCTTAGCAATAATGCCACAGGACGTTTTACTGAAAAAGCACCCATTCAGCCTCACTGTGCCAGGGGCTTGGGTTCAATTCCAGCCTTGGGTGACTGCCTGTGTAAGATTTGCTTGCTCTTCCCATATCTGTGTGCGTTTCCTGGCACAGTGTAACGTTGTGTGGGTTTGGTGGACTGGCCATGGTAAATTGCTCCACGGTGTCCAGGGATGTGCAGACTAGGTGGATAAGCCATTGGAATAGGGATAGGGTAAGGGTCTGGGTGGGATGCTGTTTGGAGTGGGGGTGCAGAATCAATGGGCTGATTGGCCTCTTTCTGTGCTGTAGGGATTCAATGAATTCCAAGTTTAAACTGCTGCCAAATAAGCCGCAAGTATAAATCCTGCACCAAGATATCGATTTTAGGCAAAGGTGCATATGAGCTATTCATATTGTAAGTCAGGCTACGGAACCAAAAGCATGTTTTACACTAATGGATATGCTATGCAAAAAACAAAGCACTACACTAATTACATGTCACGGAGATAAAAATGCTTCCCTGAGATGTAGAAAAAGCATTTCACAGGTGCCAGGGTCCTCAGGATTCCAGTCTTGATGCTGGCTGATTTGAAGAGGGTGGATCTCACCAAAATGACTGAGCGAGCGGGAATCCGCCTAGTAACCAAGCAGCCTATCACATTTCTGCTTTTATTCCAGCAACGCTTCCTCAAAGGTACAGGTGACTGCATTCATCCAGATCAACACGACCAAACTAGAAGACCGACCATTCCTGCGAGACCTGATCATTAACAATGTTAACATTTCGGGTTTAGATATCATCAGATCCACTGTGCAAGTAAATGGTGAGTGCCTGTTTGTGTGAACGTGTCTTGTCTTGATGTCCAGCACATCACCATGTGACTCAGAAACTCCTTAGTCTGCTTCATCTGCAAAAGCAAATGTTTTTAAAGTCTAGAGACTGTTGTTACATAAGGAGACCAAAACAACCAAAAGACCTGAAAAAAAAATTGAATGTTTTCTGGGCTAATGGAATTTCCTCATTCTCTACCTCTCTTTCCTCCCTTGAAATATCCCATAAACCCTATTTCTTGACCTCACCTACCCTACCATCTATTTTACATGACATGACTGCAAAGCACCTTGGGACATTTTGATCATAGAATGATTAAAAGTAATCTTTTAACACAAAAAAATTGAATCTTTGATTTTAACAAGATCAGTGTGAGGACGTATTAAATCTCGCATGTATTTCCTTTACACACTCCACTTTGTCTTGTCCCAGTCTATGGTTGCATTTCTCTATTAATGTCTCTCTCAATGTAAATTGCTATGTCAACAAGCACTATTCAATCCTCACATGTCAACAGTCACGAGGTAGGTGCAGCCTCATGCCTTAAGGTAGTGCTGTGGAGTATGTTTCTGAATATTCTCTTGTGCACCTCTGTCCACCATGTTTCCTAAAAATATGTCACAGGTAATTTAATCATCTGTATAAGCTGAGGTATAATTTAATTTTCAGAACATAGTAGGTTAGTTGCAGGGCTATATTCCACTTTCAGAACAGGAAATAGGATTTTTGCAATGTGGTTGGTATCCACCGCTCATTTAACTCGCCAGCAGACACTGTGAAAGCTAGAGCATTTTGCTTCTGTCACGACGATTTCCACACACCCAAACGCTTTTCCTGTTTGCATTCACAATTTTGCGAATATTAAAGACCATTTTTGTTCTCTGGGAAGAGGTTGAGCTGGAAGTGTGATCTCCAAACTGATGTACGGTATTCTTTCTTTCGTCAGGTGACATGATTTCCTTTCAATCGTTCCCGCTGGATCTTCGGTTTACAAATCGAAATTTCGAAGATGCTCTGAACAACAGATCAGGTGCTGAATTCAAAGACCTCAGCACCACAGTGACAAATGTGGTAAGTTATCAGTTCAGACCAGGACACTGCGAAGATGAAATGTATTTTCAAACATTGAGTGTTATTTGAACAGTAATAATATTGTCATTTTTCCAGCTGTGCTTTGGTGCAGAGATTAATTATGGCAGTTTATTACAAAGAAACAGAACCAGAGAATGTTAAGGGTGACTGCACCAACAATATAATCGAGTTCTGGTTCAAGTGCCAATCTCTATGTCGATACTGGAGGTCAGAGTCAAAAAGGGCAATGCTGGAAATGCACAGCATCTGAGGAGCAGGAGAGTCAACGTTTCGAGCATAAGCTGTTCATCAGGTATGTCTGACAAAGAGCTTATGCCCAAAATGTCGACTCTCCTGCCCCTCGGATGCTGCCTGACTGGCTGTGCTTTTCCATCAACACACGTTTTGACTCTAAGAGATTTGTTGGTTTACAAATGCAATGCTAAAGCAGGCCTCCATTTAATCCTCACCCAGGCACAGTGTTGAGATAGTCAGGATTTTTATGTATTACATTGTTCCCATGTAATTTGTTGTTTGCCCACCAGCATTATAATTGCGTCTTGGCCTGTTAAGGGCCAGTTGCTAACTCCCATTGGAGCCACAGTACCACGAGCAACTTTTAAGGCTTTCTGAGCAGGCACCTTGCTGTTTTAGACAAGATAGAAAATGGTGGGAGGTCCTACATGACTTCAGCAGTGGGTCATCAGGAGCAATACTGCACTCTCTTATCATTGTCTGTACGTGTGATATTACAAATTTCTGGCACCAACAGAGAACTGGCTCTCCCCATTGTGTGAGCTCCGCTTTGCGGGTCCTCTCGGTGAAAGGCTTGAAGCAGCAGGGGCATACACTAAGAGTTCAGGCCGGGGATGGTCAAAGCCTAGGACTAGAAAAGCCAGGCCTGGTGCCCTCTGCCAGTCGAATCCCACCATCCACCATTGAAGTGTTCCCTTTTCCTTTATTCAAGGATAATGTTGGAATGAACAAAGAACAAAGAAGATTTCCAGCCCAGGAACAGGCCCTTCGGCCCTCCAAGCCTGAGCCGATCCAAATCCACTGTCTAAACCTGTCACCCAATTCCTAAGCATATGTATCCCTCTGCTCCCCCACCTACCCATGCATCTGGCCAGACGGACCTTAAATGACTATACCGTGCCTGCCTCTACTACCTCTGCTGGAAACGTGTTCCAGGCACCTACCACCCTCTGTGGCATGTATCCCTCTTAAACTTTTCACCTCTCATCTTGAATGCATGACCTCTCATTATTGAATCCCTCAACCTGGGAAAAAGCTTATTTCTACCACCCTTTCTATACCCTTCAAGATTTTGTAGACGTCATGAATCGCAGGAGTATTTAAGTATTTAACCTCTTGATGCGGTTCTGGCCTCCTCCACAAGAGTTAGCGTATCGTAGAGGTCTACAGCATAGAAGCAGGCCCTTCGGCCCAACTTGTCCATGACGTCCAGTTTTCACAATTAATCTAGTCCTATTTGCCTGTGCTTGGTCTATATCCCTCCGTACCTATCCCATCCATGAACCCGTCCAAATGTTTGCTAAATGGCAAAATTGTACTCACGTCCATCACTATCTCTGGCAGCCTGCTCCAGATACCAACCACTCTGTGTGAAACCGTGGACCCCCAGACCCTCATGTATCTCTTCCGTCTCCCCATAAAAACCTACTCCCTCTAGTTTTAGACTCCCTTACCATGGGGAAGAGCTGTTGGCTATCGACCTTACATATGCCTCTCATCATTTTATAGACTTCCATAAGATCTCCCCTCAGTGTCCTATGCTCCAGGCTAAAATGTCCCAGCCTATCTAACTTTCCCTTAAAACTCAAACAGCATGGGTGGCACAGTGGCTCAGTGGTTAGCACTGCTGCCTCACAGCACCAGGGTCCTAGGTTCAATTCCCACCTGTCTGTGTGGAGTTTGCACATTCTCCCTGTGTCTGTGTGGGTTTCCTCCTGGTGCTCTGGTTTCTGCTCATAATCCAAAGATGTGTAGGTCAGGTGGATTGGCCATACTAAATTGCTCACAGTGTTAGGTGCGTTAGTCAGGGGTAAATATAGGGTTGGGGAATGGGTTTGGGTGGGTTTCTCTTCAGAGGGGTGGTGTGGACTTGTTAGGCCGAAGGGCCTATTTCCACACTGTAGAAAATCTAATCTAATCTTCTACTCCAGGTAGCATCCTAGTAAATCCTTTCTGCACTCTTTCTAGTTTAATAATGTCATTTCTATAGTAGGATATACACTGCACTCAGTACACCAAATGTGGCCTCACCAACATCTTGACATGTTCCATTGTGAGCCCCATGTGTGTTTTCTATCAATGACATTCACATAGATAGTGTTGTGTAAGCTTGACTCCTATTGCCAAATTGTCTAGATGGCGCTCCCCTCATACAGAGCTCTCCATGTGGGGCGAAAGATTGTTTTGGATTTGAAGGGAGGGATTCATGTCCTTCAAACCTCTGCGTTGCCCTCTTTAAATACACTCATTCTTGTCTTTTTGTGTTGTAGATGAACAGTATCTTTCAAAACAATCCAAACTTCATTGAAGTTATAATTGACGGATTTAGGTAAGGACCAATCTTACTCATCTCTTGAAAAGAAAGAAAATGCTGAATATTTTGGACAAGAGTGAGATCCTTTTCTTGTTATCGGTATTATCTGTGTCTGCCAGAACTAATTATTTGGAGCATTCAATGAAATTGATCCATCTGCCTTTCCAGGCTGGAGTAAGACTATGTGTGGCATTACTTTTCTTAGTCGTTGCACAGATGAAAGAAGTTTGCATGTTTTCACTCTTGGTTAAGGGGTGGAATGGTAGCTCAGTGGTTAGTACTGCTCCTGTATAGTGCCAGGGACCTGGGTTCAATCCCCCCATTGACTGACTGCCTGGAGTTTGCACATTCTCCCCATGACTGCATGGGTTCTTTCCGGGTGCTCTGGTTTCCTCCCACAGTCCAAAGATGTGCAGGTTAGGTGGATTGGCAATTGTCCCATACTGTCCAGGAATATGTCAGCCAGTGGCTTAGCTGTAAGGGTGACAAGGATACAGTAGGTGGCGGGTGGGATGCTTATCAAAGGGTTCGTGTGGTCTTGATGGGCCAAATGGCCTGTTTCCACACTGTAAGGATTCTGTGGGAAAGTCAAACAAGCAGTTTAAATTGATAAGGGGAGCAAATTGTGTTTTCAATCTAATTATTCTTGTTGCATTCTGTATTTAACTACATTGTTAACAGCTTTCTTTCTCTTTATAACTGTACAGCGATGGATCTGTTGTGGCTAATAGCCAAGCAATATTCCTTATTAATACAACTCAGCGGTCTGATGTTATCCAGCAACTTGTCGATAATACTGCCACATTCAGCAGTGCTAATTTAAGCTTGGACACCAACTCCCTTACAGGTAGGTTACATATGAAGGTGCCACCTTCTTTTCTTTGTAAATGATATTTAATAGAGTATCTTTATGATCAGAAAACAAGGATTGACTACCCTCTCTAGTGGGAGAAAGTGAGGACTGCAGATGCTGGAGATCAGAATCGAAATGTGTGGTGCTGGAAAAGCACAGCTGGTCAGGCAGTATTCGAGGAGCAGAAGAGTCGATGTTTCCAGCATAAGCTTTTCATCAGGAATGAGGGGGTGGTGGAGGGAGGCTGAGAGATAAATGGGGGCGGTGGGGCTGGGGGGAGGTAGCTGGGAAGGTGATAAGTCGATGAAGATGGGGGGTGATGGTGATAGGTCGGACCGGAGGGTGGAGCGGCTAGGTGGAAGGGAAGATGGACAGGGAGGACAGTTCAAGAGGTCGGCGACAGGTTGGAAGGTTGGATGTGGATGAGGTGGGGATAGGGGAGATGAGGAAACTGGTGAAATCGACATTGATCCTGTGTGGTTGGAGGGTCCTCTCCAGTGCTCTTAAAGGGGCAGAAAGACCCGGGATGTGTATGAGTGCTTGACCTGTGACCCAACCAGTACATACTCGCAGTTCCTTGGTGTGAGGCGTGCCGTCACTGAGTTGAAGTGTACTGTCATGGCATGGGCAGTCATCTGGCAGACTGTGCCACCCGCACTGGCCAAACCGGTACTGGGGCCAGTTTGCTTCATCATGGTCCATGCAATTTTGCACTCATTCTTTTCTCAACTGGGAAAAGCAAACACAGCCTGAGACGTGGATCAGGCCAATGGCCTAGAACGTGTTAAGTCTACTGTGGAATGTGTCAGAAAAAGAATTGTATCTGTATAGCGCTCAGTGGTTAGCACTGGTACCACATGGGTTCGATTCCAGCCTCAGGTGACTGTCTGTGGGGAACTTGCACATTCTCCCTGTGTCTGCATGGGTTTCCTCCGGGTGCTCCAGTTTCCTTCCACAGTCCAAAGATGTGCAGGTTTCGTTAATTGACCATGCTGAATTGCCCATAGTGTTAAGGTGCATTAGTCAGGGGCAATTGTAGGGTAGGGGAATGGGTCTGGGTAGGACTTGTTGGGCTGAAGGGCCTGTTTACATTCTGTAGGGAATCTAATCTAATCAAAAACAAGTGAATGTGTCTCAGAGGAGCATTATAAAGCAGATACGATACTAAGTCACCTGCAGTGGTATGATGAGCAGAAGTTTGGAGATACAGGGGAAATATGACATTGAGCAATTGATCGGTTGTGATATAGATCAATGGGCTGAATGGCCTACTCCTGTTTCTATTTTCCTAAAGGAAGGAAATGAGACAGAGAGGTGCTGAAGCTGGAGAGAATTCCAGCATTAGGAAGCAGTGAAGCATTGAAGGGATTTGGAAACCAGGATGAGAAGTCTAAACTCAAGCTATTTGCTTAATTGGGAGCCAATGTCGCTGAGATATTTCCATCTGTGCCTCCCCACTGTTTCCTATATCTTAGCCAATTATCGGCTGCTATTCAGGCCGAAGATCATGACAGGTGCAGTATATCCCTCGAATCGGCAATGAATATACATCAGTTATTGTTTAAAAGGGGAGACATGTTCATTTGGAGGCATCTTGGTGACTTGTTTTAAATAGACTTTTGAGTGGAAATGCAAAGCAGACAATACTACTTGTGATGTTAGAAGCCCACATACATTAATCTGAGAGATTGGAATCTGTTAAATCACTCAGGTATATTGAACATAACTCTTTTCTGTTCACAGGTGCTACCACCACCACTGCACCCATGACCACCTCTGCCTCAACCACCACAGTAAACCAGCCACCTCCTGGCAGACCCTTCCCAGGATTTGCTATTGCGATCATTGTGATGTGTCTGTTGGCTATCATTGCAATCCCAATCCTCGTTGTTCTGGTAAGTCCATAAAACCATTTGCTTGGGACCTCGATCTCGAGGTACACACAGCTATCTTAGCAGGCTCTGCAATACTGAGCATCGAAATTGACCATGTCTTTTCCTTGTCTCTTGCAGTTTGTTAAGACTGGATTTTGTTCCAAAGTGGCAAACGCATTCAGACTGGAAGGCCCTGATGATTTGGATATGAAACTTCCAATGTTTGGTGTAAGTGTCAACTCTAGCCCAAACCTTCTGGTTCTCCCTTAAGTCTAGAATGCAAATTTCTCTTTACAGATTTCTACTAGCCATTGTGTAGATGGGAGCCATCTTGGGAGCTGCTTTCTATTGGCTCAGCTTTAAGCATCAACACTTTCCAATACTTATTCATTGAAGTGACTCAATTCCAGTCCAAATTGTCAGGACCATGTAGCAAAGAGATTACCCACGCATTTTGGGAATATTTATCAATGAATGAAAGAAAATGCAAACTCACTGTGTGGAAGTCATTTGGATGGGTAGTGGGAGCAGATTCAATAATATACTTGGAGAGGTAAAATCGCAGAACAACAGCGAAAGAGCAGGATTTCACCTTCTAAAAACTAGCATGCATAGGACAGGCTGAACAGCCTCCTGTGTTAAAAGATTCTAATATACAGGGCATGCTTGTAGGGACTAGTCCCCCACCCTGCTTAAGACCAAATGGGGGCAGCTGAGTAATCTCTCAATCCATCTCCTTGCCTTCGGAATTAACTTGGTCTCGCTCAGCTGGTGAGATCGATCCTGCTAACTTTGCGTAGAAAAGATTGTCAGCCGATCTGTAGCTTATGGTTTCAACATAGAGTCATACAGTACAGAAGCAGGCCCTTCAGCCCACCATGTGTATGCTGACCAACAAGCAGCAAATTGCACTCATCCCATTTGCCTGCACTTGGTCCATAGCCTATGATGACCTGGATTGCGAGAGTACCTGCTTTTACCACCCTCTCAGGCAGTGCCTTCCACGTTTCTGCCACCTTCTGAGTGAAAAAGGAATTTCTTTTAAACCGTTCGCACCTTGCCTTAAACATATGCCCTCTGGTCTTCCACATGTCCGCCATGGGGAAAGGATTCTCACGATCTACTGTGTCTATGCCTGTCTTAGTATACCTCGATCAGATCCACCCTCAGGCTCCTGTGCTCCAGGGAAAATGAACCCAGTCTATCCTGGCATAACTGAGACTTTCCATCCCAGGTTACATCCTGAGGAATATCCTCTGCACCTTCTCCAGTGCGATCATATGCTTCAATAGAGTGCGGTGACCGGAACTGCACACAGATTGAAAGGTGTAACAATGATTCATTTGTCTCACATTAGGGTCGATCGTACAACTTCCAGTGACGATGGGATGTCAAGGCGCGATACAACATGGACTTTGTGTCAAGAGAAGTTAACTGACATGGATTATGAAGAACACATATGAACGCTGTTGATAACAATGATTATCTCACAAAATCAATGCCACACATGAACTGTCAAACACGTGTGCTGTCATGCTGCTTCAGAATTACTCTTAAAATGGCTGCCTTCTCGAAGTGGGTGGTTTCCCTGGCAACTAGTGGACACATTCGCCACAGTGGAAAGTGTATGCTTAATGAGGCTGTAAGGGCAGAGTCTGTCCAGTCAATATCCCTTTGTGTTGGTAGTTTAGTCTTTAAGTGTTAAATGTGAGTTTATTTTGAAGATTCCCCCCTCCAGCCACCATCCCCGCTCCTCCCTCCTAGCAAATAATGACTTCCTTTGTGTTTCTCTGGCCAAAAGTGGAGTCAGTGTGAACAATGTTTCTGATGGATCCACGAGACTTTGAGAAACCTGGCTTTGTACTGGGAAGCTTTAATTCACCTCAGTTGTTATATTATTAATGTAAGTAAAGATAACTCGTACTCGGTGAAGTTGTAGTCATATTTAAAAAGAGTTCCTTTTGCTTAGCACTGTAACTGGAGGCCAATGAATAATATGCTGGGTGGTTCATTGGTGTAGAGTTTAAGATGCTGATGGGACAAATACAGCAGTAGAAGGCTTGTAGCTGCATACGTCAAGCTGAAATGGTTTTCACGAGAGGTGGAATTCTCCCTCACTTGCAGATGATTTCCAAGCTGCAGTCTTTGGGAGTATTAGGAGTAAAAAGATCCCTGGTTCCACTGAAAATGAGTGGATCTGTGTCACAGGTAATCGTTGTGTCCTCCAACACAATTCTGATAAAAGGACAGCTGAAATGCCAACCAACCCCAATACTCTGAAAATGTATATTTGCACATGACACAGCTGCTATTGTTATCCCAATGTCCCCAGGCATTGCTGTTTTATTTTCCAAGTAGGCGCGCAGAAGAAAGCTAAAGCCCCAGAAATGGCCTCATCAGAGAGGAAGTTGTTTGAACCAAGCTGTTTGTGAAGAAAGTGGATTTAGTGGTCGGGGCTACAGCAGTCCCAAACAGCACGCTCATTCCTCCCTGCACTCTGTTTAGCCACTTGTGAAGATGGCCATTTATTCCACGCAACACTCATTTGAATTTTTCAGTGAGCCACAACGATGGGACAGAGACTCCGTGGAATTATTTACAAAAAGGCCGAGATTTTTGCATGAGCCATTTTTTGTGAAGACATCGTGGACTGAGATTGCTCAGTGCATCCATCTGGGATTGTCCATCTTGCGCGGGCATCAGTTGGTCAACAATGAAGCTCAGACGATTGTGCCAATCGCTAATGCTCCATTTCAGTTGCAAGGCCCTAGTTTCCTGTATGTGTGAGCCAATGATATGAGGCACACTCAATTCTCAGTGCTGTCAGTTTGTAACAAAAGGCATCACAAATTGCGTTGTGTTTTATAATGAGTATTTACTTTGTGCATTTGATTGTGCTGATATTTAAGAATATTTTTGTTCATATTGTTATGTATTGTTTTGAGTCACTGTAAAGCTATTAAGACCAGTGGCCATTCAGGGATGAGAATGTTTAATTTTGATGTGGGAAATGGGTGTGTATATGTATATATAATCAATGGAAATATGTTTCAGATTAGACAGGGTATGTAATTCCAATTTAATACGTGCCTCTGTATTGATCATGAAAAGAATTCTAGGCTGTCTTCATTTGAAATCACCGTGCTCAGGGTTCACCTGAACATCTAAGCTTCTTTGGATTTCTGGATAACACCAATTGTTTCTTGTTACGAAATTCACATTAAGCCATCATCTTCTGGTGTACAAGTTGACAAAATTTACATCGGGTCAGTGACCGAAAGATATTTGACTCCTTAATGATTTCAGTTGCATGAACCCTGCATTTAACAGAACGACTCCCCTGCCAGGCTCAGAATAGAACTGGCCACAACTGTTGGAAACCAGTCTTGAAGTTGAACTGGATGGAGCCAGCTAGAATTAACTTTGCTGAGTGTAGCTCAAGTTTGGTGGGACATCCTGTTTGAAAATTTCCAAACATGCAACCCTTTGTCATCCTGTTGTCGGCAAGGCTCACCCTCCGAAAACCTAGCTACTGATTAAACACAGTGCTTCCATCAGGGCACAGCCTGTGGTAACTATCTCAACAGTACAAAAAGACCTTTGTGGATGTGTACCACCCTTCGAAGTTTGTGGAAAGTAATGTGATTGGCAATAAAACATGAGAATATTGAAATTGTCACAACATCTGCTGCTTTTTCTACTAATATCCCTGTATTAACATGAACGAAATTATGGAAAAAACAATACAAAAAACAGGTATTTGCTAAGGGAGCCGCTCTGAAGGACAATATATATGGTGACTTTCACTTATTCATACTGTTCCAAGCACTGCTAAGCATGATGAAAATGTGCCATTTTTTAAATGTAAGACCTTTAATTCAGAAGATTAATTATAACATGCTTTATTGAAAACAAACGTACAACTAAGGAGAGATATTTTTCTGACATAATGTATTTTTTTGTAAGCGTTACTATTAAATAAATATTTCTTACAATCTAAACTGCTGACATTTATGGATAATCATTTCACATAGTCATGAGGGAAAGGAATTCCTTCATGATAGAGCCTTTGACTTATTTGTTTACCTGCATCCAACAAGTAAAAGGGACCTAAGGGGCAACCTTTTCATGCAGAGGGTGGTGCGTGTATGGAATGAGCTGCCAGAGGAAGTGGTGGTTGCTGGTACAATTACAGCATCTAAAAGGTATCTGGATGGGTATAGGAATAGGAAGGGTTTAAAGGGATATGGGTCAAGAGTGTGGTGCTGGTAAAGCACAGCAGGTCAGGCATCATCCAAGGTTCAGGAGGATTGATGTTTCAGGCAAAAGCCTTTCATCAGGAATTCTGTTCTCCAGCATCTGCAGTCCTCACTTTCTCTGAAAGGAATATGGCCAAGTGCTAGCAAATGGAACTAGATTAGGTTAGGATATCTGGTCAGCACGGTGGCTCAGTGGTTAGCACTGTTGCCCCCACAGACCAGGGTTCAATTCCCACCTTGGGCGACTGTGTGGAGTTTTCATACTCTCCCTGTGTCTATGTGGGTTTCCTCTTGGTGCTCCAGTTTTCTCCCACAATCCAAAAATGCGTAGTTTAGGTGAATTGGCTGTGCTAAATTGACCATAGTGTTCAGGGATGTGTAGGTTAGGTGTATTAGTCTGGAGGGAATGAGTCTGGGTGGGTTACTCTTCAAAGGGTCAGTGTGGACCTGTTGGTCCTCAGGCCCTGTTTCCACACTGTTGGGATTTTATGGACATGTTGGACCAAAGGGTCTGTTTCTGTGCTGTACATCTCTATTACTGTAAGTGGATTTCTTTGTGTGTTTGATACCACTTTAGGTCTTGGCTAGATGTTGTCTAAGCAAGCTTCACTAATCTCAGTTTGGTTCCTATTTTAATGTGGACTGTGTTAAATGCCAATGAAAATCATAGTTCCTTCAGCCAATCGAAATGGGTAAATTGCAACCTTTGGCCTTCGCTCCAGAGTTCAATGGGTGCAAATGGACTTTTTATTGTCATTACTCCTGGATCTCCATTCTAAATGTTATATTTTCAGTTTTCCACCTGGTCCTAAGCAATGGGAAGGATGATGTGATGGTTTCTACACTGGGCATATTTCTTCCCACCTTTTAGCAAATTGAAAACTTAGCCCCATTAACTCTGACTGGCAAAGTTGTGAGCTGTTTATGGCAAACGCTGCCAGTCCAGCCTTCATTGTGGTCCCCCAGACTGTCCCTACCATTCCTTCTGTTGAGTAGCTTTAACTGCATTGAATACAACAGGGGAAAGGGAGAATTCCTCAAACCAATAATGGATAATGTTATGGACTAGGCCAGACCAGTTCATATATTCTTAAGCAGGCAGCCCAGACCATAACTTTGCAATTTGTCTCAGTAAGTGTAACAGTGAAAATTACCCAGAGTAAGTTAGCTAGGTTGACTAGCAGGTTTTAAAACATACAAAAATGTATTCACAAAATTATATAATGAAACACAAAGAACAGAATAAAGAACTCAGTCTATCCAAACCAGACTTAATTATGCTGTTCCGAATGTACACAACAGTCCCAATAAGCAAACCCCTTAAACACAGTAAAAATGAAACAGAGGCTTACAGGTCGAAGTTAGAAGGGCAGAAGGAGAGAGAGTTTAGCAGCCTTTCTTCACATTGTCCACTGCTGAACTCTCTAACTAGTTCTGGACTGAACTACTCAGCTAGAGAGTTGGCCATGCCCCCTTGACTTGTACAGGTTACTTTTAAAAACATAAAAGCTTTGGCCTAAAGACTCATCTATTTACATATAAACAAAAAGGCCTTTCATCTCTGTACCAAGCCCAGCCGTTTCGGAGCCCGGTCTGTTTATGATCCCTCTGAGAAAAAAACCCAAGGACGCAGTGTCCTTGAGAAAAGGAACAGCTTCTGGAAAAAAAGGGACCAGCTTTGTGACAATAAGGGTAAATCACTTTGAAGAGGTAATGTCTGCCTCAAGGTGGTTGAGAACAAAGTGCCACATGGATCAATTAAATGCAGCAATGAAACCTGCACTCAGATACAGGAATGTTTATTAAAACATAAATAGTGAGGGTATACATTGCTGGAGCTGTATTGGATCTACCTCATTATGATATAGCTCCTTTTGCCTATGGTCAGCAGTTATTAATAAAGGTACTGTTAACACCTTAATCATTCCCTACAGTGTGGAAACAGGCCCTTCAGCGCAACAGGTCCATACTGGCCCTCAAAAGAGTAACCCACTCAGACCCATGCTCCCTACCCTATATTTACCCCTGACTAATGCACCTAACCTACACATCCCTGAACAGTATGGGCAATTTAGCATGGTCAATTCACCCTGACCTGCACATCTTTGGACTGTGGGAGGAAACCGGAGCACCTGGAGGAAACCTACATGGACACGGGGAGAATGTGCAAACTCCACATTTACAGTCTCCCGAGGCTGGAATCAAACCCAGGTCCCTGGGACTGTGAGGCAGCTGTGCTAACCACTGTACCACCATGTTACCCCTTTGTCCACAATGTAAAGGTCTTTAGTATCTTTCTGGATGGACCAAATGGCCTTCCTCGTCCATAATCATATGTTTGGACTTTGGAAATCAAGAGCTTTGGGAATGGATTGTAGCGCATAGTTCACTCTTTTTACATTCAGTCTGATTATCAATGGAAAACAGACTGATTGGATGTAAAATGGACTGCCGATTCATTTTGTTTCATTCAGCCATTAAGGTACAGATCAATCCAGGATTAATGGCAAATTCACAAGTTGCTCTTAAAGCTGCCATAGCAAATTCAACCCAAAGGAGGACAAGAATTGACTGCCCCAGGCACACAATCTCCTGCTGGTCTAGACTGAAGGGGAGCAATACTGCCTGGAGGCAAAAGGTACACCCTTATGGAGGTGCTCTGAACACAAAGTGCATCCTAGAAAATGTATCAGAAAAGATTGACAAGGGTGGGTCTCTTCTCTCTAGAAGGACCCTGCCTCACTAGTTACCTGATGAAGGAGCAGCGCTCTGAAGCTAGTGCTTTCAAATAAACCTTTTGGACGATAACCTGGTGTTGTGTGATTTTTAACTGTGAAGGAAGAAGGCTGTGGGTTGTTGTAACTCTGGTCTTTATGATTAAATGTCAATGTTTCCAAAATTAAAAACCCATAAGAACACCTTTCCTTCATAAAAGTGTCTCATATTTTCACATTTGTTCCATTAATCAGGAAATATACATGACCCATGCATCAAATTATACATTTTGGAATGGATGAGCAAAGCAAGGGAGTACACGACGAGTAGTGGTGCTGAGGATCCTCCATTCTGACAGTGGCTCGGTAGGAGTCTGAAGTACAGCAGAAAGCTACAAGATTATATAGAAAGTAAGATATGGGCTGAAACACAGGCTGACCGTTAATTACAAAGTGTCAGGATAGTCCGAGGAGGCACCAAATCAGGGGGTCAGCTCTCAGAGTCAGGCCTAAAAGATGCTACACATTCTACAAGTAAGCAGGATTGAAATTTATCACCTCACATGCTGTTTACAGAGATCCATGATAAATGCAGGACAGACGCCCTTAATTAGAAGAACAATGCACATTGGCAATATATCATAGAGAGAGAGAGAGAGAGAGAGAGAAGCTAATTGACAAGAGGAGGCACCTCTGAGCAATGAGGCTACACACACCAGCAATACATCACAGTGAGGGAGGACCTAAGCTATGCATGAGACAGCCTCTTACAACTACATGCCGAGTCCTATTCTTCTAGATGAGGGGCCCTCCAGCAAAATGGTCCCTTAACCAGGAGGGAAGCTATAGCCCAGAAAATGGCTTCCACAATAATGCAAATATCAGCTGTCGCATTTGTCAGTGTTTAATTTATTACACTTCAAAAAGAACTTTATTCTCTATTACAATATCTGCTGAAACCCTCAGGACTATGTGACTTGTTTCTGTTTTTCATAAAGTTTCTTTACACCCAAGTGGTTTTAACTTGGTTAATC
Organism: Chiloscyllium punctatum; assembly: GCF_047496795.1. Taxonomy (NCBI): domain Eukaryota; kingdom Metazoa; phylum Chordata; class Chondrichthyes; order Orectolobiformes; family Hemiscylliidae; genus Chiloscyllium; species Chiloscyllium punctatum. Next base: position 19,677,937 of record NC_092771.1, on the reverse strand, counting down.
GATTCAGATTGCTTGTATGTCTTTGTTATATTTTGAAGTTGCAGAGAATCTTATTATACACCTGAGTGAAATGAGTAAAAAGGTTAGTTCTGCTTCAGGCAGAATGTGTCAATCCAGTGCCAGTGAAAGTGTAGCCTGTCAGCAGAGTTAGTTTCTACAGTATTCAGTTGTTTCTCTAAGGGGTAGAACAAAACATTCTCCAATTTGACAACCTTGCATCGCTTGATCACTTTGAAAAGATGACATTTTCCTAAAAAATGGCAGGCAAGCAATTTTTCCAAATCACCTTTCTATCAACCAGTTGTTTTGCCGATCCGTTTGGGAAATACACTATAACATTCACAATTTGGAGGTGCCGGTGTTGGACTGGGGTGTACAAAGTTAAAAAGCACATGCCACCAGGTTATAGTCCAACAGGTTTAATTGGAAGCACTAGTTGCAACCCCCGATGAAGGAGCACCGCTGCGAAATCTAGTGCTTCCAATTAAACCTGTTTGACTATAACCTGGCGTTGGGTGATTTTTAACTTTATAATATTCAAGGCTTTTTGAATTCCTCACCAAAAGGTCCATAGTATATGTCTTGAATCACAGGGTGTATCCAAGAGGTTATTTTCGGATTCGGTTAAATATAGTTAAGAGAAGACTCAACAACAGCAACTTGCTTAAATATGGATGTTTATTAAATAATAATAATGAATGATAATGATAATAATGAGTAATAAATGGAAAAGAAAGGAGAAAAAGCAACAGGCCTGACTTGGTTCTATCTGTCGGAGAGCCCTCGATCAACTGTTGATCTGGGGGTTTAGGTTTGCTCTGGGCACCGTTTGCAATCCAGGTCCAAGGTTAAGTTCTGTCCTCGAAACAAAGCTCTCTCTCTCTTATAACGTGTAACAAACAGATACAAACAGATGCTGGCTAGTACAGATGGTCTACAGAAAAACAAGCTGCAGCTGCTGTCTTCAGCCTGTAAAGAAATGTTATTCAAAGTCATGCAGCTTGTTGAGTATCATTGCAGCCCTTTGCCCACCCTATACAATCTATTGTCCCATGCTGCTGTCGAATGTCATCGTTAACTCTTTGCCCTTCACCCACCCCATACAGTATTTTAAGTTAATGTCAATTCTGATGATTAGCTGTTGGATTCATCAGTGTGTGTGGTTAACTCAGTCAGGTACTGTCTTTAGATTTTGCTCAGGTGAAGCGTAGCAGAAATGGCTACGAGGCTGGTTAAGAGCTACAATAGAGCATGCTGGGAAGTTCGGTCAAGCTAGTTTAAACTCTGACCTTGGTTAAATCTGTAACCAGGCTGTGTTGTGACTTGTCATGTAAACTCTGACCTGCTGTTTGATGAGTTGACCAAATAAAGGAGGTGTCATAGGGGGGGTCTGCTAGACAGCCTGGCACTCCTATTACCTTATATGGAGTAAGGAATGTGGCAGTTTACGACTTGGTACTAACGACTTGAGACCAAGATTAGAGTGGTGCTGGAAAAGCACAGCAGGTCAGGCAGCATCCGAGGAGCAGGAAACTTGACGTTTCGGGCAAAAGCCCTTCATCAGGAATGAGAGGACGTTTCAGGGTTTTGACTCGATGACAGTGAAGGAATAGCACTGTACTGGCCAGCTCAGGATAATGAAAGGTAACATGCTGGTTCGTGGTTCCTTGAAAATAGTCACAGGTAGATAGGATAGTGGAGAAGGCATTTGGTATGCTTTCCTTTATTGGACAGAGCATTGAGCATAGGAGTTTCGAGGTCATGTTGCGGCTCTTGATTAGGCCAAATTCGTGATGAAGGGCTTTTGCCTGAAATGTGGATTTTCTTGCTCCTTGGATGCTGCTGTCTTTTCCAGCATCACTCTAATCCTGACTGTAACCCACTTCTGCCTACCTGACTAACATCTGGGAGTTGTTTACCGGTAAACCCCATTGGCCAGGAACGATCATTGTGATCAGGTTTTGGTCAATTTGTTGTTCGAGTGCCAGAGAATGTTCTAGACGAATTATCCCATTTTGTGATAGAAGTTAGCAGAGCAAAGGATTTTCAGGGGTGAGCCTCTGACACCACATTTGAGAAGCACGTTACCCTCAGAGCAGACAAGGAACCACGAGGCAAGGTCTACACCGAGGGGAAAGTTGGTCACTTCACTCGAATCGGAATCGTATTTGTTTCAAACCAAACTTACAGGGTTAGAGTTAAATGAGAATTAAGTTGAAGTAAGTTAAAGTGAGGTGAAATGACATGAGTTAAAATTGAAATTATATTAGATGAAGTTAGAAGTATATATTGCAACAGATGTATGTTCTAAATTGAGTTTTGGTACTTAAAGAGTTAAATAAAGAAGGATTTATTTAATTAAGATTTTGAGTCAACTCTGTCTTTTGTCTGTCACACGTGGGAGAAGGTTAAGTATTCCTTTTGAATAACATGCTACAAGAAGTGGCATTACTGGAGAAACTCTAGCAGGTGTGGCAGCATCTGTGGAGAGAAGACAAGATTAATGTTCTCAGTCCAGTGATCTTTCTTCAAAACTCAGACTGTCTTTAGCCATTCAGTCAACAGAATGCCCTGTATTGGCTACATTGAAACTTTAACAAAGTGATGTCCGGATGGATGAGATCATTCTCATCTCCTTGACGTTAAATATTTCAGGCATTTTCTGTGGGACTCTTATTTAGTTTTGGTCTATGATTCAGTGTTATTGCACAACACAACTGCCTTCTGCATCAAAGTTAACTATTGTTCAAATTGCGGTGCTTTTGTGCAAGAAGAATTTGCAGTTGCTATTCTCATTTTATTTGTTCTTGACGTTTATAGAGTCATAGAGCATGGTTGATATTCACTGGCAATGTCTACTTGCTTTTGAGCTGTTAATGATAGATCCTCCTTGTATAGCTGGCACTTGTTCAATTCAGCAGCTCCTCAGTGCTGCGAGAGAAGTTTCAGGATTTTGACTTAACGGCAGTACTGTATTGGTCAGCTCAGAATAATGAAAGGTAACATGCAGGTTCATGGTTTCTTGAAAATAGTCACAGGTAGTTAGGATAGTGAAGAAGGCATTTGGTATGCTTTCTTTTATTGGACAGAGCATTGAGTATAAGAGTTGGGAGGTCATGTTGCTGCGACTGTACAGGACATTGGTTATGCCAAATTTTTCAATATTGCATGCAATTCTGGTCTCCTTCCTATCTGAAGGATGTTGTGAAACTTGAAAGGATTCAGAAAAGATTTGCAAGGATTTTGCCAGGGTTGGAAGGTTTGAGTTATAAGCAGAGGCTGAATAGGCTGGGGCTGTTTTCCCTGGAGAGTCGGAGGCTGAGGGGTGACCTTATAGAGGTTTATAAAATCATGAGGGGCATGGATAGGATAAATAGACAAAGTCTTTTCCCTGGAGTGGGGGAGTCCAGAGGCATAGGTTTAGGGTGAGAGGGGAAAGATATAAAAGAGACCTAAGGGATAACCTTTTCACACAGAGGGTGGTACGTGTATGGGATGAGCTGCCAAAAGAAGTGATGGAGCTTAGTACAATTGCAACATTTAAAAGGCATCTGGATGGGTACATGAATAGGAAGGGTTTAGAGGGATTTGGGCCGGGTGCTGGCAGGTGGGACTAGGTTGTGTTGGGATATCTGGTCGGCATAGACGAGTCGGACGGAAGGGTCTGTTTCCATGCTGTACATCTCTATGACTCTATGTTGGGGTGGTCACAGCTCAGAGGGAGGCTATTGGCCCGGTCATGTTGTTGCAGAGAGGGCACAGGTCAGGGAGCACGTCGGCCCTGATAGCATGGGCATGGGGTTAATGGGGAGGGGGTTCCGCTGTGCTTAGGTGGAATGGGCTGTGGGGGAAGGGGAGCACAAAAGTGCTCAGGTTAGAGGGTAGGGTCGCATGCTGGGGCCAGAGGTGGAGTTACATGCTGGGGTCAGGCATTGGGGTCACATGTTGGGGTCAGGAGTGGAGTAAAATGCAGGGGTCAGGGGTTACATGCTGGGTTTAGGGGTTGTGAGTCACATGCTGGGGTTGGGGGGGTGGGTCGCATGCTGGGGTTAGGGGTGGGATCACATGCTGGGGTCAGAGGGTGGGGTCACATGCTGGGGTCAGACAGTGGAGTTACATGCTGGGGTCAGGGGGTGAGGGTCACATGCTAGGTTTAGGGGATGGGGTCACATGTTGGGGTTGGGGGTGTGGGTCGCATGCTGGGGTCAGGGGGTGAGGGTCACATGCTAGGGTTAGGTGTGGGGTCACATGCTGGGGTCAGGGGGTGGAACTACATGTTGGCTTTAGGGGATGAGGTCACATGCTGGGATCAGGGGGTGGGTTACATGCTGGGGTTAGGGGTGGGGCCACATGCTGGGGTTAGGGGTGGGGTGTCAAACTCGGATTAGAGGCTATGGGTCATATGTTGGGGTTAGGAGGTGGAGTTACATGTTGGCATTAGGTGTGGGGTCACATGCTCAGATTAGAGGCTGTGGGTCACATGCTGGGGTCAGGGGGTATGGGTCACATGCTGGGGTCAGGGGGTGGGGTCACATGCCCGGATTAGAGGCTGTGGGTCATATGCTGGATTAGGGGGTGGAGTTACATGTTGGCGTTAGGAGTGGGGTCACATTCAGATTAGAGGCTGTGGGTCACATGCTGAGGTCAGGGAAGATGTGAAGCACAGGCCAGGAGTAGCAGGCAGGCCTATAATTTCTGTCCCTGCCCCTGGCTGTGGGTTCTCTGTAAAAACCAATAATCACCTCATTCTTTTCCCCTGCCTTTTCCTCCTTAGACCTGTCTACCAATTCTGTCCAAAAAATGGTTCAGTTCCCTTCCGAAAGCACTGATGAAATTTGCCACACTAGCTTAGTTGGTTAGACAACTGGTCTGTACCACAATGTAAGGCCCCCAAACACACACACACTGCCTGCAGTTACCATGAAGGACTCTCCTTTGCAACCTCTCTGCTCCCCTGAGTCCTCAGGTTGCCCCACAGCCAGTCATGTGTTCCGTCTCTAAGGTCTCCATGGTCGGATGGGACTTTGCCAACTTTACCTTGCCTTTCAGGCAGGGCATTCCAGATCTAAACCACACTTTATATAAACAAATTCCCTCCAGGCTGTCCTGTGGAGAGTTGGCTGCTTTATTTAGATGATTGTATTAGTGAAGTCATTTGGGGGGCTCCTCAGAGTGGAGGTGCCCTCGCAATCCCTCTTCTAAGGTGAAAGTGCAAAAGCCTCTGGGGCTGCTATCCTTCTAATCCCTCTCCCTGGGCTGCTCTGGAGCCTCATTAATCCTTAACTAGACAATGAGCACAGGACTGTCTCCTACACGGTGGCTCGGGGGTAAACACTGCTGCCTCACAGTGCCAGGGACCCAGCTCTGATTCCAGCCTTGGGCAACTGTCTGAATAGAGTTTGTACATTCTCTCTGCGTCTGCGTTGCTTTCCTACGGGTGCTCCGGTTTCCTCCCACAGTCCAAAGATGCGCAGTTTAGGTAGATCGGCCAGGATAAATTGTCTGTTGTGTCCAGGGATGTCCAGGTTGGGTGGGTTAGCAATGGGAAATCCCGCAGGGATAGGTTGTGGGCAGTGGGTCTGAGTGGGGTGCTGTTTGGGGAGTTGGTGCAGATGCGATGGGTTGAATGGCCTCTAATCTGCAGTGTAGGGATTCTATGAAATGTGAGGCCTGAGATTTGATGTGGTTTATTTTACAGTGTGAAATACAGTGAAAAGCTTTCATTTATCACCACAATACAATGCCATTTCAATGGTTTTAGAGGAAAAAATGAAAAGATATAGCTGAAAGGATGTCCATCTATGCTCACCACTGCCTTGCTGCTGCCTCTACCACACCTAACTAAGGTCAAAGGCCTCAGTCTTCAGGTGCCAACTTTAAGAGGCTCTGAAGAAGAATTACATTGGACTCAAAATTAACGTTAGCTCTGTTTCTCTCTTCACAGAATAGATTAGATCCCCTACAGTGCGGAAATAGGCCTTTCAGCCCAACGAGTCAACACCGACCCTACGAAGGGCAACCCACCCAGACCCATTCCCCTTCCCTATACTTACCCCCTGACTAATGCATCCAACACCATGGGCAATTTAGCATGGCCAATTCACCTGACCTGCATGTCTTTGGATTGTGGAAGGAAACCAGAGTACCCACAGGAAACCCATGCAGACACGGGGACCCATGTTGACCCCAGCATATGCAAACTCCACACAGACAGTCGCCTGAGGTGGGAATTGAACTCAGGTTCCTGCCACTGTGAGGCAGCAGTGCTAACCACTGAGTCACCGTGCCACCCAATAAACAGATGCCATTCATGCCTGCTGAGTTTCTCCATCTCTTCCCCTTTTTATTTCTGATTTCCGATTTCATTTGTTTTGGATATAAAGTGGGACCAGTCACTGAGATAGTGAGAATGAGCCAAAGTGTGAGTAATCCGGCAGAAGGAAATAAGACTGGTCATTCCTGTCTGGCAGGTTTTCAATCTCTTCATGCTGTGTATGTGCTTTGCTTGCAGCCTAGACTTCTTTTGAATGATCCGTAATGACTTAGAAATGAAAATTGCCCTTACGCCACTTTGATGATAGGCCACTTGCTGAATCCAAGAGCAAAGTCAGCAATGGTTGGATCTAAGTCAAGGGCAGAAAATATTAAAACTACCACTTACCTGTTCTTTCAAGATGTGGAGGAGCCGATGTTGGACTGGGGCGGACAAAGTTAAAAATCAACCAACACCAGGTTGTAGAGTTCCACACCCACCTGATGAAGGAGCTGTGCTCGGAAAGTTAGTGCTTCCAAATAAACCTGTTGGACTAAAACCTGATGTTGTGTGATTTTAACTCTGTTCTTTCAAGTCTTTGTATTAAATTAAATACCATTTGAAGGGTGTGGTCAGTGTTCAAATTTTGAGACAAATATCACATTAGCACTGATGTGACTTTGTTTCCCTAATTTGTTTCCCTAATTTGTTTCCACAAATGACTGATCTCAAATGTTTGACCTAAGGCTGGCAATTGCATTAACCAGTCGATTTCTTAATGTTGATCGCTTTGGATCTCAACATCTGTAACCTACTGAGAAATAATTTGTTTTCCCAAAGTGCACTTGTGAAATTTGAATAAGTGTATTAAAAAATGTCTTCACGGTACAACTAAATTCAACTTGTCTCCAGACAGTATTTTATTCAACAGAGTTGTGATACTCTCAATATTCACAACAAGGTAAAGTCACTGTAGTCCCACTCTCTCATTGAGAAAGATGATTGCTGCTGGTTTAACTTGGGGGCCACCACACCAGTATGGGAATTGAACCTATGCTGTTGATATTACTTTGCATCATAAACCAGCTGTCCAGCCAACTAAGCTAATTAATGTTCTACATATAATATCCATTCTATATCAAGCATACAATGTGACAGCAAGTTATTTCAAATTGAAAACATAAATCTTGACTCACATACTGATGAAAAATCTATCTCAGTCTTGATTACATTTAATTTATTTTTAACAATTTATTTTATGCTTTCTAATTTTATGACAATGTGGGATGGTCTTCGGAGGATTGGTGCAGACTCGATGGGCTGAATGGACTCTTTCTACACTGTAGGGATTCTATGGACAGAACTTAATGCAGGATTAACATAACTTCCTCCTATGTGACGCACTGGGAGACCAGTGACTACAATCAAATGGGTAGGTTCCATTAAATATCCCTTCTTTAGCTATGTTTAGGAAGGATTCATTACCGTAGCTAGGGAAAGTGGGAAGCAGACTGGGAATGTTTGATCCCAGCCTAATGGACATTAGTACATTGGACCTTTGCCCAGGGAGCTATGGATACAACTTGGCCCTCAATCCTAGGGAATTCTTAGCAAACTTCGAAGCATTGAGGACCAGCAGACCAGCGGACTGGAATAGGACTTTGTTTCTGAACCTATGGATCCAGGAAAGATATTTTTCCAGGCGGCTACATTGATTGCCTGAGATGTCAATTTTTAAAAATTCAATCAAGGGATGTACTGGTCTCTGGCTAGGCCAACATATATTGTCCATTCCTAATTGCCCAAAGGGCAGTTGAAAGTCAACCACATTGCTGTGGGTCTGGAGTCACATGTAGGCCAGATCATGTAAGGATTCCTTCCTTGAAGGACATTAATGAACCAGATGGGCTTTTCCAACAATCAATACCAGTTACATGGTCATCGTCATTAAACTCCAACTCCCACATTAATTGAACTAAGTTTCTCCAGCACATTACTAGGGTCTCTGGATTAATAGTAGCGGATGCCATTGTCTCTTGTTTATCTTGCTGGAGTTAACTTGCTGGAGTTGAACTAATTTGTGCAATTGATACATCCTTAAGAAGGTCAGCCTTTATCAGATGGTTATTTTTAAAATGTCACCTTTAATTCAAAGTAAAATCAAGTAGCACCTCATTCTAAATCTGTCTGGCTTTGACCACTAGGACTGGGGCCCAGCTCAAAACATATTGAAAGTAAAGTGGAGGTTTTCACAGACTAACACAAGGGAGAGGGAAGCTGACCTTGGCTCACATGGACCCACACACTCTCAGAGTCAACCAGACAAAAATATGTGGTGAAGAAGACCCACAACAGATGCTGCTACATCAAGGACACAACGATAAAGGGCTATTTTCACATTAACAACCATGGAGAATGCTATTGAGGTCAGGCCAGCAGTTCATGGGTGTGAAACTTGAGACTAAAAGGACAAGGAATCATCTGAAGGTACCTTGTTCCTGGGAATCCATTCACATATTTTTAGTAGATTGAATAAGTGGGCTTTTTCTTAAAGGACACTGGGAGATTCACTTTGGTGAGATAGAGTGTTAATGCTAAATCCACGAAGTGTTTGGAACTTTAAATGTAAGACTACACTTCTGTTGGGAACACGATGTAATGTAACTAAAGTGTCATGCAAATTTCAATAGCGTTTAAGAAGTTAATGGGGAATCCCTTTTCTGTTTAGACAATGTGGATTTTAGTTGCAGTCCCACAAGAACTCTACCATCCAATGCCATTTATGGTTTTCTATATACATTAGCTCATATGACATAATAAGACAATACGACCATAAGACATAGGAGCGGAAGTAAGGCCATTTGGCCCATCGAGTCCACTCCACCATTCAATCATGGCTGATGGGCATTTCAACTCCACTTACCCACATTCTCCCCGTGGCCCTTAATTCCTTGTGACATCAAGAATTTATCAATTTCTGCCTTGAAGACATTTAGCGTCCCGGCCTCCACTGCACTCTGAGGCAATGAGTTCCACAGGCCCACCACTCTCTGGCTGAAGAAATGTCTCCGCATTTCTGTTCTGAATTTACCCCCTCTAATTCTAAGGCTGTGTCCACGGGTCCTAGTCTCCTCGCCTAACGGAAACAATTTCCTAGCGTCCACCCTCTCCAAGCCATGTATTATCTTGTAAGTTTCTATTAGATCGCCCCTTAATCTTCTAAACTCCAATGAATACAATCCCAGGATCCTCAGCTGTTCCTCATATGTTAGACCTACCATTCCAGGATCATCCGTGTGAATCTCCGCTGGACACACTCCAGTGCCAGTACGTCCTACAGATAGTCAGATTCTGTTGAGTTAGATATCTTGACGTTTATTTACAATAATAACTAGTTACAAGGCTAAACATCACACACATTGTCTGGGTCTGTCCTTATCGATGTCATTGTACACTACACCTTGACACATAATCAACTGACTACATTGATGAAGGGATTATGTCAACTCTCCTGCTCCTCGGATGCTACCTGACCTGCTGTGCTTTTCCAGCACCACAATTCTCAACTCTGATCTCCAGCAGCTGTAGTCCTCACTTTCTCCAGATTACACTGACCCCTTTACACAGACATAACATGTATGTCAAATGTCATGTCTTAAAAGGTGTAGGTCTGTGAGGCCTGGAATTAAGCTGTAATATTACACAAGCCTCTACACCTTCTGCTTTAGAATTCATTTTAAAATCTTACCCTACTTTGAAAGATTCTCATCTTTTCTAAGATTCCCCTTAAAGCCCAATTCTTAAACATTTTCTATGACTCAGTCATTTTCTTTTACGTGATTGCATTTCTGTGAGATACTTTTTTGAATTTTTATCATTCTAAACACTCCTTGTAAATTGTTCAAGGTACAATATAAACCACCTTCATAAACTGAGAGTGGACCGCATACACAAATGATTATGCTAGCTGAACAATTCTGCTCAGATTTGGGATATCATGTTTTTAGTTTACTAGTACCTTGATGCAATGGCTTAAGATGAAGCTGAGATAATTATAGTAATCTACAAATTCAATTATTATGTGGTGCATCACACCTACATCATTCGAAAATCACGTCTAATCCTATCGTGTAAAGGTTTATGTTGAAATGTTGGCTAACTTCAGTGAAGGGTGTGAGTGACAGAGGAGTAAGTTAGTCAGATCTGGCAGAACTAGTTCTGAACGCAGACCGATTCACCTCACAGATATGCTTCATTTCTGGCCAACTATCACAAAATGAATTTAGTTTTAATTTTGCTCTTGGGCATTTTGCTACAAATTGATGAATAATTCTGACAAATCCACTTCTGGTAAATCCATCCCACCTCACATTCTTCACATTGCATTTTATGGTATCATAGAATTTGCAGAGGAGGCCATTCGCCCCAAATGTGTCTGCACTGTCTCCTGAAAGACCTACTCAGCTAGTCCCATTCTCCAGCGCTCTATCTCTTTCAAATATATATCCTGACCTCTTCTAAAACCTCCCAGGGAATCTATTTGTGTCAATGTTTTGTCCATGTGCTAAATTGACCTGGTCTTCACATTCTGTTCAAAGTAAATCACTTGGGAGAACATTAATTAGAAGAATTCATCAGTATTGGACTTCAATGAGTCTTGTTTTCAATCTTTCCACCTCACATGCCCTGTTACGGAGATCTATCACAAAATCCATGTTGAGGAGGTACCTTCAGTTGCTCAGTCTCAGAGTGTCTGAGCTTGAGAGGCAGCTGAATATACACATGACAGAAAGTTTCCTGGATATCAAGTCCCAACTAGGTGGTGCTCTGGCAGTAACAGAGGAGGAAACAAGTGAGAACCCACTGTGTAACTTCAAGAGTGACGCACTGACAAATCCATTTTAGTACATGTTGGTAAACCTAACACCCAAAGGTCTTTTCAGAAGCAGACCTGTAGACATACTTAATCCATGCAATTTGAAAAACAACTTCACTCTTGTGTCCATTTGAGTTAAGCCAAGTTTTTCTCCACTGAGCATGGTTCATATGTGGAATAGAACTGCCAGAGAAAGTGGTAGATGCAGGTACAGTTATAACATATAAAAGACAGGTACATCAATAGGAAAGGTTTAGAGAGGTATGTGCTGAAAGCAGGCAAATGGGACTAGTTAAAAATCACACAACATCTGGTTAGAGTCCAACAGGTTTATTTGGAACCACTAGCTTTTGGAGTGCTGCTCCTTCATCCAGTGGTTGTGGAGGGTAAGATCATAAGACACAGAATTTATAGCAAATGATTACAATGTCATGCAACTGAAATGATATATTAAACAAACCTCCACATCAGGACTAGTTTAGTTTGAGAGATCTGGTCAGCATGGACGGGTTGGAACGAAGGGTCAAGATTAGAATGGTGCTGGAAAAGCACAGCAGGTCAGGCAGCATCTGAGGAGCAGGGAAAACGACATTTCGGGCAGGAGCCCTTCATCAGGACCGAAGGGCCTGCTTCCATGCTACATGACGCTATAGCCAGACTCACAGTGTCTAAAGGTCTGTTCAAGCTGAACTAAATTGGTTTCCAAACGGCCCAGTGGATTTGGAAGGACTGTAGTGGACCCAAAAGTCCAAAATACCCTTTATCTGAAAGCGGGTTGTTCCTGAGGTTTCTCGACAAAGGATTCCTGACCTGCACTGACTACAGCTGAGAGTGACAACGTATCAGAGGGCAAGAGTTGCCATCTAAAGCAAATCCATAGCAACATGGGGCAACCAAATTCCCAGCAAGAACCGAGAAAAGGCAAGTGGTGACTAGATACTGGATCAACGTGTCTTGTATGCTTGCAAGCGAAGGTCCAATATGATTAGTTTGTTTTCTTTCCCCCCAAGTATTGCAGTCTTTTCTTTCAAACAGGTTTTTCCCCCTCTGTTGGATTGACAAGTACAAGTTTAGCATGGTGTGCTGCTCCCCTGGTTTCAGGGAAAGGACATGGTTGAACAGGTGTAGAACATTCTGCAGCAGAATTGCTGGCCAAAGTTATGTTTGTTAAAATTTCAAGCACTAAAGATAAATTGAAGAGCGGATACTCAGAGGACTGTAAAATCTGTCCATTCCAAAGATGTGCAGGTTGGCCATGCTAAATTACCCCATAGTGTCCGGTGTTGTGTGCATTAGGTGGATTGGCCATGCGAAGTGCAGGGCTATAGGGCTAGGGTAGGGGGGGTGGGATGATCCTCGAAGGGTTAGTGCAAACTTGATGGGCTGAATGGCCTGTTTCCACACTGTAGGGATTCTATGATTTTATTCTGGGTTCCAAGCTATTCCCCAAAGCTAGTGAGCATGGGTATGATTATATTGGTGTATGCAAGTTTAGGGGAATGGAGACGTCAGAGAGGATCCTAGGACACTGGGAGGAGGCATGGTGCTCAGTGGTTAGCACGGATGCCTCACAGCGCCAGGTTCACACACCCAAGTTCAATGCCAGCCTTGGGTAATTGTCTGTGTGGTGTTTGCACATTCTCCCGGAGTCTGTTTGGGTTTCCTCAAACAATCTAAAGAAGTGCAGGTCAGGCGAATTGCCCATAGTGTTAGGTGCATTAGTCAGAGAGTGGGTTACTCTTCGGAGGGTCGGTGTGGACATGTTGAGCCAAAGGGCATGTTACCACAGTGTAGGGAACTCTAATCTAATCACATCTCATTGCAGCCAGGATCAATGGTCTTTCAGGGAGGTAAGTAGGTTTGAGGGATTAATGTAACTTGGAAAAGGAAATGCACCAGGATGGCACATTTGAGGCAAACATGAAGTTACTAAAATATTAACTTGTGCCAGTGTAGAAAGTGGCCTTTTGGACATATCAGTATGCAAGTGAACACATGGATTTGGATTTGGATTTGGAGTATACCATTAACCTCACATCCTCCTCTCTCCCCCCCTCCCCCTCCCCCTCCTCCTCCTCTCTCCCCCCCCTCCCCCTCCCCCTCCTCTCTCCCCCCCTCCTCCTCCTCTCTCCCCCCCTCCTCTCTCCCCCCCCTCCTCCTCCTCCTCCTCCTCCTCCTCCTCCTCTCTCCCCCCCTCCTCCTCTCCTCTCTCCCCCCCCTCCTCCTCCTCCTCCTCTCTCCCCCCCCTCCTCCTCCTCCTCCTCTCTCCCCCCCCTCCTCCTCCTCTCTCCCTCCTCCTCCTCCTCCTCTCTCCCCCCCTCCTCCTCCTCCTCCCTCCCCCCCTCCTCCTCCTCCTCTCTCCCCTCCTCCTCTCTCCCCCCCCTCCTCCTCCTCCTCCTCCTCCTCTCCCCCCTCCTCCTCCTCTCTCCCCCCTCCTCCTCCTCCTCTCTCCCCCCCTCCTCCTCCTCCTCTCTCCCCCCCTCCTCCTCCTCCTCTCTCCCCCCCTCCCTCCTCCTCCTCTCTCCCCCCCTCCTCTCTCCCCCCCCTCCTCCTCCTCCTCCTCCTCTCTCCCCCCTCCTCCTCCTCTCTCCCCCCTCCTCCTCCTCTCTCCCCCCTCCTCCTCCTCCTCTCTCCCCCTCCTCCTCCTCCTCCCTCCCCCCCCCCCGAGTCTTGCTCCTCCATTCAATCAGTGGTGATCTGACTGTAACCGCAAATCCACATTCCCATCTTCTCCCCAATAACTTTTCATCCTTAGCAAGAATCTATCCCTCCTTATCGTTAAAATATTCAAGGACATCACTTCCACTACCTTCTCAGGAAGAGAATTCCAAAGATCAATGACCTCCTGAGTTTGAGTCATAGAGCTGTACAGAACGGAAACAGACTCTCCGGTCCAACTTGTCCATGCCGACCAAACATCCTAAACTAATCTAGTCTCATTTGCCAGCATTTGGACCATACCCCGCTCAACCCGATCTATTCATATACCCATCCAGATGCTTTTTGAATGCCATAATTGTACCAGCCTTCACCACTTCCTCTGGCAGCTCATTCCATACCCGCACCACCCTGTGTGTGAAAAGGTTGCCCCTTAGGTCCCTTTTAAATTGTTCCCCCCTCACCCTAAACCTATGCCTTAGAGTTTGGACTCCCCTCTCCTTGGGAAAAGACCTTGTCTATTTGCCCTATCCGCACCCCTCATGATTTTATAAATCTCTATAAAGTCACCCCTCCGTCTCCGACACTCCAGGGAAAACAGCCCCAGCCTATTCAGCCTCTCCCTGTAGCTTAAACCCTGGAAACATCCTTGTAAATCCTTTCTGTTTTATAATGGAGTGCTCTGATTTTTAATTGTCAACTTGCATCTAACAGGAAATATCCTCTCCATATCCACCCTTGTCAGGATCCTTAGGATCTTATATTTCAATACTGCTAAACTCCAATGCATGCCCAGCCCATCTTCATAATACAACATCGCAATTCTAAGCATTAGTCTGGTAAACCTACATTCAACTACCTCTAATCTATGCAGAGTTTTCTTTCAATGGAGTGAGTGTAGTGATTGGGACCAAGTTGACCTTATTAACTATGAGATTTTTGAGTGCAGTTATCAACCTGGACCAGTCAGGAAAGTCTCGGCTGACAATAGAACCAGGACAGCCCTCTGATGAGAGGGCACTGCTTGTCACTGCCACGCTGGTGTTTCTTTCTTGCTGGCGGTGGTGAAATCGAGATGAGTCACGTACTTGTTGTTGTCGTCGTCCGGTGTCCTACATCTGCACGCACACACATGAGATGGGTGCTGGGAAAACATAAGCACTACTGCTGGCAGGCGATAGTTGGTGGGGTGGGGGAAGAAAAAATATAACCAGGAGATTTAGAAGATAAAACCAGGACATCAACCTGAAGAGACTGGGAGCCCCTGAGATAGACTGCATTGATGTATGTGGAAATAAAATATTCACTGATAAAAAAAGATTAACCAGGATATCAGAATGCCCTCAGGTGTGGACTGACTCTGAACTGGCTGGCCACAGCCAGAATACTTTGCACTAGTGAATAAAGGGTCTTTGTATCATTACTTCAGTCACCAATACTGTGCACTCCCACTGTGGTCTCACTAGTGCAGTGTATAACTGAAGTATAATTTCCCTATTTTTGTATTCAAACCCTCACTGTAAATTTTAAATATTCTAGTAAATTTTCAAATTATTCATTGCACTGCATGCACTAAACTTATCCTCGTACATGAATCATATCAAGATTCCTCTGACTCTAGCTCAGAGTGCTACAATCTCTCACCATTTCAATAATATGCTTTGTTTCCATTCTTCCTGTCAAAGTCAACTACTTCACACTTTCCCATATTGAGTGGGTAAAGATGTGGCAAATGAAGTACAATCTATCCATATCCATCTATCCGCTTCAAAAATTTACTTTCCTATTTTTGTGTTACCAGCAAATTGGCAATTGTAGCACATAACCCTTCAACCCTTTGTGTAAGTTGCACACAATGGAGGTCCCAGCATGGATTTCTATGCCATTTCACTGGCATAATGCCAACCTTTAAACATCCTTTTGTACCTTCTCTGCTTCATTATCAGACAACCAATCTCCTATGTGATAAGTACATATTTTCCACAATAAACATTTGATAAGGTGTCACGTCAAATGTACGCCAGTTCCCTTTTATCCTCAATACCCATTGCCTCAAAAAAGTTTTTTTTGCCTAGAATCCCTAGGGTGTGGAAAGAGGCCAGTCCGTATCAATACTCCAAAGAACAGACCAGCCAGACCCAGCTTCCCACCCTATCCCATTTAACCTGCACACTACAGGGTACAAAACAGGGGCTATGGCCCAGCATATGCCACCAGAATCCAGGGTGAGTCTGAGGAACCAGACCCAGTGCAAAAGGATTCCAGCAAAGGCAGCAAAGAGCAAACCTACATTCCCAGACTGTTGGTGGGGGGATGGCAGTGATTACTAAAAGGTCAGCCAAAATAGGAATTCCCCGACGGGACCAGGTTCAGCCCCAATCAGGGAAGCCAAAGCTGACAGAAGCGTTTTCACAGTGTCTCAACTTGCACACATACATTGGTACAAAGAAAACAAAACAGAGAACAGGAGTGTCAGAGGGTCTGTTCACTGGAGAACTGGAATCTGTGGAGTGAAGGAAAGAAAAAAGGAAAAACAACCAGAAGTGTTCACTGCTTGGATGTTCCCTTTCTTTCTGGTGGTGGAAATTGAATAAAGATTTCTACACCTTGTGCCCTTCATTGTCACACACACACACTGAGATGGTAGCATAGGGGCAATTTTAAAAACCCAGAAGTGCTAGAGGTTCTGTTCACTCAGCTTGCTCCGAGGAAGCCAACCTGTGTCAAGCACTATACATGGGAATAAAGTGCGATTTGGTGACAGAACACCAGGTTTTATGGAGTTTTCATTTTTTTCTTCCAGTTCTCCATTATTTCCCTAGTGATGCCTCATGAATGAATAAAGTCTCACCCCCTATTGGGCCTGTGTTCACTTTGGTCTCTGTTCTTTCTCATGTAATTTCAGAAGCTCTTCCTATCCTTTTTAAACATTACTTGGTAGCTCAAAGTTGACATTCTCCCTCAGATTTTCATTTGATTTTCAAATGTTTCCTAATTCTGTTTGATCACCTATCTTTGCCACATTCATTTTCCTTTCAACTGGACACTAGGGTTGGTTAATCAGTTGGTTTATTCCCTTCCTTAGTTCACAGCAACTCTATGAACTATTTTCCTCAATGTCTGCCACAGTCCATTAACAGAAAGGATTAAACTCCACTCTTTTCCCAGTGTAACTACCCTTGCTTAAATTTAGCAAAGTTGCTTCTGACTCTATTCTCCCTCAAACTGAATGGTAAATTCTACCATGTTATGACCACTATTTCCTAGTGTTTTACTTTTAAAGTTATTTTCACAGCATATTACTAGAGCCAAGATTGCCACCCCATAGGGATTGGGCTGTGGTTAGCACTGCTACCCCAATGCCAGGGACCTGGGTTTGATTCCAACCTTTGTGCAAACTCCACATAGTTGCCCTTCTGTCCACATGGGTCCCCTCTGGGTGCTCTGGTTTCCCCCCCAGTCCAAAGATGTGCAGGTCAGGTGAACTGGCCATGCTAAAAATTACCCAGTGTTAGGTACATTAGTCAGAGGGAAATGTGTTTGAGTGGGTTACTCTTTGGAGGGTTGGTGTGGACTTGCTTGGGTGAAGGGCCTGTTTCCACACTGCAGGGAATCTAACCTATTTAGACCCATAGCATAATTTTCTAGGAACCTGCCCTGAATACACCCCATGAATTCTTCCTAATGGCTACCTCTGCCATTTTGATTTTCCACATCTGCATAAAGATTAAAGTCACCCATGATAATGTACTCTTGTATGGGCCCTCATTGTCCTACCCTACTGACTTACCAAACCTTTCAAGCTTTGATCCATTCTCCTCACTTTATTTAAAATTCTCCTCAAGTCCCTAGTTTTACAGTTGGCTGAATAAGCATCTATGGCAAAGCCAGCACAGGGGCTGTATGACCTAACCTATTCCTATTTTATGTTCAGCTCTCCAGTTGTGGTCTAACCACAATAATCAATCCTCTAAACTAGCTTATTTCAGTGCCCTACACTTCCACTTCAATATCCAGTACCTGGCCCAAATTGTAGATGTTTCCCATGAGAAAATGGGTCCCCTTCCCGATAAAAAGGAAATTACTTTTTAACTCAAAGGCTCAAATCCTACACAGACTCATACTAATGAAGGTCTCAAAATGACTTAAAGGTGGGATATTGGATTCAGGATTCATCCCATTTGTTAACATGCATCAGCTGGAGCTGTTGGATGGTACACAGAAGGCAGCCTCAGTTCAGAGGCATGTAGACAAAGCAAACCTCATTTGGCAAACAAATTCAGAACATGCTAAATTAAGCAGCTTGTTGCTTAACTGGTAACTTGGGGTGCAATTAGCACATCAATCAATAACTGGATTAAGCAGAATTGTGTTATAAACTTTGTTCAAGATGAGTGGCAACTGTGTGTCTTTGATTTAGGTTTTCCTACAGGAAGGCATCCAAAGAGACTAACTGTTGGTCAACCTTTAGTCAGAGTGAAAGAAAAATGTTAAAAAAGCCCATTTGATGTAGGCATCACTGGCAGGGTCAGCAACTTACAAAAAAACAAAAACAAAAATTTGCTATCAGAATCAGATATGTACAACAGTTTTTGGACCACAGCATGTCAGGCAGTAGCCATGGAAAGAACACATGCTAACATTTAGAGCAGACATGACTTACAGCTGAGGAATCACTAAGACTTGAAACATTAGCTTACGCTCTCTCCTTAAATGCTGTCTGACCTGCTGTGATCTCCAACATCTGCAGTAATTTGCTCCTAATTACCCTAGTTACAAATCCACCAAATTGCATCTTCAGATCCTCTGAGTTGATAAAGCATGCTGCTGGAAGAGGTACAGCAGGCCAGGCAGCATCGGAGGAGAGTTGACATTTCAGGCTAAACCCTTCTGAGGAACTCAGTGGGGTGGGGTGGGTGGGGGTGGAAAAAGGGAGCTGAGAAATAGGGGCTAGGTGGTGACACTCACACCACCCTCTGCATGAAAAAAGTTGCCCCCCATGTCTCATCTTTGCCCTCACCCTAAATCTATTCCCTCTAGTTCTGGACTCACCCACCCCAAAAAAGGAAGCTATTTACCCTATCCACGCCCCTTAAAATTTTGTAAGCCTCTAAAAAAGGTCACTCCTCAGCCTCGGACACACCAGAGGAAAAAAAAAACCAGCCCCCACCTGTTCAGCTTCTCCCTGTAGCTCAGATCCTCCAACCCTGGCAACATCCTTGGTCAAGTCTTTTCTGAACCCTTTCAAGTTTCACAACATCCTTCCAATGAGGAGACCAGAATTGCATGCAATATTCCAACAGTGGCCTAACCAATGTCCTGTACACCCACAACATGACCTCCCAACTCCTGTACTCAATACTCTGACCAATAAAGGAAAGCATACCAAATGCCTTCAGAGGGAAAGTGATGCATTTGGTGAAAAAAAAAGGAGTGGAGATGCAGCAATGTAGTCCAGCTAGATATAGATTAGTCATGGTATGCATGTCCAAAACCTTGGAGAAAGATCAGTGGCAGACTACAATAGGTGGACAATGATGCTCAAATGTATGAAAGTCCTTAACATGTTTATGCAGCCATTGTCGTGTTAAGTATTTCACATGTTGGTATATCGATCAATGAGTGGAACACACACTAGAGCTGTGCAGGTTAGGTGAATTGGCCATGCTAAATTGCCCGTAGTGTTCAGAGATGTGTAGGTTAGCTACATTAGTCAGAGGTATGTCTAGACAAGTAGGGGAATGGGTCTGGATGGGTTACTGTTGAGGTTTGGTGTGGACTTTTGGGCCTAATGGCCTATTCCACACTAGAGATTCTATGGAAATGCAGCACCAATCTACTCAGTAGTATTGACAGCAAAATAACATCTTCTAGCAAGAGCAAACTATATCAACAAAAGATAGTTCCATTTATTAAAAAAAGTTTACAAAAAGATTAGACTGGAGACTTGCCTCCACAGGTTTTTGTACAAGATATAAAGCTATCGTTTATACTCCTGTAACAACAAATCTTATTTACATATTTCACCTGGTGCAACAGTACACAGGTCAGTTATTACAAACATTAGCCACTAAAGGCAAAAAAAAACAACTGTTGCCTTTTGGCAGGGTTTGTGAACAAAAGCATTCCATTTAAATAGCACTGATACTTAGCTCAGCTCCTTACACCACCCACCCCAAAACAGCACAGCACACCCTTTTAAGATACTGTCATAGCAAATGTTCACAACCATCTGTATACTCAACTTGGAAGACAAACAGAACTTGTCCAGTGTAGAAGTTGTCACTGCATCTGGCTTATATCCAGTTGTAAAATGTCAAACCACAACTTTTACTAGCTTTAGGAACACAATCTTGTCTCTTGTGAAAACATTCAAACCAGATAAAGGCATAAATGTAGTTAGCCAAAAGGAAGCAAACAATCAGCTATTTTTTTTTTAAAAAAAGTGTAAGGTTTCTGTTGAGGACTGCAGCTGGGTGACCAGCATCAGTCGTTTTGTAACCTGAGAAGCAGAACAAGTCTGAAATTTGTTGCAAGTCATGCTTCAGTTAAAGTTCTTGCTCAGGGGGTTCTCAAGCTATGGTAGGGCATCTTAAAATATGCCACGTCTGGTCAGGATCCCATTTCTTTTGAGGGGCTTGTTTTCAGATAGAACTAATTGAGACAAAGAGGGAATGACTCATCTATATTAAAACAGACTATACTGGTGCACTGAAAACACTTAATGTGAAACAAAGTTGTGAAGATGTTGGAGCCATGTCCTCAATTTTTTTTTTTAAAAAAAAGGGCCAGTTTTGGCATTGCCAACTCAAATACAAGTAAATATTTTCTCTAATGTAGCATCTCCCAAAACATTCCAGCACTTGTTAATACACACATTTGCTCCTACCTACCCCAATTACACCAAGAGTATCCAAATCAGTGCCCAAAAGATGGGACAAGATTTAAAGCCACAGGAGGTGAGAATCATGCAAATCAAGTCAACTTCACATTGATCTTATTTTTAAAAGAGACAACCTACCAAGTGCAGTGCATGAACATTACAGAACACAAGTGAAAATATCTACAGGAGCAAAATATCACTGACCAGATTACTTTAGGCTAGTTAAATTACATTAGAAGTCAGATTGGCACAAGATTAGTTACAAAAACAGTGTAGACCTCAGTTTATTGACTACATAACCACATGCACTGAAACACCTATCTGCATTGGAGATCCAGTCTGGAATGCAATACTTCAGTCTCCTTAGATGGGTGTTTAACCAGAGTTAAGTGCAGAAGCTGCTGATTAATGACCACTACCATAGCGCTTTCGAGGTGGTGCTTGGCATTCAAGACCAGTAAGATTGATTTTTAAAAGAGTGCATTGGTCTACAAACATTTTTGCTCAGCCATGCATAAGTGGGTACAGCCTTTCTGAAGGGATTATAGTCATCCAAACAGGAAAATCTAAAGCCAGTCAAGTGACTAATGTATGGTCTCCGATAAAGTGGCTATGCTCACCCAATTCACGAAACACTAGTCCAGACTACGAACAAAAAGTTCATCTAAACAAGGTCACCAGGGAAAAGAGCCATTTTCACTCAATTCCATTTTGTTGTAGTGACAACTAAATCTAAGCATCAACTGAAGTTGCTCAGCGTGGGATTTCTGAAACAAACTCCAAAGAGGCCACTTGAAAATGGGATGCTTCATCTAGCGATTGTTTCCAGACTCGAGGAACAAACCCCCATAGCTTCCATGACCAACATTCTGACATCAAAGTTTTTTAAAAAAAGACAAACATCAGGAAAGTCTGGGACAGAATTTATAACTTCAACTCGAAGCTGAACCTGGCTCATAATATGTAAATAATACTCTTTGAAGGAAAACAGTAAAACTAAATCAGGACAAGTTCAGTCTCATCACCAGATCTTTGGTAGAAAAAGGATTAGGAGTTGAAGGAGTAGTTGACATATGTTGCTTCACGGAGTCTGTAACTTTCCCGGTTCACCTGTATATACACAAAAAACAAAACAATAGACAAGTATCCTCGGCATAAGGGAGTTAGAACAATACAAAAAAAAACTTAAAGCAAGCCCTGGTAGATATGAAGCAAATCCTTGCACAAGTTTCAATGCATGAGCTGTGGTTTGTTTGAACTAGAGTTAGAGTTAATGCACTTGAACACAAAAAAACCCCAGAGTTAAGAATGTTTGTTAACACTGCATCCTGGGAGAGGGTGCAATTTCATTTGAAGTGTGTGAAAATTTGGGAAGTAAAATTTAAACCAAAATTGACCAAACTTTAGTAATTAGTTAAGGAAGCTGTTCAAACTAGATCTCTAAACTGAACCAAAAGGTAGTGTTTGCTGTTGCACTACGCAACATTAACTTGTAGGTGAAAGGAGGACTGCAGATCTGGGGATCAGAGTCAAGAGTTAGTGCTGGAAAAGCACAGTAGATCAGACAGTGGAAGAGCAGGAGAGTTGATGTTTCAGGCAAGTGTCATCAGGACATTTCACAAGAACACAAACTAAGGGAAACCATATTTTCATTGCACCCAATCTTCATAGCAATGCCTTTACTGTGAATGCTGATTTGAAGTGGGTGCATGTGCACGTTCCTCATGCTGTGCTGGGGTCAGTTATTTTATTCACTGGAAGAGGATATCACTGGCTGGAATGGGACTATTTGGCACCAATCATTTGGCCCTGCTGTTTTGACACATTAGTTTGGCACTGAGCTGTTTTGGTGCCAATACAGAAAAAAAAGAGTCTGGTTTGGTTAGAGAGGAAGATGACTAATGACCCATTCGTTTTGCAATATTTCCTCATTTAACAATTAAGTCATCTACTGCCTTGATATTTAAACCCATCTGTCTTCATATTGGAAAGCTGTAATACAATTTTCTTTATTTCCAGAAGTGGCTGAAAACATTCCAAGAGACAAACCAAACTTTTCACGCAATGGTCATCTAGGTGTTTGATAAATGTAGCAAAAGCGACCCATCGTTAAAGTATTGGAGATGTGAATTAAAGAATGAGTGCAAAGATCACATTCACTAAAAACCAAATAGTAAAAAAGTAGTGAACAGGCATTCTCATGGTGCTTTTGTAAGCATTGTAAGAAATAAATCTAATTTTAAATACATTTTTAAATTACAACCTTATTTGTCATATCATGACTAAAGGTGCCAAAACAACTCAGCATCAATGTAATGAGCACCAAAACAATAGAGCCAAAATGATTGGTGTCCAAAGAGTAGCACCAAGGCCAGCATTTATTGCCCATCCCTAATTGCCCAGAGGGCAGTTAAGGGTCAACCACATTGTGGTCAGTCTGGAGTCACATGTGGGCCAGACCAGGTAAGGATGTTAGTTCCCTTCCCTTAAAAGGAGAGGACAGTTGGAAAATCTCATCTGGTTCACTAGTGAATAGAGTCATCATTAAGCTGTTCATCTAGATATTTACTCAATTCAAATTCCACCATCTGCCGTCACAGGATTTGAACCCAGGTCCCCAGACATTACCTGGGACTCAATAACAGTCCAGCTCCAGTACCACTAGGCCATTGCATCCCTTCTCATTGTTCTGAGGGGTGCAAGCTGAGAAACCACAGGCAAAAGATTTTTGCAGGGCAAAATGGAACTAAAACTAAATTGCAGGGGAAACTCAGGACTGGCAGCATCTGTGAAGAGAAAGCAACATTAATGTTCTGGGTCCAGTGATTACTAGCTCTGAAGGTTGGTCACTAGACCAGAAATCATTAACTCTGCTTTCTCTCCAGATACTGCCAGACAGTTTCTCCTGCTATTTTTGTTCAGGCTTTCCAGCATCCACAGCACGTTTTATTTTAGTGGGGAACTAAATCTTAACGTATTGAGAAGGGCAACCTATCTGCAGCAGTTACTTGAAGATTTAAACTAGTTCTTTATAATATACTCATTTTTACTTTGTAAGTGACAGTCTACACTGACCGGAAACCAAGGGGACTCACAGCCATACAGGGCGACTTATTGTCTTGATGAAAGAACCTTTGGGTGGGAGGAAAGGAAAGGAAAGGAAAAAGGAAAAAGGAAAGAGGAAAAAAAGGAAAAAAGGAAAAAAGGAAAAAAGGAAAAAAGGGAAAAGGGAAAAAGACAAAATTTGGCTAGATGTTGCCAAATTGGAAATTGAATGTTGTGCCAATGAAGTTGGAGCATGGATGGAAAGAGCCTCATGGTACAGTGGTACTTCCCTATCCCTGGAAGGAGGGGGCCTGGGTTAGAGTCCCAACTGCTCTAGGAGGGGTTAATATCTGAATAAAATGGATTAGAAAAATTTAAAACAAGTGGCAGCACATTACAAGGAAATGAAATACTATGCGATGAATATCTATACCCAGAAATACTCTACTGGAGCGAAAGCAGAATGAACATTCATTTGGACAGCAGAAGACAATTTTTTGTTTAACCTATTTTGCTAATCAACCTGTTCAGAGATGTAATTATACATGTCTGGGGCAGGTGGGACATGAACTCTGGTCTCTTGGTCCAAAGTTTGGGACACTACCACCATGCCACACAAGGGCCCTCAGATCAAAGACTAAAACCCAAAGGGCAGATGCAGTCCAAGTGGTTTAAACATCTACTTATCACCCTCTCCTATTCCATATTTCAATATGGGCCTCATTCCTTAGCCTGGGTCCCAAAAATCTCAGCTTTCACTAAACAGAAGCCACAGCTCACAGAATTCCAAAAACCCTCAATGTTACTGGTGCAGAGCCAACAGGACCATTACTCAAATCACTATTGAGCATGTGCTGAAGGAACAGCCTCATTGGGTCAGATCACAGGACAGGCCTGAAAGAAGCAGACACTAAGCCCAGTTTTAATCAGGCCTGTCTACAGTTCAGGTAGAAAATAGTTTATCCATCCATCCAACAGATCCCAGAGACAGTTGACAATTTGTACCAGTGGCTGATCATCCAGAGATTGCAACCCCTCATTCAAACAGCCTCCCTGCATTTTCTCTATTGTCAAACCCCCAATCCTGGATTGTTCTTTAAATATGAAGTGGATGGTGCAGATACTGACCCAGTGGAGAAGATAACCTCACACTGGGGACATGTGCTATTAGCAGTAATGGGTTAGTTGGGGTGGAAGTGCCCATGTGCACCAGGAGTGAGTTGTGAAGCTGGTGGATAAAATTTAAATTGACATCACCAGTGAATTGTGACAACATCTGCACTCACCAGATTACCTAAAGCTCAGTTTGAAGGGTGTTATGGGTCCAGAAGTAGATCTTCCAGCTCAGGGTTTTAACTATGATGTACCAATTGATTAACAAGGGAAAATATGGCATTTAACCTTCCAGATGTAGTCTTATCTTACTACTCAGATGTTGCAGATAGATAGTGATACATTTACCACCTCACCTTTTGCTGGCAATGTATTAAGTCAATTGGAGAAGTCCTACAGTGCAGAAAGATGCCATTCAGCCCATTGGAGAGTCTGCACCAACCCTCAAAACATCTGACTCTTGCCTAGCCCTCATCCTATCCCTCTAACCTGCACATTCCTGGACACTGGACAATTTACCATGACCAATTTTCCTAACCAACACATCCTTTGATGGTGAGAGGAAACCTACAGACAGGGAGAATGTGCAAACTCTCCAAAGACAGACATCAAAAAAAGGTGGAATCAAGCCCAGATCCCTGGCACTGAGCCATGTTCTCCAGCCACAGTTATGCCAATCATTAAGCACTCAGACAGGAAACATGATGCACTGGATTACACCCAAATTAAAGAATGGGATTCAGAAAGTCGAAAGTAGTGGAGAAGTTAGATATTCAAAGTTAGGTTTGCACGGCGAGCAAACTGATCAATAGCAATGGCAGTTTACTTCAAAATCCAGCTCTCAATTAAAAGTGGTGTTTTTATATAGTAAAGCCAACAGTAGAAACTGAACCAGATTGGAAATTCTCACCAGTTTACTGATCACCTACAGACGGAGGTAGGGTGACCTCAAGCTTAATATGGAGACACTGATGTTGGACTGGAGTCAAAGTCAGAAGTCACCAGGGTTTATAGCTCAACTGATTTTTGAAAACAGAGCTTTGACTTCACCTGACAAAAGGATCAGCATGCCGAAAGCAGATTTCAAATAAACCTGTTGGACTATAACCTGGTGTCATGACTTCTGACTCAAGCTTACCAGCATCCTGAGGAAATTCATAGTCAGCACCTTCTGGAAGGTTTCCAAGTTTAAAAGGCACATACAGAAAATCCAGGAGTTGAGTGACAAGGGAATGTTAGTTACATTTGCCCCAAAATCTAAATTCTAAAAGCAAACTTTGTTTGCAGTTCAGAAACTACTACTAGCCCTCATTCTTCCCAACATCTTTAGTGCAGAATCAATACAGAATTACTATTTGGTGAATCATCTTGACATCATGAGGCAGATAAAGGAACTGCATGGTGCTCTAGCAAAAAGAGCTCGACAAGCTAAAGGTTTAACACTAGCTGGGGCCAAACTAAGTTATCTCACCCAGTTCTGGAGGACACTGGATGCAAGAGCTTTACTGTACAGAGTATTAGCTTCATGAAGGGTTAATGGAGGGCAATGTGGCGGGGGGGGGGGGGTAAAGAAAGGAGGGGAGAAAACAGGGAGGAAAGAAAAAAAAGAGGGAGGAAGACTCTCAGCCACCCACAATGTACACATCTGACTTGAATACTTTTAAGTGGGTGTGTTCCAAGCCAAAGCATTTGGAACAATTGCACCATGTAAGATTAAGAGTAAAAATGTACTTTTGCGGTGGAAGAATTGAAAAAACTCACCTCAGGCAGTGGTATGTTACTTGCATTCTCACGCTCAACATCCCAGGCTTCAAATGTGAAACTCTTCTGACAAGCTGCACAGAACCTGTATTTCCAGCACTAAACCCAACACAAAAAGAGAGAACACATTTCAATTTGGTTTTAATAAAAATGTAAAAACAAGTAGGATTTGAAGCTAGTTCAAAAAACAGCAACTCAATGCTATATTTAATCCTTATCATGGGAAGGAAACCAAACCCCTCATCAACACCATGAAGTGGCTTGACCTCAGCATTTTGGTGATAAATGTGTTCCAATGCAAAACACTTAAAGCAGTCTCCAGGTTACAAAATGTCCCGGAGAATACACAAGTCACTTAACATGCAAGTTAACATACAGTATAATGTACTGTTCACAGGTATAAGAAAATATTTACATTTAACTCAATATGGTATACACAAGTCAGGGACATTTAAACTTGACATGTTCTATCCTTCAGTTTGAGAGATACAGCACAGAAACCGACCCATTGGTCCAACCCATCTATGCCAACCAGGTTTGCCCAAATGGAACATTTGCTTGCATTTGGTCCATATCCCTCAAATTTTCCAATCTTTGTATCTGTCCAAATGCCTTTGGAACAGTGTACCCACCTGCACCACCTCCTCTGGCAGCTCATTCCACATATGCACTACCCTTGGGGAAAAGGTTACCCTTCAGATCTCAAACTTTTCCTTTCCATCTTAAACTTCTTCCCTCTAGTTTTGGATTCCCCTCCCCTGGGGGGGGGGGGGGGGGGGGGGGGGGGGGGGGGGGGGGGGGGGAGGAGATGGGAGGAGAGGTCTAGCCACCTGATCACATCGAATGGTTAAGAGCCTGGTTAAGTTGGTGTGGAACCTTTGAAGGTTCAAGTGTGCAATCACATCTCTGAACAGGTTGGCCTGAAACCAGCTACCCTGCAAAGACTACAATTGTACGTCAGGACTATTTTGAATTGGAGGTTAGGGATGATTTAGGTATTCTTCTGGATATTATCTGAAGGAGATTTCACAAACTCAGTCCTCCTTAACTGAAGGAGGATTGTAGCACTCACCCTTGTGGACAGATTATCCATAGCAGGAAGTTTTGGGTGACCATATTTTAGCAATATGTTGCTTGTTTGTATGAAAATGGAGTCTCAACAAGCATTCAGCTTTTTAGGCATTAAAGATTTTAGGACCACTTATATCAGTTTAAAAAGTCAAGTCTGACAGTCATGGGCAACTGGTTCCAAGCTGTAGAAAATACAGGGAGTAAAGAAAAATATGATACTGTCCATTTTACAATGGATGGTGTCTATATAACATAACTGGCATTCAAATAAAGTCTCAGTCTTAACATACCATAGGGCTGTATGCAGAAAGATGACTGGCAGTGGTCTAACCAGAGGGCCACTATACCTTGATAGGAGCCATTGGTCAAGGGCGGTCAATAATACCATGAAAGTTTATACCACGCATAGGCTCCATGAATGAGAATGGTGCCAGATTTTTTCCCTTCACTGTTCTGGGCTTCACCAGTCCACATCATGCCACCAGAGGCTTCACAGGTTAACTTATTGCAACCATGCTGCTTTTGATGACACTTTGTATGGACCCCAAAGCCACCTCTATCTATCCTTCTCTCCCTTCCATTCCTCTCCCCCCACCCAGGTTCTGCATATTGCTTGTCTGTATCTGGGTTTACTTTCTGGAGGAGGGGTCAAGGAGGGTTCTTCACAGTAACCTCAGCCAGTTTAGGAATTGAACACTTGGCATCATTCAAAACTGCAAACCAGCTGTCCAGCCAACTGAGCTAAAATCAGACATCTTTGTCAAGATGTCATATTATCCTCAAAATTTAAAGTTAACGTGAACAAGATCTCATTTTACACATCACTGCACTGGACCTTATGTAGATGACTGAAGCACAACATTGGAATTCCATGTCAGTAACACTGCTTGCACTCACAAGAAAAGCCAGGATTGGGAGGGAGACGATTGCCAGGCCACACAACAGGATGATGGCAATTCCAAATCCTGGGAAGTGGATGCGTTTATACGGCCGATCTAGTCTTGCACCTAGGAAAGAAATTTTCAAAAAAAAAAAACACCAAAAGTAAACTTAGATTTGCCAGCACTTCAGACTCAGTAATCAAGTGGAGGGGATTCAGAATCAACAGCATGGTGACGGAAGAACTGACTCATCAAGCAAATTCTAAGACACTTCCTTGTAGCTGACACTAGCCACAAAGCAGAGGTGACTTAAAGAGCTTCCTCCTAAGGCATCTTTAGGTCAATATACATTGACTAGTCTGCACTGAAAGCCTTGCTAACACTTCCACCTGCATTCACATTAGTTGCAGCTGTCAAAACTACCCACATTCTCACTTTATTCTTGAACACTAATTGATCCATCCTTTGCTGAAGGTAGGAGGAGTGAGCTCAAAATAAAAATTGGACAAAGCAGCCACATTTAGAGACTGAGAAAACCAAGGATTAAAGTAATTACATGGAGACCAAGTAAAAAAAAAAGCAGTGAAGTGCATTTCTAGAGGGCGACGGTCAAAAAGCAGAGACATTAGTTAGACCAGACTACAACTAAACATTGGATCCAAAGGGAAGGGAGATAGCCAAGGCATTTGAAGGTTTACTGGAATGATAAAATCAGCATACCAGGATGATCTGACAGACCAGGTTACCTAGCCTGGAGAAAACCAGGACCTGTATGGTGATTTGATGAAAGCCCACTCCAAGATTCTGAAAGTAGATAATTTGCTCTATTGTGGTCCTGCTAGCAAAGTCACTAAAATGAATCAAGTAGAAGAAAATCAAGAAAACATTGAAACTTCCAACCAAAACTAAAAAAAAAACAGAATGATGCACTAAAGAGAGATAAATGGAGATGGTTGCATTCAAGGTTCAAAAGGTCAGATCAAAAAGTATTGGCCTACATTTCCTCAAAGTACAAATATCTTTGCTAAGCCCCATAATATGGAAAGATAACATTAGTGGCCAGGCTTAACAGCAATTTGAGGGGATATTTGAGATTAGATTGGGCAGCATGGTATGATTACCACTGGTATGATCAGGCACTATGATTACCACTGCTGCCTCAAAAGCACCAGATTTATTCTAGCCTCTGGCGACTGTGGAATCTGCACATTCTCCCCACGTCTGCATGATTTCTTCTGGTTTCCTCCCACAGTCCAGAAGTGCGAGAGTTAGGTGGAGTGGCATGCTAAAATTGCCCATAGGGGCCAGGATGGGGAGGCTAGGTGCATTAGCCATGGGAACATGAGGGAGCAGGTCGTGGAGAGAGGCTGGGTAGGATGTTCTTTGGACAGTCAGTCAATGTGAACTCAATGGGTCAAATGGGCTCCTTCCAAACCATAGGGATTCTAAAATCAGTAAAACCAATTTCTACTCAAAAAGTCCCTACTGCATTTACAAAACAGAAGGCAGGATCAGTACAGTGCATTTCAAGAGATTAAACTTCATGGAGGGAAACAGGGGCAGTACGTGCAGCTCATAGCACTGGTGTTAACTCTGGGGGCGGGGTGGGGGAGGGGGGGGGGTGAAGTGACAGGAGTTGTTCCACTGACTTGCAAGTTCCCCCCTTTTCCAATTCTGGAGACTGTTCAATCTACCTCAAGGCACTGAAAAAAAAAAGGAATCCATTCCATATGGTAAGCCTTCACCTCTGGCTCCTTCAATCACTAATACTGCACCTCAAATACAGACTGGCCTTCTACTGTAGTCAGTCAGCGCATGATGTCAGGTCTCTCCCTAAACAAGCATAATTTGGAATCAATTCCCCACTTTTCCTGCAACCCCTACATATGAATGGTTAAGCCAAATGTCTAAAAAAAAAAGAGTCTTAACTTGCACTCACTACATTTCCAGTGATAAAGTGCTTTATCTTGGTTAGGAAATCTTTTGTAAAGTTAAACCACAACAGATTCAGCAAGGTAATACTAATTTAGAACAAAAACCAAAGTTAGTGAATTTAAACATTGCAATGAAACTAGAGAACCAGATGAGGGCACTGTGACACCAAGTGAACAAAGTGACAAAAAGCAGTAACATCTTAAAGTGATGACAAGGAACAGCTGGTGTTGAACTGGGTAGACTAAAATTTAAAAATCACACCAGGCTACAGTCCAACGGGTTTATTTGGAAGCATTAGCTTTCAGAGCTCTGCTCCTTCAGGTAGTGGAGTAGGATTGTAAGTTTATAGCAAAAGAATGATTAACAAACTTGGTTAATTTTTCATGTTTGAGTTATAGATTTCAGTTCTGAACCTGTAAAGAACTGAAATCTGTAACCCATTCTAAAGATGAGACTTAACCATCAAGGTTAGTTAAATATATGAAATTTTACTTGCATGACACTAATCTTTTGCTATAAATTCAGTTCATGGTCCTACTCCAGTCACCTGAAGCAGTGCTCCCAAATAAACCTGTTGGATTGTAACCTGGTGTTGCGATTTTAATCCCGAGCCTTAAAAGTGAAAACAGTTTAGTTATACCAACAAAATGTCAGTCAAAAAAAAAGCAGCTTGCTGTGTAGAGTTGGCCAGGAGTCCAACACCACCTGCAATTACAGCATCTTTGGACAAGTCTAGAAGTTAAGCTTTTTCCACAGCATGTACAAGAGCAAATATTGAACCTGATCTTTGCAATACCACCAGTCCTGATGCTCCAGGATATTGAATCCAACTCAATGAACATGCAAAGGAACAATCTGCTGTAATGTCAACCTCAGGACCTCCAAATACATGGCCCTTGAGCAGATTGCAACACAAAACAAGGCCGCTCATCCATGTCAGTAATAATAGTCAGATTTACTAGTCACCAAGGAGAACACTTGTTCTTTTACAAACAAGCCCATGACAGCACACAGCTTTTAAACATCAAGTCAGCCATACAGCACTAAAAACAGACCCTTTACTCCAAAATGTAAACCCTAAACTAATTCCACCTGCCTGCTCCTGGCCCATATCCCTGTCAATGTTTCCTGTTCATTTACTAATCCAAAACATGTTTTAAACATTCTACCTATACCCACATCCTCCACTTTCTCTGAAAGTTCATTCCACACAAGTCACTAAAAAAAAGAATTGCCCCATGTCTTTAAACTCTCACCATAAAATATGCTGCTTCATCTGAGACAACCCCACTAGAGGGAGACAGTCACCTGCTCTATATCCCTCATGATTTTATAAAGCTCTAAGGTTACCCTTCAACTGTACTTGCTCCTGTGAAGTCATCCCAGACTAACTCCAACCCTTCATTCCTGGTAAATCTCTTGTGGACCCTCCAGCTTAAAAATGTCTTCTATAACAGGACAACCATTACTGCACAGTACTCCAGAGAAGGCCTCCCCAGCATCCTGGCTAAATCTCAACAGGTCATCCCAACTCCTGTCCAAGGTCAGAGCAATCTTGGAAAATAAGCACAGCTTGGACATTGGAGTATATTGAAAGAATATTGTAAAATCATCAAATTAGAGAGGGGGGGGGGGGGGGGGGGAGGGAGATGGGGGAGGAGGAAAGGAGACCTGAATGGAGAACCTTTAAGAGCAGGATCAAAAATGGTAGTGAACACAATCAACAGTACTACTCTACAACAGCTATACCTTCTGGAAGCTCAGTCAAGTGCCCAGGGTAAAGTTTGTAAGAAAAACAATTTCTGAAGATGTACCATGTAATAAAAAGGAGAATTCAGTATTGTGATGGGGTGGGGTACTAATTTCCAACAGGTAAGGCAGGCTAATTTTGAGTGGTTGAAACTGGCTGAAAAAAAAGAGTGTTAATTTTTTCCAACACTCCCTCAGTGTGGCTTTTGGAAGACAAAGACATGTATTCCCAGGATGTATAGTATCACTAATAAGCCTGCTCAGTTTATCCATCTCTAAATAGATGAGTCTCAAGACCCTAGAGAGATTTGAGACAGTGTCTGCAGGAGATTGAATTTACAACATCCAGCATTCTCTGGATATAGAGCACATGCTTGCAGATGGGCTTGGAGATGGTCTTGGTAACTAGCACATCCTCCTTTACATAGTAAAATGGAAGAGAGAGATGCCTGCTAGACTATTTGAGGAAAGCTTTGTCCAGGGTTGATAAGCAGTGCTAAAATTCTGAATGCCCATGTCCACCACACCTTGGAAGCGCAGACAATGGCCAAACAGCACACTTGCAATTAAGAACTACTCGCCAGTTCTTATTGCAACCACCACTGAGTTATTCAACTTGTACTGTTCAGTCCTTACTGCCAGAGCTTGACCAATATTTAGCCCTCCTAGCTAGTTCTCAGGTCTTTTGCAGTCAGTCAAATATTGGGGGAAGGCTTTGTACAAGTGAACATTCTTGAAGTCCAAGGCGATTAAGGTTGAGCACTCATAACTGGCCTATCCTGATTGAATGGAATGACAAAAACCCTATTGCTCTACTTAGAGCAATCTACTGAGCACAGGGATTGTTGCAACTGTTAACTTACTGTTTGCACTGCTTAAGGAAAATGCAACAGTAAAAAAGGTTAATTATGTTGCGCGCTATGAGGATCAATTAAACGAAGGAGGTTAGTGTCAGTAAAAACAACTGATGCTGCTGCCAGGCAACCAATGAGGAAGAAACACATCTGACTTTCCACCGATTTCAGAATCTATGCTCAGACAAAATCATTCCCATGAGGAGATAGCATGCGGCTTCCCAAAAAAACCAAGACAAGCAAAATAGCACAGGGATAAATGTGGCAACAGTACACAGTGGTCTCCAGCTAGTGTTACAGTACTGACTGATCAGGGCATGATTTGAGGATAGCAAATGTAGTTCCTTGTTCAAGGAGAGTAGGGATAACCCTAGTAACTATAGGCCAGTGAGTCTCACTTCTGTTGTGGGCAAAGTCTTAGAGAATTGTAAGGGATAGGATTTATGAACATCTGGATAGGAATAACGTGATCAAGGATAGTCAGCATGGTTTTGTGAAGGGCAGGTCATGCCTCACAAACTTATTGAATTCTTTGAGAAGGTGACTAAGGAGGTGGATGAGGGTAAAGCAGTAGATGTGGTGTATATGGATTTTAGTAAGGCATTTGATAAGGTTCCCCATGGTAGGCTACTGCAAAAAATACAGAGATATGGCATTGAGGGAGAGAGTTGGAGGTTTGGATCAGAAATTGGCTGGCTGGAAGAAGATGGAGGGTAGTAGTTGATGGTAAAGGTTCATCTTGGAGTGCAGTTACTAGTAGTGTTCCACAAGGATCGTTTTGGGACCATTGCTGTTTGTCATTTTTAAGTGACCTGGAGGAGGGGCTAGAAGGTTGGGTGATCAAGTTTGCGGATGATACAAAAGTCAGTGGAGTTGTTGACGGTGAGGAAAGATGTGTCAGGTTACAGCAGGATATAGATAAGCTGCAGAGCTGGGCAGAAAGGTGGCAAATGGAGTTCAGTGTGGGTAAGTGTGAAGTGATTCACTTTGGTAAGAGTAACAAGATGATGGGGTTCTGGGCTAATGGCTGGATACTTGGTAGTGTGGATGAGCAGAGGGATCTTGGTGTCCATGTAGAGATCTCTGAAAGTTGCCTCCCAGGTAAATAGTGCTGTGAAGAAGGCATATGGCATACTGGCTTTTATTGGTAGAGGAATGGAGTTCTGGAATCCTGAGGTCATGTTGCAGTTGTACAAGTCTCTGGTGCGGCCGCATCTGGAGTATTGTGTGCAGTTTTGGTCACCATACTACAGGAAGGATGTGGAGGCACTGGAGCGGGCGCAGAAGAGGTTTACCAGGATGTTGTCTAGTATGGTAGGAAGATCGTATGAGGAAAGGCTGAGGCACTTGAGGCGGTTTTCATTGGAAAAAAAAGGTTTAGGGGTGACTTGATAGAGGTGTACAAGATGATTCAGGGTTTAGATAGGGTTGACCATGAAAACCTCTCATGTATGGAGTCAGCTATTACGAGGGGGCATAGCTTTAAATTAAGGGGCAGTAGATATAGGACAGATGTTAGGGGTAGGTTCTTTACTCTGAGTTGAGAGTTCATGGGAATGCCCTGCCAGTATCAGTGGTGGACTATGGGCATTGGATAGGCATATGGAGGATAGCGGGCGAGTGTAGGTTAGGTGGACTTGGATCGGCACAACAGCGAGGGCCAAAGGGCCTGTACTGCGCTGTATTTTTTCTATGTTTCTATGATTGGGTGGGTGACAAGTGACTAAAACACTTAACATTTATTTCCTTAGCAGAGACTACAATTAGTATCAAATTTTGAATTTGCAAGTCACATCAGGAATCAACATCTTGATTGATCTAGATAGGTGGTTGAAGGAAATTCCACATTTCCTTCAAATTCCATAGAATTCCTGGAAAATGCTGTCAGGAAAGAAAGATTGCGTACAGCTGTAATACTGTCTGAAACAGTTGTTGTTCTTTGCAGCCCAAGAACCAGAGGCTTCTCAGCTACATAGTTGAGTACACTGAGGTAACAACGAGACTAGGAGTTTAAAGATAGCAATTTAAAAGCTGAGACACCAAAACAGGCGTTGAGGTAATGTCTAAAATCATACAAGACAGCCATTAACTGCTCAAAGTACGTGCTGGCTCCAAAGTAGAACAATTAAAATCTGAAGACAACACATTAGAAACCCCAGATGGCAATTCAAGACTTATGGGAATTGCTTTATTGAAAACTTTCCGTCACCTTAAAGGGAGTGGCAGTCACTTGAACTAGAGTTGCCAATTGAGCACAATTCTCAGATGCAAGGAGACTTCGTAACCTTGTCATAGAATAGGGGAAGCATTGGCAAGGTCAACTTTTGTTGCCCAACCCCAAGTGATCTTGAACGAAGTAGCTCAAGCTCAATTTAAGCAGCTAGTGAAGAGTCAACCACACTATGGTCTGGAGTCACATAGGCTAGACTGGATAAAGAATGGCATCCTTTCTGCCAAATGTTCATGAACCGGATGGGTTGGCATAATAACAAAGATCAGATCCTGAGCATTAGAATGGAAAGTTAGTCTACTTAAAATTTGCTGGCTGAAGATAAATTCTCAGACTTGAGTGGGCCAAGTGCCACACCACCAGCAACAGCTATGATGCATCAAAACAAATGCTTCAGTTAACTCTTAGTCTACACTAGGAGTAGCAACAGTAGCATGAGAACCTACAAAGACAGCGGTAAGAATTCCATCATATTATTAAAAATATGGTCACATGACATGTTGCCATGGTTTAGCCCTATCAGTTGCCTGCACAAGGCAGTTTGTTCCATGGAGACAGCATGACCCCAAGAGGATTACCTTCAAAACCCCAGAACGGTGCCAAAGCAGTTATTAGCTGTAGTGTCCTCTGGGAGCCGCTACCTTGTGTTAGGTCAACTCAGCATCGAGCAATTCAAAGTCATCTTCATTGCTGCATTCGCAGTTGCTTCTTGATGTTTTGTGGGAGTGGGGGAAGAAAGTGGGGCAGGAAACTTGCTTGGTTTAGCCAATGCTTCAGTTTAAGACAACATATTGAATTTAAGTATGCAAGAAAAAAAAAGGAAGTCAATTTCTCAGGTAACTAGTACTCCAATTTCTTACAAGGAGGAAAGTGTAGACCATTTGACCACAGCCAGATAGGTCCACAAACACTACTCAAACAGAGGCTTCTCAACACAGATGCTGTTACAGAACAGGTAGGATTGAATCTCCTGGCCCAAAGATAGGGGCATTACCACTGCATAAGATTCCTCTATGTAGATGAAAAATACCATTCAGATTGTAGTTTCCAGCTGCCACTAGTGACATTTGCTACTGTGCAAAGGGACTTTCAAATTCACTTGCAATGAAGCCCATTGCTTACCTTCCTAAATTAAAGGTTGCACCAACAGACTGATTATCATTGAAGGTAGACAGGCTAGGGGGAGCAAGCAGCAAGGTAGGTAAGTGCACATTGGCACTCAGAAGTAGGAGGGGGCTTTGGAGAGACCAGACATATTGCATGGAGATTTGGTCTCCTTACATAAAGAGGGAGTTGCCACAGAGGGAGTGGCATGGAGGATCACAAGGCTCATACCATGGACGTCAGGACTGTCCTGTGATGAGACATTAGTAGACAGACCCAGTAGAACCAAAGTTTGAAAAGACAGGGTTGGGAGAAAAATCAGATTGAAGCAAACAGGACTGGAAATATGACATGCAGGAAGGACATTTTCTTGTTTGGGTAGCCTAGAATTATGGATACAGGGTAGGGTAGACCATTCAGAATGGAGGAGATGAGGAAACATTTCAGAGGGTGACTAAAATGTGTGGAATTATCTTGCTTCGTTTTCAGTGGTAGAGAAGGCACTGAACATACTGGAGAGAGAAAAGATTTTCTTTTAAAATAAATATCAGGGGAAACTTTAGCATTAAATCAAACCTCTATCAATATTTTATTGAATGGTCTTTGCTTGCTTTAGTTATTTAAACAGACAATGGGGGGGGGGGGCATGACTAGCATCTACACAACCTGAAGGCACAGATTTCTTGCTGGAGAAAGGACCAAATTCAGTTTGGCAAGCAGCTGCCCTAGTACACTTGTCAAATCAAAATGGATGAGTGGTAGGCATTTATTCAAAATTTCTTTTGAATTCAAAATTGCTCAGAGGCAAAAGTTTGTTCATACTGTCACATGTACAATCCCCAACTACTGGACAAATTCAGCCGCCTGCAGGTCATCCTATACAGACCAAAGCTGAAGCTTCACCACAGGGTTTCTTGGGGGCAGGGGGCACAAAATTTATTTGGGTCACACTGAGGCAACGATCACTATGGGGTCCGGCAGGTCTGTGCTCTTGATGAGGGGTAAGATTTAAGGACCAAAATGCAGAGAGAATGGGTTGGAAAGTTTGTTTTGCAGAAAGTTTCATTTGTATCTGAACTATTTGCCTACAGAAGCTATAAAGTCTTAACAAGTGGTATTACCCACATCCAAAAAATGTAATTTATAGTAGAGATAGAGAAGGTGCAATTTTGTTGGTTGCTTACACCCCAAAGTGGCAGGAAAAATTTTATATAGACATTTTTAAACCAAAACCAAACCAAGGTTACTGCAATTTCTTTCAGTGTACTCACAAGCAATGCTGTTTGTGTTGTGGTACACATGGCTGACAATGTGTGGTTGGGGTAATGTCACCAATCCTTTCAACTATTGCAGTAATACAACTGACCAAATTGCTGAATCAAAAGGGCTAACTGAAGCAGTGGTAGAATAAACCAAGAGAGTCAACTAAAGGCAAAATTTGTCCTAGACAAGATTGTTTTACTACACAAGTTACATTGATGAATTAAATACAATTACAAGACCAGAATCCAGCAAAGGGACCAGTCCGCCCCTTCAATGCCTAAGATGGGCATCAGTTGGATGGAACCTAATGCAACTTCAACCCTTTCCAGAATCAATGCCTTATTCAAACACCTTATATACTCTGGAAGGTGAAAAGGTCAAAAGTTAGCCACTGATCTGGTCAAGTTCACTAATGTGAGCTGTATAGAGGGTATCTGCTTAATTACTCCACTACATTCTGAAGAGGAGTCAGAGTCAAAAACAAGCTCTCCACAGATGCTCCTAGTATCTCAAGTTTAAAATCACAACACCAGGTTTAGTCCAACAGGTTTATTCAGAAGCACCAGCTTTCAGAGTGCTGCTCCTTCATCAGGTTTTTAAAACTTTGTACACCCCAGTCCAACAGCAGCATCTCCAAATCATGACTGCCAGTGTTTCACTAGCAATTTTTGCATTTCAGATAGATTAGAGGTTCCTGGGAGGGAATGAGGAATTAAAAAAGGTCTAATTGGTGAAGACATTCACATCACTACTGATTAGTTAAAGATTATAAACACAATAGAAACCAATTAAAAACCTAGCCATCATGGCAATCCATTCCAAGTTTCTGAACCTAGGAATTAAAAACATTAGTCTGTATTCAGGCAGCTTTTTAGCTTACCTTACCTCCAACAAAGAAGGAGTAAGGATCAACTGCAAAGTCAGTCCCTGCCAAAACACTCCTGGAATTAACAGAACTGAAGAACAAATCCAAAACTTCATGACTGGAAGGCGGGTTGTTGAAAAATACTAGATCACTTGTTACAAACACAGATCCTCTCCTTCAGTTCGAGATGGGGGCATAGAGTAGAGCAAAAAAAAAAAAAGAGAAAACAAAAGTTGATATTAGAACAAGCTATGTTATAAAGCTGACTAAACAAGCTGCACACAGGGATCAAAAACACCACTAACAAGTGTTATGTAGTGGAACCCACTACTGAATTAATCTCATTTTGAAATAGACATGATACATGTTAGATTAAATTGAATTTATTTTAATGTGAAAGACTGGCACACATTTGGTTTCAATGTGAAAATGGAAGCAGATTATCAAAGAAAACTGTATACAAGTTAACATTTCATATACCTTACAAAGTCTTAACTACTCTAGCAACACTACTATAGTGATATCAAAATTACAAAGATGTTTCTATTCCATCTAATAGAAGTTAGATTTAACAGCTAAGTTCCCATCCTGAGCTTTAAAAACTTCTCTTGCATGCTTAAAGATTTTCAACTTTTAAGAGTTGTAAACAAACATTCCTGGTCTGGAAGACTTCTGCAGACAATTAGCATTTCCTTAACTGCTTTGAGCAACTTCTAGAAGGGACAAGTTACACTTGACTTCAGACAACTCTCCATCAAACTGAACTAAAAACATTGAACTAAAAATATAACACCTTGCTCATCCTACATTCTGGTAAGCTAATGTAGAATGTCTCTACTCTAGTTTTAAGCTCTTGATATAAACTTATTAACACTCCAGAAACTGGACACAGACTTAAAGTATGGATCCATCTCTTCACAAGATCACTCATGTCACTAGTTTGAAATCTAAAGTACAAATCTTAGTTTAGAAGACAATTTCTAGAGTGTGACAATCATTAAACAGGATGTGAGGGAAGGTGGGGCACAAGAATTTCTTTAATGGACAGATTAGATAAGCATAAGAGCAAAAAAAAACCTGATTGCTTCAAACTCCTGACCACTCAGATTTGATTTGTACAGTGATCGTATAATTCAAAATCAAAATCACAGGGACAGCTTTCTTCTCTATTTGAGCCAGCAGTAAAACATTGAAACAGACCCTTCAGTCCAACTCTTCCATGCTAAAAATAGATATCCTGAGTTAATCTAGCCCCCATATCCCTGTAAACCCTTCCCATTTGTATACTCATCCAGATGCCTTTTAATAATGTTGTAATTGTACCAGCCTCCACCACTTCTTATGGCAGCTCATTCCATACACATGAATCACCTGGCACTTGAAAAGGTTGATCCTCAGGTCCTTTTAAATCCTTCCCCATTCACCTGAAACCTATGCAGTCTAGTTTTGGATTGAACTGCATAATACTGGGGAAAAGACCTTGGCTATTCTCTTTCTATGCACCTCCTGATTGTTAAACTTCAGCCTCGCACCTGAATTTAGTGTTCCATTTAGCAGAAATGGAGAAAACTTTTAATTCCTGTATCAAAACCCTCCTAGTGGCATTGTGGGTGTACTGACATCAGTTCAATGAGACAGCCTACAAATTACCTTCAAAAGAGGCAAGTGGATGATAATAAGTGCTGGCCCAGGTAGCAACACCCACATCTGCAGTAACTTTTAGATTAGATTACTTAGTGTGGAAACAGGCCCTTTGGCCCAACAAGTCCACACCACCCCACCGAAGCGTAACCCACCCACACCCCTACATCTACATCTACCCCTTACCTAACACTATGGGCAATTTAGCATGGCCAATTCACCTGACCTGCACATCTTTGGACTGTGGGAGGAAACCCACGCAGACACGGGGAGAACGTGCAAACTCCACACAGTCGCCTGAGGCGGGAATTGAACCCGGGTCTCTGGCGCTGTGAGGCAGCAGTGCTAACCACTGCCACCGTGCCGCCCACTATAATTAGAAAAATATTCTTTCCCCCATTTCAAGATCAGACATGACTGCTGGCTGGAGACCTGCAGTCTAAACTCCACAGGGAAAAAAAAAGATAAAACACAGGAAGAGTTATTTGTTATTGCACAACTCAAGATTAAGCCACAAACGAAATACTGAGTAATTACACAAAATCACTTGGTAGGGAAATTTCACTTACCCAAATTGTTTGATCACTGCTTGCACAAAATGGCCATATTTTGGCTGCAAGATCATCTGTAACTAAAAGAGAAAATCATTCAATAGATAAGGATCATAGAATGGTTATGGGGCTGAAGGCCACTCAGCCCATAGAGTCTACACAAGTAGAAATTGTATAACTACTGCCAATTGTTTTAGGCAAACAAAGATATTATGTGGGTTTTAATGGGACAGTATCCATTAGAATCTGATGTCCAGGCACCACCCCATGTGACATCTGAATGGACTAAATTGATAGCTAAATAACTACACCTTAGAGGAATTAACTGAGGGGTTCTAAGCTACTCAAAACCTGCCCAACTAAAAATGTGTAAGCTAAGGGGTGTGTTGGTTGGGTGCATGAGTCAGGGGTAAATGTAGAGTAACAGGGCAAGGGAATAGGTTTGGGTAGGTTACTCAGTTGGACCGAAGGGCCTGTTTTCACACTGTAGGGATTCCATAAAAACACTTCAGGTGAGCTGTTGGCATCACTGACAGGTAGGGATGACAGATTTCCTTCCCAAGAGATGTGTTTAAGTCAATTCTGGTTGAATAGACCAACTCAAACTCCAGATTTCACAAAACACTATGGTGCAATTTGAATTCATACTCAAGATTAGCCTGTGATTGTTGTGCAGTGACATTACGCTACCATAAAGGTAAACTGCATGTTGGCCTTCATAGCTAGAAGATTCAAGTACAGGTATTTTGGCATCATGCAACAGTTGTTCTGTGCAGCCTCATGCTACCCAAACGGCATCCACTATTAGTCAATTGCATTACAGCCAATCACATCTGCAACACACTTATCACAAGTTCCTGTACAGAAACAGGGATGTCTTGTTGCAATTATAGAAGGCATTGGTGATGCCTCACCTGGGATATTGTGCACGGTTTGTGTTGTTAGAGGACAATTGTTGCAGAGGGAGTGCTGCGAAGGTTTAACCAAATAGGATTCCTGGGATGGTAAAGCTGACATGGGGAGATTGTCGGTTAGGATTGTATTTACCGGGGTTTTACAAGGGTTGGTTTGGGGGGGGGGGGGGGGGGGGGAGGACAGAGAGAGAAAGGGGGAAATGGGGTTAATGTTATCTTTCAGAGTTCACCAACACTGGGGGAGGAAGGAGGAAGGGAGGAAGGGAGGAAGGGAGGAAGGGAGGAAGGAAGGGAGGAAGGGAGGAAGGGAGGAAGGGAGGAAGGGAGGGAGGAAGGGAGGAAGGGAGGAAGGGAGGAAGGGAGGAAGGGAGGAAGGGAGGAAGGGAGGAAGGGAGGAAGGGAGGAAGGGAGGAAGGGAGGAAGGGAGGAAGGGAGGAAGGGAGGAAGGGAGGAAGGAAGGAAGGAAGGGAGGAAGGGAGGAAGGGAGGAGGGAGGAAGGGAGGAAGGGAGGAAGGAAGGAAGGAGGAAGAAGAATCCATAACTGGGGTGAAGGCTAAAGAGTAAAACCTTTGGGACTTAGATTAAAAAAAAGTTCTTCACAGTAGTGAACCTGTGGAAATGGTAAGTGGTCAAGACCAAAACACTGGGGCTTAAGTAGGCAGATATAGCTGTCATAGCTAAGGGAACAAGGATGTGTAGGGGAAGACAGGATTAAAAGTACCGAGCTGGAAAATCAACCATGATCACAATGAATGGCTGAACAGTAGAGGTCAAATGGCCTACTTCTGCTATGTTAAAAATTTACCTAGGTTTAGTTAACAAGACTTAACTGCACATTGGAGTAAGGTGGGTACTGGAGTCAGTACCCTTGGTACCAAGTTTGCTGTTATTCCATTGTAACTCCAGACTTAGTCCACCACCCTAGCCAAGAATGATAGCACAGCCAATTAAAACAAACTGAACATGTAGGCTCAATACAGAAAGCAGAACAGTTTGTGATGGTCAGACTACTTTAGGAAGAAAGTAAACCTTGGGGAAATGGGACTAAAGAAAGTGCAACTGAATACAGAAATGGTAAAGTACAATGAATTTTGCAGAAAATGCTGGAAAGTGAGAATTATGGATCAATGGTCAGCACAACAGTGAGCTGAAGGGCCTGTTCTGTGCTGTACTGTTCTATGTTCTAATTGGAGGGTTTGAGCTTAAAGATTGATCAATTGATAAAATTAGTGCAAAAGTTAACCACACCCAGACTTGGCCATCTCCTGTTGATGTTTAAATGGACCAGAATTTCACAGCAACCCATTGTCTGAAGTAACAGGTGGTAGAGAGAAGCAAGCCACATAACCCAGCAGCCAACTCCTGTGTACAAGCAGTTAACAAGACTGTTCTGTTAAGGTGGTGTCAGGAACAATCTACACAGAAAGCAAGCTAGTCTCCCAATATGCTGAAGATAGCAAAATACTGTAACCTTTCCTTAGACATCCAGTAAACAGATTCCCAGATTGTCCTCCTCCATTTTAGATCCTTACATACTAAAACTAAGTATTACCCAAACCACATGATGGCTTACCTTTAATACTAGTAGCAGCAGAGTGTGGAAAAAAGTCCTTAGACAAGTCACATGTATGGTTATCAAGCTCAATACTACATGTTGCACGATCCCACCCAAGCCATTGGGCAGAACTACACAAAAAAGCTTGTACACAAGATGCCAGCTTCCAACTTTATCTACAAAGTGACTGCACCCTAATTTTAGAATCCAACTGAAGTGCTTCAGGGATGCAGGAGAAGAGTTCTGCACATTTTTCTAGACTAAAATGGAGCAAAAAAAACTTAAAGTTCAGCATTTTTCTGAATATATTGCACAGTCCAGTCAGCAAGATCAAAGTATTAAAAAGCTACATAAATTATACAATGCAAGCAGTTCTCCAGCTACATGGATGATTCTCCTTTTATAAAAATACAGATAAAAATCAGATCAAGTTAGCAAAAGCAGAACAGGTACCTTTGCATCACAGTCACAGCGCATGTGTGGCAGGATAAAAGGGAAGCATTGCCCTAGACATGACAACTTCAAAAAACACCAGAAAAAAGGAAACACCACAATAAAAAGGAACTTACTGCTCGGGTCACAGCTTTGCCAAGACTGCAAAAATATGCAGATCGTGAATCTCTGAGAGTAGAATTGTATTTCCGGTTGGTGATCAGAAAGGAAATTGGAAGGACTCCAACATTAACACCAGACCCTATGAGTAAGATAAGAGATTACAGCAGCATCCAAATGCACTAGTAAAGTTACCTTTCCACTTTGATATTGGGAGTATTTGGCATGTAAAAACGGATAGGAATTATAGCCAATATAAAACAACATCTGCATCACATATTACCTGGTCAATTTAATTTCCACATACAAGTTTTTTCTGCAGGTGAGAGCCACAACACTGGTCACTGACATGAGTTAATCAAATACACACAAGGTCACCAAGAAACAAAAAACAGTCCAATCACACACCTGAAGCCACAAGCAAAACTGTTCTACAGGTCATCAGTTCTAAGTCAATTTGCCCCAAGACCCATTCCCCTAAAAGTCTGCAGGGGAGATTATGGCTGAAGGTCAACTACCCTTATACAAATGGTGAGTCGAGTCAACTGTTGCATTCATTGTATATGCTTGATTGGTGACTCAAGTGCTCAGAAAGAAAGTTGAGCCAGTGACATCCCTTTAAAGAAAGAGCAGCTAACCCTGATGCTGTTTGCAATTTAGTTGGACAAATTACTAAACTTTAGACAATAATGAGGTCTCTAGTACAAGTAGCCCACAGTGCATTGTTTTCAATTGCATCCCAGCTTTCAACTGGTGCCAAATAGCAGCCGGTCAATAAATTTGGAAAGAACATTTTAAAAATCAGTGATCGAGGCAGTGATAATTTTACTGGAATAGTAATGCAGAGCTTGAGCCCAATATTTGAGAAATGGGGTTCAAGCCCCATCATAGCAGATGGGGAGGTTTCAACGGTCATCTTTAAATACTCAGCTAAAGCAGAATCCCTACAACGTGGAAGCAGACATTTAAGCTCATTGAGTCCACACTGACCCTCTGAAAAGCAGCCATCTGGACCATTAAATCTATTGGTTCTTTAACCCTGCACATATCACAAGAAGCCAACCTTGCTTACACATCCCTGGACACTATGGCAACTAGCATGGCTTATCCATCTAACCTGCACATCACTGAACAGAGGAAATCCACACTGTAAACTTCCACA
This sequence comes from Chiloscyllium punctatum, assembly GCF_047496795.1. Taxonomy (NCBI): domain Eukaryota; kingdom Metazoa; phylum Chordata; class Chondrichthyes; order Orectolobiformes; family Hemiscylliidae; genus Chiloscyllium; species Chiloscyllium punctatum. The sequence continues at coordinate 19,633,021 of NC_092771.1, read as the reverse complement.
CAGCTGCCCATGGCTAGCATCAAACCCAGGTCCCTGGCATTAAGGCAGCAGCACTAATCACTAAAGTTAAAACAGTGAGGACTGCAAATGCTGAAGATTGGAGTGGAGAATGTGGTGTTGGAAAAGCAGTCAGGCAACAGAGGAGCAAGAGCAAGTTGACATTTGGGCATAAGCCCTTCATCTCAACTAATCACCAAATTAATCTGATAGCCATGTAATGGTAATGTAACCATCAATAGTCAAAAACCAACTCTGGTTCACTAGTGTCCTTTAGGGAAAGGATTCTGCCACCTTTGGCATGACTTCAGTACCAGTAATATTGTAGACTCTGGACAAATAGGGTTGGGCAATAAAATGCTGACCTAGTTAGCAACATTCACATCCCATAAATATTATAAAAACTTGGTTATTACAAATGAGGGAAAGAAAATGCTTAGTCTCAAAATAATAGTCCAGGCCTGTCCATCCATCTTCATGGTATAGTCCTTCAACCCAGAAAGAGGAAATAAAAGGGGAATCTCTAAAAACAATGCTTCTTTTGAAAAGCAACCAAAAACATACAATCCAGAGATCTCACATTAGCCTGCACAGCTGAAAAGCTAATGTTCTATTCTTCCTGAAACTTTCCATTCATCTTCTAATCACTTGCTACATCCAAATTCAATCTATTCTGCAGCATTCCCAGATTCTGCTGCACTAGTTCTACAATCTTTCATATAATTCACATACTGCTTTTATTCACGTGGCATTGTATGACAGTTCACATTGAGCCACATTATGGTGACTAGGCATCCTAAAAAGACCCCTTCCTTCTATAAGGCTCAACATACTTTGTGGCCCCCATGCCAGCACGTGAGGCTCCCAACTATATTTTCACCTCATCTCTTCTCATTTTGTTCCAACTGAAATGGGAAATTTACTTGTAATTCCAATTTGAACCTTACAACATTCATTCACTCCAAGCAAAAAAAGTCTCTTGAAGCAGTTGGACTTCATTATGGTCTTAAAACAAGTTGTTTAGGAGGTTAAAAATGTGGCGATTTTCCAAAATTCTTGTAAAGGTTCCATTGGACTGGAAATCTCACCCCTCAAACAGCACTTCAAAAAACTAGCGTCTCTGAATAAGCCTGTTGGACTAAACTTGGTATTGAGATTTTTAATCTTGTCTACTCCAGTCCAACACAGACTCCTCCAAATCATATGGGAGGTAAGGTAGCAGCATGGGTGCAGATAAGGCTGGCAGTCAAGACAGTATGTACATCCAGGGGAACAACAGGAACTGAGGGCACAGCCTCTGCTAAGGGACACTTAAAACACAGAGGAGGAATTTCTTCAGGTTGAGTGTTGAGAGTCTATGGAAGTCATTGTCACAGAAGGCTGGTGGCAAAGTCATTGAGTGTCTAAGTCAGAGGTGGGTTCTGTTGGTAAGAGGACCAATGGTTACAGGGGAAAGGCTGGAGCACAGGGTTGAAAAACAGACTCACCATGGTTGCATGGTGGAACATATAATGGACTTAACAGCTTAATTCTGCTCCTCCCTCTTAGGGTCTCAAGTGCCTTTAACAAGCAGGATGTGAAGAGTACAGTCCCACAGGAAACAGAGAGAGAGTGTTGACTCAACTCCAGATGAGAAGTTTCAGTTCCAAAAGGTGGACACTTTACAGAACAGCCAGCAAGAGATGCTGGTGACACCAAAAAGGAGTCTTGTAGCCTTCTGTGGTGACACCCCTCAAATGAATCTGAGCATTACATGCAAGCAGTATATTTTACATCTTGTTTGGGTGTGACTAATAAAGTTCTTAACACCACATGGCTGATTGAGAAATACCTGTTCTAACAAAAGCAATCTTAGTGACCAGTGATTGCTACTTTCCTGTGACAGATATCAAATTGTGATTAATATAGTAACAAGCTCCTGCAGACAATGTTCCTAGGAAAGGAGGTAGATAATAGGCCTTTAATAGGTAAGGAAGTGTGTTAAAAGGAACGAGGTCATTAATAAGATTTTAACCAGGGCTGAGTCTTATTCAGGGAAACATCTTTGACCAGTGCTGGGAGCAAAACATGTACGGCTCCAGATGATTTTGGCAGTTCAGAAGTAGCCAGACACCTGCTGTGATTTCCAGTCTCAGCCTATCAAAGGACACAATTAAAACAGTGAGTCACTCCAATAGGGGATCTTTAACCCTACAGTTCCAATACTCAAATCACTGATAAGCCAGTTAAACTAGCTTTTTACATTTGGGTTCTCAAGCTTCACTATGACCTCCACTTTTTAAAAAGTATTAGATGAGGAGTTAAAGCGTAGCTAAAAATTCACAAACAATGATAGGCTGGAAAGAATGTGGAAGATGACAATGGGGAAAAATATGATCACAGCTGGTGTTATTACTGGACAAGTCACATTCCAGATTGAAATCTGGCTTGATTATTTGTTTCAGTCAGGTGCTTTGCACAGAATCAAAGACAAGGCTACTAGTATTAATAAAAGCAAAAAAGTGTATTCACTAAAGAATACAAAGAAAAATGTGATTTGTACACAAGTTAATATTTTGAAGCCATATTTGAATATATAATCCAAAAGGCATTTGACAGTACTCAGTTCTCTATTACATAGAAAATCTTAGCTAACCTTGGCTTTAAATCCCTTAAAATCTGACAGCTTCTACCCGAATAAGGAAAAGATGTACTGGCATTGGTAGCAGTCCAGAGAAGGTTCATCCAGGGTACAGAGGGGCAGTTTTGAAAAGTTGGACCTCTACTCATTGGAGTGGAGGAATGAGGGAGGACATTGAAACAATGATTTAGGGGGCTTTGACAGGATAGATGCAGAAAGGTTGTCCCATCTTCTGGGAGAATCTGGAACTAGAAGGCTTTACCTTAGTATGAGTTTACACATTTAAAAGAAATGAAATTTTCTCAGAAGGTAATGAACTTTATTTTGTTTTTACTAAAAAAAGGGTCATCAAGGTTGCATCATGTATATTTAAGGCAGATTTGAGAATTAGGGGCTCCAGAAATTAAGTAAATCACTGAATTTTTCATAGATATGGACAAAGCTTGTCCATGTCAAGTTCAAAATGCAAACTCAAACATTAAAATATGTAAATCCTACATGAAATTCTTCACTTGGCAGGAAAAGACCATATTAAACAGAACTGAAATTTGAATATAGCATTTAATGCAGAAGTGCAAAACATTGGTTTGGAGGTACAGCATTTAAATCAAGGTGGCTAATGAAATGCCATCTTGGAGGGAAATTGAATATAAACATCTTCCTTTTATGTTCCAATCATACAGATCATTACTACAAATGTGGCCTCTACACTGTGCTGAATTTGGTCTTTTAAGGACGAATACAAAATGCATTGGCAACAGTTCAGATATCTGGAAGTGAACAGATTCTCCTAGAAGGGAGATTGAACAGGATGGGCTCATCTCAGCTGGAATTTTAGAAGAGAGATCGAAAACGTACAAGACTCTGAAGTGGTCTTGCCAAGCAGGGTGGGGAAAAGGACATGTATTCATGGGCTAATTTCAGGACAGAAACATGACTCATCTTTCAGGGTTGAGATACTAACCACCACCTCAAGTCAGTGGAAGCAGGGTGATTTAACATGAGGGTCCTGAGCCTAACAAAAATCTAAAGATTAAATAGGAATGTGGAATTCAAAATTGAAGATCAACCATGATCACTGAACAACAGATCAGGTATGAAGAGTCTACTTTTACTGCTTATTTTGTATGTTTGAGCATGAATATACACCAGATACCAACTACTCTACACTGGCTGAATGCTTCAGAATTTATACTTTAAGTGTTAGATAAGGAAACAGTCATTGATTACTTCATTTTGCCAAATGTGATGCACCGATTGCAGAGGATTGTATATACAGAGAAATCTCAAACACATGCAACCTCGTGAGGTCTCAAATTTGTTAAAATAAAATAATGAAACTTACCATTTACTTTCAGAGACCTCAGATCCACAGAATCATTAACAAGGCTGGTTAGCAATTGCAAAGCCTCAATGTGTACAGAAGTGATCAGCAGTGCTGTTCCCAGAATGTTCACATCTCCTTGGATACGTCTGCAAATAATTAAATACAAGCAGCCAAATTTCAGTATCCAGAGATTTGCCAGTTCTCCAAACCAAGGACCAATTTGCTTGAACTGAGCACTCAAGTGTTATGACAAACCTAAATTTTGAGGGTCAATTAATTATGACAGCTCCTTCTACATTAGACTATTACTACAACTTAAACACCATGAATATGATTGGAATAAATTTTACTCTACAATGTATTTGGAAACAAGCTAACCTCAAGCTGGTATTACAGAACAAACCAAGTTGGCATTTGGTGATCAGTCTGACCTTCTAAACAGAAGCATGCAGACAGAACAGAACTTAAGTTAATGGACTAATGTTATGCAACTAAGTTTTTGCACACTGGGTTTTCAACCAACAATTTGAGTGAATAATGCTCTACCACTGGAATACTAGCCATTTGGTTGAGTAATCAACAATAGATCTTTTGTAGTCATTATAAAACTTGGTAACCATTGATGGAAGTTCATTAATGCCCGATGAATCACTGGCTAAAATTTGTCCAGAATGTTTATCGCATTCAAGCTTTAAGAGCATAAGACAGAGGCAGGACACATTTATGGTAGTTATGGCAACAGGATGTCAAAATATGATCACTAATCTAAAAAAGGCAGATGAAACTAATGATATCTTCAGGCTCCTCAAAACTAGAAAAGCTCACTTCTCAAAAAGCCTGATTTGTAACTCTCACTACTAGACAATTTTAATTCACAAGTGTGTATAGGTCAAAAGAGTGATTAATCTTCAATGAGACATTTCATTTGTATTTTCATTATATTGAATCTAAAGCCAAACAAAGATGATCTGTCCTTTGTTAGTGTCAAAAGGTTTCAGTTGTGCAGTTAACAAACCCAAAAGGACATACAATGTTTAAATATTTTTGTAGAATTGGAATCACCAGAGGGGAAAAAAAAAGTCAGTCAACTACAAATCTACTGAATGTTAATTTCTGTTGGGGGTGGGGGAAGCAAACAAAAATGAGTGTAGGAGTAGGCCATCCCACTGTTTGAGCTGTGTGCCAGTTGGCAAACAGTGAAGAATCAGTGCCAATTCTTACTTTCTCCTCATACCCTTTGATCCCTTAAGCCAATACAATATCTGACTCCTTGAAAACTTTCAATGTTTTGGCAGCAATTCGACAGGTTCACCACATCCTGGGTGAAGAGATTTCTCATCTCAGTCCTAAATAGCCTCCAACACCTGATTCTAGACTCTGGTCATCAGGAACATTTTCTGAATTTACCCTGTGTAGTCCTGTTACAATCTTGTTGCTTTGGAGACCTGTCCTCATTTTTCTAAACTCAATGAATATAGTCCTAACCAGTCCAGTCTCTTCACGTGCCAGTCTGCCATCCCAGGGTAGAGTCTGGTGGCTTGGATTTGGTGGTGATTGGGGGCCCAGGACTTTTACATGGGGGGCAGGGGGGGGTGGCAGTGGAGGAGAAGGAGAGAAAAAAGGAGAGCCAAAGTGGTCAGCCACAGTAGTGGGGTTGTTTGGGGTCCCAAAATTTGACTACCCACACCCCACCAAAACAAAAAAAACTGCATCTCTGATAAGATTACAAAACAAATTCTCAGCTTTTCACATGCCTGAGCTTTTTAGCACTACATTTCCAGTTTCATGCCCTTTTAGTTCACTCATTGCTGTTAAGAGGTTTGGAGTCCATATTTCACCTGGATACCAATTTTTTGGAACACTTTGCTTAATTTGTACTCTTACTCACTGCACCTCAACTTGGAGTGAACATCACCTGTCTGCTGGGTTATTCTTCTGACCAAATGTGGCAGCTTCCTGCTTATACTGTTTCCAGGTCAAGGGTTGCTAACCCACACAAGTGTCTCATTATCCAAGGAAATTACATCTGATCTTTCTGATGATTCAGGTGTAAATGCCTTGGTTCAACCTTCATAAATAAGTTCCATTTTTTTTGCATTGACTGCTTCTAGGTTGAAGGCCAGCATAGCTGAACAAAAAAAGCCACAATACATCAATTTTTAGTTTTCATGAAGTACTAGCTACTTTAACAAGGGCAGCACAGCAGCTCAGTGGCTAGCACTGTTGCCCCACAGACCCAGGTCTGATTCTAGCCTTGGGTGACTGGAGTTTGCACATTCTCCAGCTGCTCCTATTTCCTCCCACAGTCCAAAGATATGCAGTAAGGTGAATTGGCTATGCTAAATTGCCCATAACATTCAGGGATGTGTAGGTTAGGTGCATTAATCAGGCAAAAAAAAAAAGGTAGATTTAAAAAGGGTAGGAAATGGTCTGGATGGCTCACTCTTCAGAGGGCTGTGTGGACTTGTTGGGTCAGTCTGCTTCCACATTGTCGGAATTCTACAATGCCATAAAAATCTCAGACCTTAATGGATGCCAGAGCAACATTTGATTAAACATTAATGTAATTCAAGGGTCAACCTGCATGTAGTTTATTTGAAGTCCCTAACCAAGTTTTATATTTTTGATACAATTGATTTGCTGACCTTTTATGCAATAAGGCAGGGCAGGTGACTGGAAGAAAAGTGGGAGAACACTTTGGGTTGGGTAAACCTACTTCTATTAGTTTCAAAATGGTTTATAGAAAGTGATTAACTCCCAAAAAAGTTAAGTTCTTAATTGGAGAAAGGCAACTTTTCATGGTAACAGAGGTTGATCAGAGTAGACTGTTCATCGGATCAAGAGTTCAGAGGCATTATGTTCCTAGTAGGAATGAAGGGCAAGTTTGGGAAGATTAAGGAATAATGGATGAATAAAAATAAAGGTTCTAGTCAAGAATAAAAAGAATCTTATCTTAGATTATAGACAATCTAGTTCAATTGAATCTCAATGAAAAGTATGAGGTAAAACCAATAACTGCAGATGCTGGAAACCAAGTTCTGGATTAGTGGTGCTGGAAGAGCACAGCAGTTCAGGCAACATCCAACGAGCAGCGAAATCGACGTTTCGGGCAAGAGCCCTTCAGCAGGAATAAAATGAAAGTATGGGCTATTCTTAAGAATGAAAATCAGGAAAGCAGAGGATGAGATGGCATCAGATTATCCTTAACCTTATCTGCCAAAGATTTTCCAAAGGGCAACTAGAAAAGTGGTAAGGCCTCTTAAAGATAAAGGTAATCTTCTGGCATTGAAACCCAGGAAATTGGAGAGATACTAAGTGAATCCTGTGCGCCTGTTTTCACTCTGGAGAGAAAAAAAGTCTACTAGAGAATGAAAAGAAATAATTTGATGTTTTAAAACCAGTTCACATTACAGAAGAGGCTATTTGGGAGGTTTGATAAATCTCCAGGACCTGATCCAATTTATCCCAGGATGTTGTGGGAAGTGAGGGAGGAAATTCTGAAACCCTTTGCAGAAATATTTGCATCATCTATAACTATAGGAGAGGTGGTGACTAGAGGGCAGCTAATGTTGTACTTGGTTTAAGAAAAAGACTAAGAGAAACCAGGGATCTACTGACCGGAGAAAGTTTAACTTCAGTTGTTCAAAGTGATTACACAAAAATAGGATTTATGGACATTTAGAGAGGCAAAAAAAAATATAGACTGTCAACATGGTTTTGTGCAAGGAAATGGTGTCTCAAGCTTGGGTTTTTGAGGGAGTTACTAAAGAAATTGACAGAGTAGTAGACATTTGTCTTTTAGGAAAGCCCTAGACAAGGATTTACATGGTAGCCTAATTAACAACTATTTGGAAGTGCTAGTGTTGGAATGGAGGCGTACAAAGTTAAAAATCACAACACCAGGTTATAGCCCAATGGGTTTATTTGGAAGCATGAGCTTTCAGCACACTGCTCCATCAGGTGGTTGTGGAGAGAAAACAAAAAAGTTAGGTCACTGGGATTCAGGGAGAGTTGCCAATTGGATACAGAATTGGCTTAAAGGCAGGAGACAGTGGTGGTGGAGGGCTGCAGTCAGTATTCCACAGGGATTGATTCTGGGTCCACTTTTGACTGTTATTTACATACAGTTATTGGAGGAGAAGAGGAGGCCTGGTTCTTAAGTTTGCAGAAGACACCAAAATTCGTGGCATAGAAATAGTTGCTGTCTTAGGTTACATAGCAATCTTGATCAAATGGGTCAGTGGGTTTAAAAATGGTAGATGGAATTCAATCTAGATTGTGACATTGCCTTTTGCTCCATTAATTGTACAAGCCCAACCATTGGTTGGTAGGGCCTTTGGTAGTGTTGTAGGAGGGATGTAGGTACATAATTCTTTGAAGTTTGCATCACAGAGTGGTTAAAGAGGTATTCTGCACACTCCTCCATTGCTCAGATATTGAGTGTATGAGTTGGGACATGTTGAGGTTGTGCAGGACATTGGTGAGGCATCCTCTAGAATATGGTGTCCAGTTCTGGTCACTCAGGAAGGATATTAAGCTGGAGATGGTGCGAGAGATTTACCAGAATGTTGCCTGGAATATTGTGCTCAATTCTGGTCTCCCTCCAATGGGAAGGTATTGAGAAACTTGAAAGGGTTCAGAAAAGAACTACAAAAGGATGTTGTCAGGATTGAGGGCTTGAGCAACAGGAAGAGGTAGAGTAGGCTGGGCTGTTCTCTCTGGAGTGTTTGAGGACAAGAGGTGACCTTAGAGGTTTATGAAATCATAGGGACATTGATAGAATAAATAGACAAGATCTTTCCCTTAGGGTGGGGGTGTGGGAAGGAGGAGGAGAAGTCAGAATTAGAGTGCAAAGGTTTAGGGCAAGGGGGAAGATATATAAAAAAGGGACCCAAGGAGCAACTTCTTCCAGAAGGTGGAGCATGTATGGAATGAGCTGCCCGAGGAAGTGGTGGAGGCTGATACAATTACATTTTTAAAAAGGCATCTGGATGGGGATAGGAATAGGAAGGGTTTGGAGGGATATGGGCCAACTGCTGGCAGTGAGACTAGATTAGGATATCTGGTTGGCATGGACACAGACTGAAGGGTCTGTTTCTGTGCTTAAAATCTATCATAGATGTAATAAAGAAAGGCTGGGACCTTTTTTCCACTGGAGTGTAAGAGGTTGAGAGGTGACCTAATTAGAAGTTCAAAAGTCTGTCTTTTCCTGAGAATGGGGGATTTAATGACTATGGGGCACATTCAAAAAAGATTTAGAAAAAAAAAGGACTGGGTAAATGTTTATTTTTTATTTTACAGATAGTGGTTTGTGTGGAGTGAACTTCTAGAGGAAGTACTGAATGTGGGTACACTTAACATCCAAGATATTTGGATTAGTTCATGAACCAAAAAGTGATTCAGAGGGATATGGACCAGGAGCAGGAGCAGGCAGGTGGGACCAGCTTAGTTTGCGATTATGTTCAGCTTGGACTGGCTGGACCGAAGGGTTTGTTTGTGCTGTAGAATGACTATTCCATCTCAGAAGCAGGCATTTCTTAAAGAGTGATGTTTGACATCTTCATTCTGAAGGGACGTTACCAGTTTACAAAGAAAAAAACTAAAATAAAAATTTACAAGACAATTGAGAACCACATATGCCAAGAGGTGTGCTCTTTGGAGCTAACTTCCATTTAACCCACATCTCATCACTGCTTTAAAGATTTCTTCAACAAAGTATCTAAAACTTGGCTGCATTCCTTAAACAAAATTCATTCTGCCTAGTTGCAAACATACTCACATGGCCCTTGTAATATCGAATTCCTGGACCAGATACTTTTCCTCCAGGGTTTCCACAACCTTCAAAGACAAATTTGATTGAAAAAGACTACAGGAAGGAATTGCTACCAAGTACTCACAATGCCTTTAAGATTTTAATTCAACAAGTAAAGAAAAAAAAAAGGCAGTCTTTTTAAAAATGACTTTAATGAAAATTGAGAATACTTCAATAGTGGTAACATTTACTTTTTATATACCCAGATGCCACATTGTCAGGTTCAAATAGATTCTTTGAATGTTATCACAAACAAGTACTTCAGGGGAAGGTAAAAATGGGTATGGAATCACTGATTGCTATTGAACCATTCACTAAACAACCCAAAGACATTAAAACCTAATTCATGGAAAAAATGGAGAATCTCAATTCAACTGGATAAAGCTGCAGTTTAACTAATGCCAAAGTGATTAATGGCCACAAAAGCCCCTTGTAGCCCAACATTGTTGAGGGAAAGAATCTAATCCTTATTTAAGCAGAGTTGTGTCAACCATGGATACACTCTCCACATTCCCTTTAGTGACCCAATAAACCTTTGCAGTTAGATTTGAACTGAACAGTGTAAACTAGGAGACTAATCCACAATGGAAAGTCATTAAAAAACATTGCTTAGTTATTTTGGTGGAGAGAGAGACAGTGAAGGTTACCTCAATACAATGGGACCTTGTGCAGATGGAGTTTAATCTAAATAAAAATAAGCTGTATATTGGTAGGGCAAATCAGGGCAGGACTGAGACACTAGTAGCAAGGTCCTGGGGGTGTTGCTGAACACAAAAAGAGACCAGATTAGATTTGTTAGGATCTGGTAAAATACATACCAAGCTCTTCAGATGTTCAAGCAGTTCTGGATAAAATGCTGAGTCATCTGACCATGGACCAAACCCTGTGCTCAAAGCTGTGAATTCAATTGTCATTTTCTCAGGCACCAGGTTTGCCACACTATAACCTGAAAAAAAAAAAGTAAAATGTATCTCAATAATTTTGAAGCAGTTGTCAATAGTATGGAGAATTGATTCTGCAAAAGGGGTCAGAATATTGCAACACTAAAGTAATAAAATTAGCCTACATGGTCAACGTAGACCAGTAACTGATCCAAAGGCAAGCACCAAAATGTTGTTGCTTCTGTTGAAGGGCAATGCAACAGAAGGATGTTTCTGCAGTGAAGCACTGCATTCAAACATCCAACAAGGAGCAAGGGATTAATTTTGTGGAGCATTGGTTTGTGTTTGCAAAAGAGTTGGGTAGGAAGATTTAAAGCACTAGACACGGACTTCAGAAAGCTCGGAAAGATTTCTGAAGTGAAAATGAACTGCAGAATTACTATAAATTGCTCAACAAATATGCCAAACTGCATTTATATTTCAATGTGAATGAGGTTGTATGGCAAGTGTATTTGCAGATGACTCCAAAATTGAAGGTGCAGTGGACAAGAAAAGTCTACCTCAGTACAATGAGATCTTGATCAGGTGGGCCAATAGGCTGAGTGGCAAATGGCATTTAATTTAGATAAATGTGAGGTGCTGCATTTTGCAAAGGCAAATCAGAGCAGGAGTTATACACTTAATGGTAAGGTCCTGGGGCATGTTGCTGAACAAAGACCTTGGAGTGCAGGTTCATAGCTCCTTGAAAGTAGAGTTAGGTAGATTGGATAGTGACAGTGGTGTTGGTCAGTGTATTGAGTAGAGGAGTTGGGAGGTCATGTTGCAGCTGTGCAAGATATTAGTATTCCAAAAGTGGCCTGACCACACTATTCTGGTCTCCCTGCTACAGGGAGGATGTTATGAAACTTGAAAGGGTTCCAAAAAGATTTACAGGGATGTTGCCAGGTTTGGAGGATTGGTTATAAGCTGGGGCTGTATTCCCTGGAGGCTGAGTGTTGACCTTAGAGGTTTAAGGTCTGAGGGATATAGATAGGGTAAGCAGACAGTCTTTTCCCCAGGATAGCAGAGTCCAAAACTAGAGGTCAAAAGGTTTAAGGTAAGAGGGGAAGGTTTAATAGGGACCCAAGGGGTATTTTTCCATGCAGAGGGTGTATGGAATGAGCTGCCAGAGGAAATAGTGGAGGCTGGTACAATTACAACAACATTTAAAAAGGCATCTGGATGGGTACATGAATAGGAAGGGTTTAGAAGGGTATGGGGCCAGATTAACTCAAGGCTATATCTGGTCAGCATAGAGTTGGACTGAAAAGGCCTTTCTGTGCTGTGCATCTGTTCAAAATGGAAGGTTAAAATTCTCAACAGAGAAAGAATGCTCCAGCAAATACGCAGATACATCAAGTCTGTTCTCTTCACTATCAAAAAGGGTTAATTCAGGTAGGAAATTTCAACATCTGCAGGTTGAATGTTTCAGGCTTTCAATCTATTTTGCTCCAGATAAAGTCAAAGTTTAATACTATTGACAGGCCAAGACCCAAGTTTTCAAAACTGCCATTTTATGACAGTCCCACTAATTTTGTATTCCCGTAGTAAATGACTTCTAGATTCAAGAAGCCTTGAAATTTTAACTTCAACATTCCTCACTAGGTAATGGTGGGCTGCAAGGCCGCTTTCTTCATCTGAAGAGGAGTTTAACCCATTATGTCAAGAGCTCAATATGACAGCTACAACACATGCGCAGTGCATCTCAGTCATCATTAAAAAGCACTTACCATTGCAAACCACAGAGTTGGTATCAATCTCCAAGTCAGTTGGAACCAAATCTTTACGGTACATGTGTGTAAGCACTGTTCGAACAACATCTGAACTACTTGGTAGAACGGCATCATTCTGGAAGACCAACTCACTCTTCACTTTAACGGACCCATTCCTGTGCATCATGACAGAGGTATTTCTAAGTTTGTAATAAAGCACTGGGAGTGGCATCATTTAAGTCTTTCAGCTTGTCAAGATTAACTCCAAGCCAGTATACTTATTGCTGACAGCTTGTCAGGGAAATTCACCCTTTGAATAGGCAAATAACCCATTATGCAGAATGGCAGAACTAAGATAACTTTTCAATTTAACATAAAATCACGTGTTAAGTTTCATATCTGTAACCAAGTCCAGAGAGAGAGAGAGAGAGAGAGAGAGAGAGAGAGAGAGAGAGAGAGAGAGAGAGAGAGAGAGAGAGAAAGCTGGCAATTGATTAACCGAACAAAACACTCCCCACCCATGCCCTTTGGATAATACAGTTTCCACTCAACCACCTCTATTTGGACCCTCCCTTCTACCCTGCAGGAGGTTTTCCCCCCCTCATTGTGGGTGCAATATGCTGGGGTGGCTTCACACCATCTTGTCAATAGTGGCCAATAAACACCAGGCAAGGACAGAATGAAGCCAGGACAGCACCAGCTTCAAAAGTTGAACACATTCAGGATCACAAATTGAAATTTTAAACTAGTATTGCTTTATCCCAGGGTAGGAAGCCATTGTTGCTTTGAGAAAGCAAATGCAAAGCAACTCTATCTAGAAGGCATAGGGTGAGAGGTGAAGGATGTAAAGAACTCCAGTGCAACTTTTTTCACACCGAGGGTGGTACATATACAGAATGAGCTGCCAGAGGAAGTAGGGGAGGCTGGTACAACTGCACCATTTAAAAGGAATCGGACAGGTATATGAATAGAAAGGATTGGAGGGATATAGGCAGGTGGGACTAGATTGGGTTGGGATATCTGGTCAGCATGGACAGGTTGGACTGAAGGGTCTGTTTCTGTGCTATCCATTTCTTTGGCTGACTCAACACCAAGTTGTAGGATTTTTAACATCTCCAGTTTTTAGTAGTTATTGGAGGTGGAGGCATGGGTTGTCTTTTTACAGTGTTATCACCATGCAATAGCCCCACTGCATCTTTAAGGCCAGCATGGGATGGAACCCAGAATCCTGGTTCTGTCCAAATTCAAGACTCTACTGGTACTAGTGAGCAGTCACGGTAAATCAACATCCCTCAATCTAAATGGAGGTGGTCTGACTGGGATATATACACACATTTACAAGATAAGCAAGATCGATGGGTCTAATGTGAAGGACAGTATTTAAGATAGAAATGATTTAACAACCGAATGATTTATTTTCAATAAAAAATGTTCAGATGAAGCAATAACATGGGGCTGCTGGTTTTGGACTGGGGTGGACAAGTTGAAAGGCATGACACCAGGTGGACTTGAAATCAAGCTTTGAGTACTGCTGCTTAGTCAGCTGAACCCATTTCGGTCAATGGATATGACACCAGACTGATGAAGCAAGAGCAATTGACATTACTGGTACTTAATGCACATTTAGCTTTCACTCTATACATTGGTAGGTTCCATATTGTTTGCAAAATGTAAAGAAAGTAGGCATCATTGAAGAAAAGAACAGACTGCTTAGGTAAAAAGCCAGTCATTTGTATTCAGATTCCAAGAACCTAACTCAAAAGGAATGAAAGTAATTCCTACTTACGCAAAACTGAGGACCTTGGTTTCGAGAAAGCGGTCACCATAGCGAGCAGAAAATATGGGGTCCAGCTGAAACAAATGGCATCATGAATTGCATTGCAAGCCAGTCATCCAGCTAACTGATCCTCAACTCCGACCCCAACTGAAGTGACCATAACTGACTTCCACTTCAAACTCACCCCTCATCTGAGGCAGTGACCCTCAGGTTAAACCACTAGTCATCTCTCCATTGAGAGCAGTACCATTGTCCTTTTGAACTATGACAGTTTTATCTTGTCTCAAGAAATTATAATTATGTAGTGAGTTTAGCAGTGGAACAATGCAAAAATACAACCCTCCTTGATTGTCAAAATTGTAAGGAAAATGGTGCTTGGCAATGTCTAAATTTCTGCTTGACTGGTTCAGTGAAATGGCATCCAGTCCATTTCTTGGACATTTAGCAGAGTTAACCCATTAGGTCCACTTGTCTCAACCTCCCGACAGTTTACATCTGTAGTATTTACCCCAATTCTGCCCTTCCAAAAAAGTAGTAAGAGCCAATTTAGTTCAGATTGTATTGCCACCCACTACAAAAATAAAGTCCTTCCTTTCTGGTTTCACCTTGTAAAATGACAAAGTAAATACACATGGACAGCTACAGCATAATAGACTGGGTTTAAAAGTCAATGGTTAAGCCCACATTTTAGGGGAAGTAACAAAAAGGTAAGCAATCCTTCAAAGTGATTTGATTACACTAAGACATTGTTACTTTTGGTGAAAATCAAGTCAACTGCATTCATTCCAGCTTCAAGCACATTAAAGATAAGTGCCCTGTGAAGGGCCATTGAGAGTGAAAGCCTAGAAACAGACCCCTTGGTCCAACTAGTCCACACCAACATAATCCCAAGCTAAAAAAAACTGGTCCCGCTTGTCTGCATTTGGCTTATATCCCTCCAAAATCTTTCCAATTTACTTATCCAAATGTCTTTTTAAATACTGTAATTGTTGACCCACAATCACCACAAGTTTATGGACTTCCTCTGGAAGCTCATTCCACACAAACCACCAAGAGAAAAAAAATTTCCCCTTGCGTCTTTTTAAATCTTGCTCCTTGCACCTTAATGTGCCCCCAGTCTTGAAATCACCCAGCTTGGAGTTTTAAAACCTACCATTAGCTATCTATATCCCTCATGCTAAAAACTTTCCTAAGGTCACCTCTCAGCCGCCTATGCTCCAGTAGGCGAAAAGTCTAGCATTCATAACTCAAACCCTCCACTCCTAGCAACATCCTGGTAAATCTAAGCTAGAGAGAGAGTTTTATAATAACTGTCCTACAACTGGGTGACCAGAACTGGATACTATGCCAGAAGAACTTAGCTTGTTGACTCATTAACTGGAGTCTTTCCAAACTTTGGTTAAATAGTTTTTAACCTGGTGCTCATTTAAAAAAATGAATCTACATACTTACAGTTGCTTTCACCATTGCCTCCAGCTCCTTGTAGGCTTCTGAAGATTTATTACTCAAAGTATCTGTATAGTTTTGATTCAGGATTTCAAACTGCAAATGAAGGGGATTGCGGATGACTGAACTATGGGTGTATGAAGCAGTCTGACTGGATTCTATTGTCAAACTGCTGCCTTCAGGTTCCAGTCCACTAGTCACCATTGTAAAAAGCTGCATGCCAGGGTCACTGGTTTTCAAGTAACTGCCAATAATTGAACTAGTTTGAAGAGCCACATAGCTTGTACTGTCCATGGAAGTGGACAGTTCCTCAGAAATGCTCCGTTCCCAGTTGCTGGAAACAGATTCAGCTCCAGAAACACTAGGCTGAAAATTGAGAGTAGATGAAGTTCTGGAGAAATACTCCGAGTCACCAGGAAACTCACTAGTTATGGCAATATCTTCACCAATAGATGGTTGTCTATAAGGCAGTGCTGTAGAAAATTCCACAGAGGTAGATGACCACGTGGTAGCTACAGAAGTGCAGTGTTCACCCTCTGAAACAGATGGTGGCCAATTGGTCCCAATGGAAGGGGAAGGGGTGGAGTACATATCCTCAGAAACATCAGGAGATGGATAGTTAGCCCCAATGGAGGAAGGGGCTGTGGAGTACATATCCTCTGAAACATCTGGAGATGGCCAATTTGACCCAATTGAAGAGCGAGCAGTGGAATACACATCTGAAACATCTGAAGACTGATAGTTAGTCCCAATGGAAACAAAGTACATATCCTCTGAAACATCTGGAGATGGATAGTTAGTCCTAATGGAGGCAGCAGTGGAGTACATATCTGAAACATCAGAGGACAGCCAATTGCTCCCAATGGAGGGAGCAGTTGAGTACATATCCTCTGAAACATCAGGAGATGGATAGTTAGCCCCAATGGAAGAGGTGGCTGTGGAGTACATACTTTCTGAAACATCTGGAGATGGCCAACTGGCCCCAATGGAAGAGCGAGTGGTGGAGTACACATCCTCCAAAACATCTAGAGATGGATTGTTAGTCCCAATGGAGGGAGCAGTAGAGTACATATCCTCTGAAACATCTGAGTACAGCCAATTGCTCCCAATGGAGGAAGCAGTTGAGTGACCATCCTCTGAAACATCTGGAGATGGATCATTAGTCCCAATGGAGGAAGGGGCTGTGGTGGATACATCCATTGAAGCATGTGTTGCTCGCCAGTGGTTACCCTGTGCATTATTGGGTGGTCCAGTGGAGTCACTGGACCAAGAGGTAGACAGCTGCATAAATAAAGCTGAGGTAATACTGCTTGTATTAGCTGCAACAGTAGATTCTATGCTAAACACAGGAAGCGTTGACTCATTTGTGGACTGTGATCCAGGTGTGACCGTTTGTTCCACTGATACAAATTTATAAGCACTAGACTCAGCATGTTCTGAAGAGATGGTACTCAACTCCATTTCATCAACAGGGAGTGCATGGTCAAGAACGGAGGAGCTTGGCAAATCACCTGGTACACTAGGTAATGTTGATCCCACAGAGCTAATTGGAGACTGGGTTGAAGAAATCATGGGAGCAGTCAGCTCTCTGTGCCAAGCTGATTTCCCATCTCCACTGGATATTTCTATTGTTGGACCAGTTGAAGACTCCATTAGGTGTGGAGTTGTAGAGATCATATTGATATGTTTGGCCTGTGCTTTCTTGGTGAACAGAACAAAGTGGCTGGAAACCATTTCTGTTGGCTGAACAGTTACCAAGTTAAGTGAATGTTTGTTAGAGGTGGATTCTCCTTCAGATACAGATTCCATTCCTTCACTTTGACGACCAGTTTCATGGTTGTCAATGCTCAAACCCACTGTAGCTGCTAGAGATCGGCCAGTATGTGGAAACTCTGGTTTCCAATCACCTGTTGCTGTAGATATACTTGAAAGTGCACTCAAAGAATGAGTTATGGAAAGCTCTTCTGATGTGCGCGCTTCAGCTGGAGTATTTACCGACAGCAATTGATCCATAATGTCCTCATCTACTGGTGCTCCAAAGAGACCTCCTGAAGAGTAGGGAGAAAGAAAGTCTAATAACAAACAGATTTTGATCTTTTATTACAGATCAAAATAGACATTTATGAAAGCTTGAACACCCATGTTGAGGCCTGGATGACTCATCTGAATCCCTGATTCTGCCCCCTACCAAGCTGACAATGGACCAGGGTAGAAGTGAGTCCTGCAGATTAGAGTGGTGCTGGTAAAGCACAGGTCAAGCAGCATCCAAGGAGCAGGAAGAAACAAAATGATGTTTTGGGCAAAAGCTGGGAGCCTCAAGGGTGGAGACAAATTGACCAGGGTATCAAGCAGAAGGACAATGGTATGACTGCAGGGGCAGAGTTAGAACTTTGGAAGCCATTTCTGCACTGACCTGAAGGATGACACTACTCTATGCCAGCAAAAGGTCATTAAAGGGAAAAAAGGGACTGGACAGAGGATGGGATTGTTATGACATGAAGGAAAACATTCCACAAAAGCAAAATATTGCTTAGGCTGGAAATCACGGTCAGACAGCATTTGTGGAATGGAAAATAGGCCAAAGCTTTGTTTTTTTTTTAAATAGTGTGATTTTTAATCAAATATGTTTATAGGATGAGGGAGTCACCAGTATTACTTATCCCAACTGTTCAGGAAGGAACAAGAGGGGCAGAGGTGCTGATGGAGCATTGTTATGACAACATGTAGGAGTGTTTAAGACAACAGCTGAAGTAAGCTCACTGTGAAGGGAACTGTGATTCAGAGCACAATCACTATTTTGATGTAACATGCAGATGAGCCACTGAGGAAGAGCAAAACTCGTCTCCCAGTTAGGGAGATGGAAACAACACAGGGGTCATGGATAGCAGTGAATGGTGTTCAGGGGAATGAATTAAGGACTGTCAGTGGATCCTTGCCAAGCTCCAAGCAATGGGGTGGGGAAGAAGGTCAAGTCCTGAGTGAATGGAGTAATTGGTCTTGCTACAGAGAAGTGCACAAAGAAAAAAGGCACAGGCCAATGCTGGCCTTGAGGAAATCTCAAACCTGGAACAGTAACAAGTAGGAAGATCAAAATGTAGAAGGTTGGGCAAGAACAAAAAAAGGAATAAGGTGAGGTAGCAGGAAGAGAACGCTAGTCAAGAATTAAAAATTAGTTAGAATTGCAACCATGCCAATAGACAGGGGCTCAATGCATTTTTGATGGTGATATACAGTCTAATTGGTATAGGGTAGACTGGAGATATGGGGAACCATTCAAGCATCTGCCATTTGATAGAAGTTCAGAGTTCTCACGTACTACCTTTTAGAAAGGAGCAAGACAACCAGGTGAGACAGTGTACTGAGGTGCAGGCAGTCAAAGATAGTCTGCCTACAGCAACAAGAGGCAGCATGGGGAAAGTCAGCAACCAGTCAGGGTTACTTTACCTAGAAGACAAATTTTGTCTCATAGCCCAACAGATCTGGAATTGCAGCATGGGAAGAAGTGGAGTCAGTGACATTACAGGCTGGTAGAAATCAGTGGTTGATACTACAGCAATGACACCAGCATGAACAGATCAGAAAATATTATTTTTGTCTTGTTTAGCACTACAAGTGTCAATTATGATAGACAAATATGGCCTGCACAGTTTGCTAAGCAATTCAAATGTTGGCTTTCTGCAGGTGATAGTTTATAGCCATCTCCTGTTGGATGGTAGTGTGTTCTTCCCAATATCATCCCTCTTTGCCATTCATAACTTCCAACCAACGTATCAATCAACATTGCCTTCAACATCTAGACAAGCAAAACAGATCTGTAAGAAGTCCTCTAAGCAACCCAGTGACAGGTCACTATGGAGATGCTCAAGGAGGACTTTGGTTATGCATTTTTCAAACTGGGTTGTAGCTTTAGGAAAGCCAGGAATTACTCCTTTCCCACCACAGCCTCTCAAGAAAACCTATCATGCAGACGCAAGACAGTGGTGATCAACCATTTTATCTCTAGCATCACAGTTGTTGGTCTAGAGATATGTAAACATCAAAATGTAGATGTAGACTGTAAGAAATTGAAGTGAGAAAGGTATTGGTTAAGACATGGACAATATCTGAAACAAGTTGCTTGACTTACAGCTGCAGTTTCTTTGCATGTTTAGCCCTAACAAGGCAGTCTCTCCCAAAAACTGGTTATAACACAATGAATGATGCAATGTCAACCTAAGCAAATGCAGAAAATGGTAGTGCAACATTACAAAATAAGTGAAATAATGCAGTTAGTAGTTTAGACTATTGCTTATACCCAATTTTAAAGTGTGGGATGTAAATTTATTGGAATTACTTTAAAAGATCTACTGGGCAATAAATAGAATGGGCAGGTCAAGGCATTTTCTTCAACATTCAAGGCTTGGGTTTAGAAGAGTAGTGGAGACTTGATTGAACAAGATCCCAGGTGGTCTTGCCAGGATGAGACAGTCACCCACCCAAATAATTCCCTCACCCACCAAACTCTCCCCACATCAAGGGAGTGTGTCATTGACCTGTTCCTCAAAAAAGCAGAGTTTTGAATATTCAAACCAGAATTGGAGAGAATTTTGCTAAGCTGGGCAGGCAGTGAAAAAAGGTATAAAGAAGATAGTGTGATTAGGTGAGCAAAGTTCCATATTCAAAGGTAAAGCAGACTTGAAAGGCCTAGTGGAACATTCTAAATTTATGTTTGTATCCCTTTGTCAGAATAATCCCTACCCATTGCACATATACTTGTAAAGTGGGATCATGTTAAATGTATCTCAAGATAGGTACACCATATGAGAGCATTTGGCTGGATCAAGCAAAAGACTACTGAGTTCCTTATCCATTAGTAGTGTTCCATGGATCTAAAGATATCCAAAGACAATGGCTTTTCTTAAAAAAAGACAGCTCTAAATGCTTCACATCATTGTGACGAAAAATTCCAAATCATTTCACAACTAATAGTGCCTTAAAGTTTAATCACTCAATGGTGGAAATAGCAGTTACATTTAAATCAGTGATTTCTCATTGCTACACTGAGAAGGTGCCATGTTTCAACTGAAATGTTTGGGAGACCAAAAGATCCCATCGGACAATTTCAGAGCAAGATCATACCCCAGTGTCCTAGCAAATACCTTCCCCTCAATGTACATCCCAAAAGCAGTCAGATTATATTGTTCATATGATTGTTGCTTCAGCATCCCTCCCCCATATAGATGACATTTCAGAAAATACTTCAGCTTAAAAAAAAGTGATCTGGGATGTACAGTGGCCACATTAGTGAAAGCAAGACTTTCAGTTAAGTCCTGCAAACTGCAAAAAAACTAAACCTACTCAAGTCTAGGGACAGATTATACAGAGTAACAGTATCAGTCAGCACAGAAACAGACCCTTTGGTCCAACTAGTCAATGCTGACCATGTTCCCAAACTATACTAGTCCCATATCCCTTCAAACATTTCATATTCATGAACTTACCACATTTTTAAAAAAAACATTGTAACTGTACCCACATCCACCACTTCCTCTGGAAGTTCATTCCATACAAGCCACTCAAAACATTCTCCTCACCTTATAAACATGCTCCTAGTCTTCAAATCCCCCCCACCCTAGGGAAAAGACACCTACCATTCACCTTATCTATGCCCTCATAAGGTCACTCCTTAACCTTGTATGCTCCAGAAGTCCCAGGTTATCCAGCCTCTCCTTTAACTCAAAATCTTCCATTCCCAACAACATCCTTGTAAGCCTCTAAACCATATGATCATAGGCCAAAAATGGTAACCATCTATCCATAGATGCTGACTCCATATTCTTATTTCAGATATGAAGTATCTGCTCAGATATTTGCTTTTTAGGTCTAAGGGCTAAAAAGAAAAAAGTCAGCCATTGAGGAGAATTTCTTGCTGCTTAAAACAATGTGAATGTTTGTGATCACAGGAGGGTAGGGCAGGACTGGACTTTTCTTTAAAAAAGAAAGTGCTGTATTCTAAAGAGACCACCAGCAGTGCAGTGCACCACACCTGCCTACGGTGAGCAAACATTTTCACATTGAGTTTAAACACAAGCTTCAAACTCAGGTGGAGGGAGTGCTACATCCAAGACAGACTAGTGCTATTGGGCTAATTGTATAACAGCAAGTAGGGTTGGGCAGTAAATGCTGGCAAGCCAGCGACACCACAACCCAAAAGTCAATTTAACAAGTTGAACACTTCTGCAGAATGGAAATACACACTGAAGCCTTCAGTCTCAAATTTGGAAAAGTGGCAACTCTGGTTAGTTAAGGGGCTTAGCTATGAAACATTAAAAATGGATGCAACATTTAAAATGCTGATAGTTCAGCAGGACAGCCACCAACCACAGACATTTTAAGAAATATTTTGTGAACAATTCCTCGTTGCAGTTAATGTGCAGCCCATGTAATGTCCAATGTTACAGATGAACCAGAGTCAATAAGTCACAAAATGCTTACCTATAGTCACAAGTATGGTAAGCAGAGGAAAATATATTTTAAGATAATGCTGCCACTTCATGTTTGCTTTATTCAAGTGCTCTTCAACCAATGCAAACCATTCTTAGGAGACCTTCGAATTAAAAAAAAGTGAAAATGATTAAGAAATGCTTTTCTTGAAAGAGCCTGATGAATGGAAGGACTGGATAGACAATTACACTCCCATTCCTGGGAGACTTCAAAACTAGGAATGACAAATACAAGGCAGCCATTGATAAAAACCATAATGCAGGGAGAAGTTTCTTTTCCAGCATCAGTAGGATGATAACTTGGCAAGTGCACAGAAGTAGTGGAGACAACTGGTAAAGACATGTTCGGAGGAGGAAATTAGAGAAGTGCATGAAAGGAAAAAAAAAACTAGAAAGTGATGGCCAAAAAGGGCAAAGGACACACCCTAGTATAAGATGCCAGTTAGGCCAAATGCTCCTGTATATGCTTTGATTTTAAGTAGCTAATGGTCACAATTTTGCAGTTTTTAAATGAGATAGGAAGGAAGGATATACTAGATGGGACAGTAGTGGCTCAGTAGTGAGCAAAATTGCCTCAGTGCCAGGGACCCAGGTTCAATTTCATTCTCAGACAACCCACACAGTTTGTATGTTCTTCCAGTGTCTGTGTGGGATGCCTCCCACAGTACAAACATGTGCATTTAGGTGGATTGGCCATGGGAACTTGCCCCATTGTGTCCAGGGATCTGCAGAATTGGTCGATTTGACATGGAAAATGCAGCGTTAGAGATGGGGGTGGTCTGGGTGGGATAGTTTCAGCAGGTCAGTGCAGATCTGATGGGGCTGAATGGCCTTTTTCTGCACAGTAGTGATTTTACAAAAAGAGAGACTGTTAGCCAAACTCCACAAGGCTGAAATGATAGAGCATTTTTTAAAACATTGAGCTGCTGCACAGATCATTTCTCCAAAGAAATTAGTACAGCCATGGATAGTCCAAAATACCAAGTAAGAACCAAACACTAGATGACTTTAGTAAACAATTGAGAAGCTAGTTTATGATTCATTTGTAACTACAAATCCAACAGTTAAAATCACTTGTAAAAAGGCAGCATTTTACATCTGGCCAAATTGTTGAAGTTAAATCCTGAAAGACATTAGCTCCATCTGGGACCACCTGCTCTGTTAACTTCCATCAAGAAGATTTGGACAGAAGCCCAAGATTAAAGCAACATAAACCTACAATTTGCAGTTGAGATTTAAATCATTAGTTACGACAGAAGGACCATGAAAGAGAATGTTACTACAATCACTTCATAAAACTGCACTGTAAAGTTAACTATCAGAGTTTGCCTTTGTTGAGGTGGAGTCTCAAATACTCAATATTATGTTCAAACACTCAATCTAAAATTTCCTGCAGCTAGTCTGAAAAGTCACTATATTTAAGATTTGCAAGTACCTTAATTACAAGGACAAGTGAAACATTTTCCTGCCTCCTGGTTAGGTCCCATTTGCTTTTTGGCACAAACAGCAATTGGCTCCATGCTTTGGTGCAAGCCCCTACATTGAAATAAAACCACGCACACAGACTACAGGGTCAGTTGGTCAGGGTACTGAACTCAGATCAAAAACTCATTCATCAAGAGTTGAAAATTATTGTAGAATTCCTAGAGTGTGGGAGCAGGCTATTTGGCCCACTGAGTTCATCAATCCTCCAAAGAGCATCCCATTCCCCCTACCCTATCACTATTTCTCATGGTGAGCCCACCTAGCCTGGACAGCGTAGACAATTAAGAATGGTCAATACACTTAAACTGCACATCTTTGGACTGTGGGAGGAACCCCATGCAGACATGGGGAGAACATGTAAATTCCCCAATGACAGTCACCCGAGGATGGACTTGAATCCAAGTCCCTAGTGCGAGGAGCAGCAGGGTCAACCATGGCCACCGTGCTGCTCAACCTATTGATCCTACATTTACAAAAACCAAACCAGAAGTTAAAAATCACAAAACCATTCTAAATCTTTGACTGTTGGAAAAACCTAGCCTATGGGAAAGAACCACTAAAGTTTACCAAAATGGCTCAGATACAGGAGCAGGCTACTGATATGGCCAATAGTTACCAGCAACACAACTAACAAGTGTCACAAATAATTTATCCTTACCAACCTGCTGCATCAGGATAACTAGAGTTTCAAATGCAACATGAGACTGAAACCAAGTTTTAACCATTTGCACACCCCCTGCCTAGTTTGGGGTGCTTGGTATGGAATATACTCCTTTTTCCTCAGACCCTTGTTGCTGGACAACACATCCTATCCAGTGTGCTTGAAATTCCAAGTTACCCACAATAAAATAGCTCAGTAAAAATCGAGCCATCAGGAGCTAAGAACACAAAAGCAAGTTTCTCACATGCTAGACCTTGAGAGAGAGAGAGAGAGAGAGAGAGAGAGACACACACACACACACACACACTTGTACTCGACAAAGGTAGTGATTAAATATAGTCAAAAGTTTCAAACCACCTTCTGCCACCAGTCATTACATATCGGACCAAGTATAACTAAAAGCAGCCTGATCCTTCCCTATTTATCATGTTAAATTAACAGACTACTTGCACTCATTTGTCTTTCAGTACCTACACAGTCATTGAAACTATAGTTCCCAGAACCTCTCGGGGTACCCAATCACTCTGTATAGATAATTACAGGGGCTGTAACATGACAGTCAAGACTACGGCTTTTGGGGTGGGGAAGAGGAGTTGGTACAATGCAAAAATCTGGAAAGCTTTTGCAAACTCAAAAGTGAAAATTGATAAGAAAAGCAAAAGGAAAATATCTGAAGTTACCTTTTATTCGAAACTTGGAAGGGAGCAGGAACATCAGTTAAAAACGGGAAAACGACAACAAAACAAGGGGGAAGTACAGTGAAACAACTTTGTTTTTAACAATATAACTGCATAAAAATGACTGAACAAACTGACATAGCAAGCTTCCAAAAACTGGTTAACTAAGGGAGTTTATTTTAACAATGTTTGGGAGCTTAACACGCTATTGTGGCGTGATATAACCCACTCTTCAAACCTTACAGCGTGATATAAAGGGGAAAGAGAGAAACAAAATATTTACCCTCCGATTAAGTCCAAAAGCTCAACTGTTTTAAATAAATCAATGTTAGAACCTTTACACAAAGGTTATCGAAGTTTAAGATCAAATTTCAACAACTCCTTACTCGAGATAAGCGAACAGTCCACATTTAAACCATCATTTCAGAGTTTAAGGAATTTGCTTCCCACAACTGGTGGGGACGAATGGAGAATACAACTCAACGTTTTATTTTCAAGGCAGAAACTAACTTCTCAAATGAGAAAAGCAGCAGATTAAAACAAAAGTCCCACCATACCCTAAAAGAGAACCATCTGCTTCCAGCTTCCTACAAAAAAAAGTTAAGTAAAACGTCGAAACCTCCCGCCATTTATTGTTTGTTCCCATCAGCTGGTCACAATTGGATTAATGGTTTCAATCTGTTCACCCCCTCCCATTGGCTATTACAGAGTGTAAGGTGCATTTACCATTAAGTTAGTCTCTAGGAGAGTCTCACATTAAGTTCCATTGTCCCTATTTCTCCAACATTTTCTCAAATGTGTTTAAGATTTCTATTTATTGTTGTAGATATTTAACTCGTCCGTGAAGCAATTGGTTCCTTCACTTTAGTGTTTAGTCTGGAAATGGATTAACTTGACTCAAAGTGGTTCCTTCTACACAATAGAATTATATAAAAATGCATCTTCTACTTTATTTCCGGGTCCATTTGTTTTTTCTAATTCTTCCTTCCCCCCCAATGATCTTGTGTGTTTAATGTTGAAAAGCTTGACAAACTTAGAGGTTCATAAATGTTGGGTTCTGTCCTGTTAGGATGCAGTATACCTTTAAGGGACATGCTCCTGAAATCGTCATAGCATATAACCTGAGGATATAAAGGGTTTAGTCTTTCTCTTAGCTTGGGACAGAGAGCTGTACAGCTTGGAAACGGACCCTGTGATCTAACTTGACCATACTGACCAGATAGTTTAAATTAATCTAGTCTGATTTGCCAGCATTTGATCCATAACCCTCTAAGCCCAATTACAGTATTGTCGTTAGTTAATGTAGGCTACTGTTTGTAGTCAAAGGCTGAGTGGGCTTGTAATATATAGGCTGTACAATTAAAAACAAGTTGAATCTTTCAATGCCGTCTTACTTGTCTCAAGTTCTTGTTACAGGAATACATAATACATAATTGCTACATCAGTTGCAAATCCCCTGCTCAAGTCAAAGCCCATACCATGGTAGCAGTTCAATAAAACTTTTCACTGCTAGGTTATAGAACGTAGAACATTACAGCACAGTACAGCCCCTTCAGCCCTTGGTGTTAAGACCATAAGACATAGGAGTAAGGCCATTTGGCCCATCGAGTCCACTCCGCCATTCAATCATGGCTGATGGACATTTCAACTCCACTTACCCGCGTTCTCTCTGTAGGCCTTAATTCCTTGTGACATCAAGAATTTATCAATCTCTGCCTTGAAGACATTTAGCGTCCCGGCCTCCACTGTACTCTGCAGCAATGAATTCCACAGGCCCACCACTCTCTGGCTGAAGAAATGTCTCCGCATTTCTGTTCTGAATTTACCCCCTCTAATTCTAAGGCTGTGTCCACAGGTCCTAGTCTCCTCGCCTAACAGAAACAATTTCCTAGCGTCCACCCTTTCCAAGCCATGTATTATCTTGTAAGTTTCTATTAGATCGCCCCTTAATCTTCTAAACTCCAATGATTACAATCCCAGGATCCTCAGCTGTTCCTCGTATGTTAGACCTACCATTCCAGGGATCATCCGTGTGAATCTCCTTTGGACACGCTCCAGTGCCATTATGTCCTTCCTGAGGTGTGGGGACCAAAACTGGACACAGTACTCCAAATGGGGCCTAACCAGAGCTTTATAAAGTCTCAGTAGCACAACAGTGCTTTTATACTCCAACCCTCTTGAGATAAATGCGCTGACCTGTCATACCAATCTGAAGCCCATCTAACCTACGCTATTCCATGTACACCCATATGCTTGTCCAATGATGACTTAAAGTTATCATTGGAAAGTTAACACAGACTAACAGGTGTGAGTCTTGTGGTGTTGACCCTACCACTGGATCAGAGTATTGAGGTTCAAGTTTCACTTAATCCTGTAGGTAAGTTTGAGCAGGTGGATTTAAAATAATTTTCTAGGTAAAGCAAGTGATTAGGAAGACAAATGGTATAGAGTCACACAGCACGGAAACAGACCCTTCCGTCCAACCAGTCCGTGCAAAACACAATCCCAAACTAAACTAATCCCACTTGCCTGCTCCTGGCCCACATCTCTCCATATTGTTCCTGTTCATGTACTTTATCCAATGTCTTCTAAATATTGTAATTGTACTCACATCCACCACTTCCTCAGGAAATTCATTCCATTGTGAACCACCCTCTGTATAAAAAGCTTGTCCCTTGTCTTTTTTTAAAAATTTCTCTCACCTTAAAAAATGTGCCACCTAGTCTTGAAATCCCCTATTCTAATATAAAGACAACTATCATTAACTCAATCTATGCACCTCATTATTTTATAAATTTCGCCTGTTAACTTCCTACCCTCCAGTGAGAAATGTCCCAGCCCTTCCAGCTTTTCTTTATCATTCAAACCTTTCATACCTGGTGGTGGGAGTGTAAGAGCAACAATGCGATGGTGAGACTATACCTGCAGTACTGTATCCAGTTTTGGTCTCCTTGCTTATACTTAAGGAAATGCAATAAAAGTTCACCAGATTCAATCATGGGGTGAGGAGCCTTTCAGAGGAGGAGATAGGCTCATTTTTACCTTACTTTCATTGAAATATATATTTTAAAAAAGGGAACCTGATAGGATAGATACTGAGAGGAATATTCCTAAGGTTGGAGTCGTAGTCTCATGATAAGGTATGGGCTATTTAGAACCAAGAGCAGTAATCACTTCACTCCGAGGTGTGTGAGTCTTTGGAATTCTCAATGGTTTGCCAACCCTCCAGGATTGCTCTGGAGTCCCCAGGAATTAAACGTAAATCCCCTGGACACTTCCACTAATGATAATACACAGAGAAAACTAAAAATGGAGAAAGGCTGTGAGGGCATTAAAATTAACATCTTAAAATGTTTTTTCATTAATTTAAAATGTTTTGGAGGTGCAAGGAGAACAACGATGACGAGACATCATTGATTAGATTCTTTATTGATTAGATTACCGACAGTGTGGAAACAGGCCCTTCAGCCCAACAAATCCACACCGACCCTCTGAAGAGAAACCCACCCCCACTATATTTACCCCTGACTAATCCACCTAACACTACGGGCAATTTAGCGTGGCCAATTCACCTAACCTGCACATCTTTGGACTGTGGGAGGAAACCGGAGGAAACTCACGCAAACACGGGGAGAATGTGCAAACTCTACACAGACAGTTGCCCGAGGTGGGAATTGAACCTGGGTCCCTGGCACTGTGAGGCAGCAGTGCTAACCAATGATACATCATGTATCAAAATATCTAGGACTACATAGAATCAAAGCTGGCAACCCTACTGTGGGTGCACACTCAGTTGAGCATATTCAAGTTAAAAATCACACAACACCAGGTTATAGTCCCAACAAGTTTATTTGGAAGTATAAGCTTTCAGAGTGCGGCTCCTCCATCAGGTAGCTAGTGGAGTAGGATCATAGGACACAGAATGTACATAGCAAAAGATCATAGTGTCGTACGCTGAGACAATATATTGAAGAATCCTAGATTGCTGTCCACCCCAGTTTAACATCGGCACCTCCACATCAGAGTATACTCAAGACTGAGATTCCTTTTTGACTTTGGGGCATGACAGACAATGAGCATAGGGTGGAAAACAAAGTTGATGTAAATGTTCAGCCCTAATCTTATTGAATGACGGAGCAGGCTCCATGTGCTATATGATCCTCCAGCACCTTTTTTTAAATCCATTTGTGGGACTTGAGCGTCATTGGCCAGCATTGATAGCCCATCCCTATTTGCCCTTGAGAAGGTGGGGGTGAGCTGCCTTCTTGAATCGCTGCAGTCCACTTGCTGTGGGTTGACCCACAATGTCGGTAGGGAGGGAATTCCAGGTTTTTGACCCAACGACTGTGAAGGAATGGCGGTATATTTCCAAGTCAGGGTGGTGAGTGGTTTGGGGGGGGACTTGCAGCTGGTGGGGTTCCCAAGTACCTGCTGCCTTTGTCCTTCTATGTGGAAGTGGTCGTGGGTTTGGAAGGTGCTGTCTAAGGATCTTTGGTTCATTTCTGCAATGCATTTTGTAGATAGTACACAGGGCTGCTACTGAGCGCTGGTAGTGGAGGATGTGGTGCCAATCAGGCAGGTTGCTTTGTCCTGAATGGTGTCAAACTTCTTGAATGTTGTTGGACCTGTACCCATCCAGGCAACTGGGGAGTATTTCATCACATTCCTGACTTGTGTCTTATAGATGGTGGATAGATTTTGGGGTGTCAGGAGGCGAGTTACTTGCTGCAGAATCCCTAGTCTCTGAACTGCTCTTGTAGCCATTATGTTTGTGAGGTGAGTTAAGCTGAGTTTCTGTTCAATGGTAACCCCAAGGATATTGACAATGGAGGATTCAGTGATGGTGATACCGTTGAATGTCAAAGGGTGGTGGTTAGAGTATCTCTTATTAGTGATGGTCAATGACTGGCATTTGTGTGGAGTAAATGTTACTTGCCACTTGTCGGCCCAAGCCTGGATATTGTCCAGATCTTATTGCATTTGAGCACAGACCGCTTCACTATCTGAGGAGTCACGAATGGCGCTGAACATTGTGCAACCATTGTCGAACATCCCCATTTCTGAGCTTATGATAGAGGGAAGGTCGTTGATGAAGCAGCAGAAGATTCTTGGGCCTGGGACACTACCCTGAGGGACTCCTGCAGAGATGTCCTGGAGCTGAGGTGACTGACCTCTAACAACTATGACCATCTTCCTTTGTGCCAGGTATGACTCCGATCCTCTACTCTTAAGGTGCTGGGTTTGTAATCCTTCGGTGTTCCCCCACCCCAAATTCAAATCTATGACTCTAACCAGCGGATTGTTTGCCCCTGTTACCCATTAAATTCAGTTTTGCCAAGGCTGCTTGATGCCACACTCAGTCAAATGCGACCTTGATGTCAAGGGCTGTCACTCTCATCTCACCTCTGGAATTCGGCTCTTTTGTCCATGTTTGAACCAAGGCTGTAATGAGGTCAGGAGCTGAGTGGCCCGGGCAGAACCCAAACTGGGCATCACCGAGCTTAATAGCACTGTTGGTGACCCATTCCATCACATTACTGATGATAGAGAGTAGACTGATTGGGCTGTAATTGGCCAGGTTGAGCAGGACATATCTGGGCAGTTTTCCACATTGTCGGGTAAATGGCAGTGTTGTAACTGTACTGGAAGAGCTTGGCAAGGGGAGCGGCAAGTTCTGGAGCACATGTCTTCAGTACTATTGCCGGAATGTTCTCAGGGCCCATTGCCTTTGCAGTATGCAGAGTCTCCAGCTGTTTCTGGATATCACATGGAGTGAATCGAATTGGCTGGAGACTGGTATCTGTGATGCTGGGGACCACTGCAGGAGCCTGAGATGGATCATCCACTTGGCACTTCTGATTGTTGTGAATGCATCAGCTTTATCTTTGTACTGATATGCTGGGCTCCTCCATCAGTGAGGATGGGGCTATTTGTGGAACCTCCTCCTCTAGTGAGTTGTTGAATTGTCCACCACCATTCACAACTGGATGTGGAAGGACTGCAGAGGTTAGATCTGATCCATTGGTCATGGGATCACTTAGCTCTGTCTATCACTTGCTGTTTATGCCATTTGGCATGCAAGTAGTCCTGTTTGGTAGCTTCACCAAGTGGACACCTCATTTTTAGATATGTCTTGATGCTGCTCCTGCTGAATAGACTGTCCAACAAAGTGCACTTGTACAAAAAATGTAAAGCTGTATTTGTGACGTATGTATGTGTGGCTTTCTCTTTAGTCTCTCAGTACCACAAGGCGGTCCATACAAATTAACGACTGTGGACATTCATGTTACACTGCAAAACTGGTAGACTGAAAGCTCAGGCAACTCTGACCCAAGATTCAAAACTACACTCGCATGCTTCAAGCAATAATTGGTTAGCTTTGTTGGTACATGCTTTTCAATAGTGTTTGTTATGCATTCACTTTGAGAGTGCACGCTAACGTCCTAGTACCTAGACTGTAGAATTTGGGGCAGCATGGTGGCTCAGTGGTTAGCACTGTTGCCTCACAGCACCAGCGTCCTGGGTTTGATTCCAACCTTGGGTGACTGTCTGTGCGGAGTTTGCACATTCTCCCCGTATCTGCGTGGGTTTCCTTCGGGTGCTCTGGTTTCCTCCCACAGTCCACAGTCCAAAAATGTGCAGGTTAGGTGAATTGGCCATGCTTAAATTAGTCAGAGGGAAAAGGAGTTTGGGTGGGTTACTCTTCGGAAGGTCGGAGTGGACCTGTTGGGCCGAAGGGCCTGTTTCCACACTGTAGGGAATCTAATCTAACACATGTATCTAACAGTTAATGAAATTTGTAGTGTGAAGCAGTGCTGTAGACAGGACCTACACCAATTTGCCAGACTTGGTTTGAGTTTGGTGAGGTTGTAAAATCCCAACACTGCTAGCTTTTAGTTCTTAGTGATGCTGCAGTGATTAGTGTTCTTATCTCTAGGCCAGAAGATTTACATTCAAGTCTCATCTGTCACGGAGCTGTGTTATAATATCTCCTAACAAGTTAATTTAAGAATAATTTTACTTAACGAATACTTGGAGCAGACGTTGGTTGTCTTATGAGGAAGGATCACTCAGACTAGGCTTGTATCTGCTAGAACTGAGACACATAAGAAGCAACTTAATTAAAACCTGTAAGAAATTGAGGGATCCTGACCAGGCGGGTGTGGCAAGGAAGTTGCCCTCTATAGGACAATCTACAACTAGTGGCTACTGATTTAACATCAGGGTCGCCCATTTGAGGTAGAATTTTCTTTTCTCATGATGTAACAACTTCACAAACAGAGAGTTGCCTCTGATGGCAAGAGCAGTTCATACTCCACAGGAATTAGTGTTTGTTGTGCATTCACTTTGAGAGTGCACGCTAACATCCAAGTACCTAGACTGTAGAATTTGGGGCGGCATGGTGGCTCAGTGGTTAGCACTGTTGCCTCACAGCACCAGCTCCTTCTATTAGGAGTAGAAGTAAGCCACTCAGCCCTTCATATCTTGTCTGCCATTCAGTAAGAGCATGAATGAAATGATTTTATTGGCATATGAGGGTGGTGAGTCTTTAGAACTCAAGGTAGTGGAAGCAAAGTCTTTGAATCTTTTTAAAGCACAGGAAGATGGATCTTTGATGAGCTAAGGTGTGGCAGGTTGTATGGTAGGAAGGAACATGGAGTAATGAGATCAGCCAAAGGTGCGGTGCCAGCTAGGGAGATAGCGTTTGGGTTCCTGAGCCTGTCCGATCCAGGTTGGCCGAATGTTTCTTTCTCTATCCATTTTGTCTTCTTTCTTTTTCTTTTTCTTCATCTTCCTGTCAGTGGCAGAGGAGGCTGGAGTGGGACTCGTGGCAATGGTGGCGGCTCCATTGGTGGCATCGTGGTCGCAGTAGGCCCAGAGCAACTTAGCGATATTGGTGAGGTGCAGCCTGCACCTTTGGCTGCATGGTGGGCCCAGACCAGGGACTGCTAGTGGTGTCGCTGACGTGGAGGCTACAGCTTTGGCCATGTGCTAGGCCCAGAGTGGGAACTGCTAGTGGTGTCGCTGAGGTGGAGGCTGCAGCTTTGGCCAATGTGGTAGGCCCAGAGTGAGACTGCTACTGATGTTGGTGGAGGCTACAGCTTTGACTGTGTGGTAGCCCAGATCAAGACTGCTAGTGATGTTGGCGAGGCTGCAGCTTTAGCTGCATGGTAGGCCCAGAGCAGGGACTCCTAGCAATGTTGGTTTGGCGATGGCTTCAGCTTTGGCTGTGTGGTACGCCCAGAGTGGGGACTGCTAGCAATGTCAGTGAAGTGGATGCTGCAGTTTTGGCTGTGTGGTAGGCCCAGAGTGGGAACTCCTAGCGATGTTAGCAATGCTGCAGCTTTGGCTGTATGGTCAGCCCAGAGCGGGGACTGCTAGCGATGTTGGCGAAGTAGTGGAACCAGGGACCTCTCGGCATTGGCTGGACCTGGAATGGGGACCCACTGGGGTCTGGAGACTGGAATACCTTAGAGAAACCCTGGAGACTGTAAGAAAACTCGGAGTCGTGCTTTACAAGAAAGACTGTAAATTTGAATATTATTTCTTATTTTTTTCCCTTTATATTTTTCTGTCAATTGAACAGACATGAAAGTCTATTTAAATAATTTCTTTTTATTCATTTTGCAATCTAAAATGGCACCAGATTGTGTTGACAAAGCACTTTTGACTGTATTTTCCCAAATACATGTGCCAATAAAATAATTTCATTCATGCTCTTACTGAATGGCAGACAAGATATGAAGGGCTGAGTGGCTTACTTCTACTCCTAATTCCTGTGGAGTATGAACTGCTCTTGCCATCAGAGGCAACTCTCTGAAGTAAATAGAGCTTCAATCTGTTTGTGAAGTTGTTACGTCATGACCTCCTTTTAAGTTACTATTACATCTCCTGTTCGGTATGCCGTAGTTCATCAGAAAATGTCACCTTGTCACACCTCATGG
This sequence comes from Chiloscyllium punctatum, assembly GCF_047496795.1. NCBI lineage: Eukaryota > Metazoa > Chordata > Chondrichthyes > Orectolobiformes > Hemiscylliidae > Chiloscyllium > Chiloscyllium punctatum. Next base: position 19,599,160 of record NC_092771.1, on the reverse strand, counting down.
CACCTACTGTTTTCACAGTTTTAAAAGGTTGGATCACCTCTCTGGCTTTACAATGAAAACAAATGCCATTCCTTGCTTCAACGCCTGTTCCCCCTCACTGAGCCCTTCGCACCACCATTACTGCTTTCAAAGAAATAGAGAGCAAAAGTTGAACAGGAGGATGTTGAAACTTTAAGATGTCAAAGCCTGATGACCTTCTTACAAGAACCCACAGAAAGTAGTTAGGGCCAAAACATTGAACAGAGGAGTTAGATACGGTTCGTCGGGCTAAATGGATCAAAGGTTATGGGGTGGAAACAGCCTATGGATGATCAGCCATGATAATATTGAACGGCAGGAGTACCTCTCCTATTTTCTATGTTTCAGAAGTACAAAATGTTGACTTCTGATCAAAGGTTGGGCTAAATGGATCAAAGGTTATGGGGTGGAAACAGCCTATGGATGATCAGCCATGATAATATTGAACGGCAGGAGTACCTCTCCTATTTTCTATGTTTCAGAAGTACAAAATGTTGACTTCTGATCAAAGGTTGGGCTAAATGGATCAAAGGTTATGGGGTGGAAACAGCCTATGGATGATCAGCCATGATAATATTGAACGGCAGGAGTACCTCTCCTATTTTCTATGTTTCAGAAGTACAAAATGTTGACTTCTGATCAAAATGTCCAGCAGCCAATATGTACAAAACAAAAAAAACCTTGAGCCTTGCAATTAAAATGATTAATGACTTAATTATTCGATTCCTCAGTTCTTGATAATAGTTGAACACTATGATTTGATTTATTACTATCACGAACTTGGGTACAGTGAAAAGTTTTGTTTTGCTTGCAGCACAGGCAGATCATACCGTACAAAGATCATAGGACGAGGATGGGAATGGAGTGAGGAATACAAAGTTATAGCCGTAAAGAGGATGCACAAAAAGGCAAGGTACTTAGAATTGAGTTTTAAAAGTGTACAATGATTGAAAGAAATGTGAAAATAAGATCTGCTATAGTGAGCTCACAAAGAGTCACCCTGTGTTGGCGCCATCTTGAATCCTATGGAAATGATACAAGGTTACGGAGTTGAGAAATTCAACCACATTGTGTGAGAAGCCAACATCTTCGATCCATGTTAATACCAAATGTCTAAAATTTGACATCCATGATTAGCCATGGTAACTGTTGGTATTGTTGTTGTTCAGATATTTGTGATTTCTTTCATCCTTTTACATTGGAGGTAATTATGAAGGAACTTGCCATCTTGGTTGTCTTGGTAAATAATAATCTGGAAGTGATTATTTGGAACAAAAATACAGGCGAAAAAGATCTTTTTTTTGTAATCTGTTCCAAAACCATTTGTTCCATTGTGTTTGGGTTGGCTGTTTGCAAGAACAGAGCAGCTCTTTCTAATCTTCTACCTTTTACGTGCTGTGTTGGATCGTTCCAATTCATATTTATTCACAGAATAGGATTTACAAACTAATCACTTTCTTGATGAAAATTGGTGAATTTTAATCAATGTCAGTTATGTCACCCTTGTCTACGAAAGGGGAAAACAGGTCAGATGTCGCATTCTTGATGGCTATCACCAATCTTTCCCAGAAGAGCTACAAGTGTGAACATAGCTTGTGGATAAGGTTGATTGCAGTATTGATGCTCCCCAATGCCAACTACAATTCACTGCTCAGACATGTATACAATAATTGATTGGATCAGCTTCCTCAAGATTGATAACACCTGTGGACCAGTCACCCAGGACAGGAGTGGCAAATACAAGAAAACCATGAAATAGCTAATTAAATCCAGGCGAGATTCCTGTGTGTCTCTATATTTCCCCAAGATTGATCTCGATGCAACTATTAACTATTGCATTAAACATTAATTCCATTGCATTTTCTCCACAATACTACCCATCGCACATTGGCCATTCATGACGCGGAGACACTTTCATTTGTGAATCTTTAGACGTTTATGTCTCTGAGGGCTGTGGAAGACTCAGCCACTGGCTATATTCAAGGCTGGGGATGATAGATTTTTGAACACTGATGAATTGAGATTAGAAAGTATGTGAGGAAAGTGGACTTAAGGGAAAGATCAGCTGTGATCTTTCAAAATGGCTGAGGGGGCTGATAATCTACTCTGCTTTTGCGGAAAACTTTTATGTGTTTTTTGCATTTGTATGTTTTCACAAGGTTGCACTTTCTGCTGAAACCTGTAAAGGATTGTAACAGACATTAATACTTAAAGTCATTGTACCTGCATGTGTGTGAGGGAACTACCTTGAGCAGACCAATGGGGGATCCCATTGAATAATTAGGGATATGTTCACAATAGACTTACGATTATGACATTGAATGATGAGCCCTGCAGTTGAAGATCAAGAACCAATTTTGGTTAATTGTAAAATTCAATAAACTTGTGCCTCTCCTTAGAAAATTGTCAGCAAAAGCTGTTGCGTTGTCATGAAGAAAATGACTTCTCCAAACTCTCTGACCCACACACCAGTCCAGTTGGATGCTGAACGGAATATTCTTACTATCCATAGATAGTCAACTCATCCTGAAAGAGGAACCTAATTTCCTTCACTCACAGTGAAAGTTGAAAAGCAGCCATTATTTATAATGTAAATCTATAAACTGTACAGTATGGCTGACTACAAATGTTTGCATATAAAATGGAAAAGAAAATCAGCAGCAGATGTACTCCACAAATGACATTGATGTAATGAGTGGAATAGAAAGAGGTCTCAGGCTCTTAGTGAACTTTATGCATAACATGTCCAATGAATGGACCAATAAATTGTGAACTGAGTCGATTAGAAATGTTGATTTTTAAATTCCAGTCAAGCGGCACCATGCCCCTGTTAGACTATGTTTCCAGTACGGTGTCCCCTCTCAGCCAACAAGAAATACAAAGCATTCACTGAGGTTGGAGACTGACTCTTAACATCAGAGTATGATAGTGGAACAGTGCGTACAGTTCTGGTCACCACATTACCAAAAGGATGTGGAAGCTTAGGAGAAGGTGCAGAGGAGGTTCACCAGGATGTGGTCTGGTATGGAGGTCACGAGCTATGAAGAGAGGTTGAGTAAATTCAGATTACTTTCACTAGAAAGATGGATGTTGAGGGGGGACCTGATTGAGGTCTACAAAATCATGAGAGGTATAGACAGGGTGGATAGCAAGAAGCTTTTTCCTCTGAGTGGGGGACTCAATTACTAGGGGTCACGAGTTCAAAATTAGAGGGAAAAGTTTAAGGGAGATATGTGTGTAAAGTCTTTTATGCAGACCTTGGTGGGTGCCTGGAACGCATTGCCAGCGGAGGTGGTAGAGGTGGGCACGATAGCGTCATTTAAGATGTATTTAGACAGATTCATGAATGGGCAGGGAGCAGAGGGATACAGATTGTTGGAAAATAGGCAACAGGTTTAGATAGAGGATCTGAATCAGTGCAGGCTTGGAGGCCCAAAGGGTTGCTGTGCTGTAATTTTCTTTGTTCTTTGTTTTTTGAATTTTGAGTAAAGTGTGGTAGAGATTTATAGCCTAGACAGAGGAAGTCTGAAACAGCATAGAATTGGTAAAGCAAGAAAATTATTTTAGTTTACGAAAGTATATCATCTAAAAGATTGAGTTTGGGATCACACTTCCTTCTGATGTGCTTCTTGGTTATGTTGCTTGCCAATGTTCTCGTTCTAGGCTGACACCCAAGGAGTGCTAGCTTGGGTGAGGTGTTTGTAGACACGTAAGATCCGTAGCTTGTGTCTTTGACCTGGGCAGGGGAGAAGAAAAACATTAAAGAGTTATCATACAGAGACTGACAGCAAGGAGTCATGAAAGAAAAAAAATTAAAAGGATTAAAAGATTAACTGTCAGAATTACTCCCAAGAAAAATATTTATTTGTGTTAATGAACAGGTCATTCATACAAAGTGCTAGATGAAATATTATGAGCATATTTATGTATGAAAAATAGAATGCTCATGGTTATTTGAGATGCTTGAGTTTTTAGCACCTGAGTACAAGAAATGTCACCAAGTCAAATATTGATGCCTTGGGCTGAATTTCCAGATCAATTTGTTAACACTCACTTGGGACTTGCTGTCTCCCGTCTTGCAATAAGATCACAGCGCAACTGTGAAAGCACTTCAAAGAAAAGCACATTGAAGTGCCATCATGGTTTGAAAGATGAGAAGTTCTGAAGAACGTTCACAGGAACTCGAAACGCTTACTCTGTTTTCTCTCCACAGATGCTGCCAGACCTGCTGAGTTTCTCCAGCAATTTCTGTGTTTTTGCTTTTTTTAGATCTCCAACGTCTACAGTTCTTTGTTTTATTTTGTTTGAACGTACATAACTGTTTGTTTGGAAGGCTTATTTAATAGACAGACAGACAAACATGCAAAAGATTTATTTCAGCTCTGAGTCACACCAGACACGATTTTTCCACTAGTGTCATGATGACGATATCCCATCTGATTTCACTGTCTTAATGAAACACATACTCCCTGTAGACACCTTGCAGGGGTTATATAACCAATGGTATTCTGCTTCGTGTTAGAAGGTAACACAGTAATTAGTGCTAAGTTGTGTAAATGTAAGTGGACGCAGCTGCCACACTGTTAGCAATGACATGAAGACCAATTATTCCTCTTCATTCCTGTCACTCAAATTTGGAATGAAACCAGGAATCTCGCCAATGGCTTCTATCACTATCGAATGAAGTCAAAAACTTGATGATATTGAAACAACAGAATGGCTATGCCATGAATCAGTCTGATAGTCACAATCCTACACAGTCAAAAAGCATTGAAGGAAATATTTTTGATAAAGTTGTAAATGCAACTTAGGTTCTGATGTAAAACTATGGGGTGTATTTTTCAGTTTGCCTTCCAGAGGGTTGAACTGTGTCATGGAGTAGCCATAAAAATAGAGGCCACTCACTTTAGATTCCCATGAAAAACAAGCAGTTACTCAGACAAATAGAGAGACAGTGGGGAAAGGAGAGTGGAGAAGGTGCTATGGTGATTACAATAAAGTCTTCCACCCAGACGTTTTGAAATTTAGCGCATTGAAATGTCACATGACTCAGTTCGGAACTCTTTTACTAGTGAGAAATTTCCTTGGAATCCTGTGAATTGATCATAATTCTGTTGATTTGGAAAAGATTTAGGCTTATTTCATTCATTTCAGTTAAATCCAGTCATGTCTATTGACACTGGCGTGGACTCCTGTCTTTAGGAAAAGTGATCACAGACCTAAGACTAGTGTTGGCCAGAGTTTCAAAGGGTTGGGCTTTTAACTCCTAAGCAGAGTTGGCATCCTAGAGCTGGTTACCATATTGAATGTTGCCACATTGGGTGTTGCATTAATTTCTTCCATCTAATCGGGGAAGTACTTTGTTTGGAGGAAGCAAAACTGACAATTTGAAACCTCGTGTGTGTTGTCAGTTAACCACCGACAGACATTGGAAATTGTCATTGAGAAGTTCTGGATTTGGATTGTAGAATCTAGTCACTTCTAGACACAAGCATGTCTGTGTTGAAGAGCCAGCAAAGAATGGAAGCTAGAAGAATGATGCAAATCACAACAACTTGTACAGCAATGAAATGTACCCAGACACATCACAGGAGTGCTTTGGAATCAGAGTCGTACTGTATGGAAACAGATCCTTCGATCCAACTCGTCCATGCTCTACAGATATAATAAATTTGCTAGAATTTGGCCCATATCCTTCTCAACCCTTCCTGTTCATATTCCATCTCAATATCTCTTAAATGTTGTAATTGTACTAGCCTCCATCATTTTCCCTGGCTGCTCATTCCATGCACAAACCACCTTCTGCATAAAAAAGAAGTTGCCTCTTAGGTCCCTTTTAAATCTTTACCCTCTCAATTAAACTTATGCCCTCCAGTTTTGGGCTCCCCTACTCTGGGGGGGGAGGCCCTTGACTATTCACCCTATCCATGATTTTGTAAACCTCTATAAGGTCACCCCTCGACCTCCAATGCTCCAGGGAGAATAGCCCCACACCATTCAGCCTCTCACAATAACTCAGACCCTCCAACCCTGGCAACATCTTTGTGAATCTTTTCTGCACCCTTTCAAGTTTCACAATATCTTTGCTATTGTAGGAAGACCAGACTGCATGAAGTATTCCAGTGTTATAAAGAAAAATATAACTCTCTATCACCCAAGGTAATACTGGAGAAGATGCCCAAAAGATTGGTCAAAAACATAGTTTCTAAGGAGGGTCTTAAAGAAGAAAATAATGGGAAGAGACGTAGAGAGGCTTAGGGAGGTCAGCTGAAGAATGGCCACCGGCAACAGAGTGACTAAATCCTTCCCACAAGAGGCAGATGCTTCTGAGGGTTTTAGGACTGGAGGATGTTTCAAAAGTCAGGATGCCATGGAGGCAAGGTAGAGGAATTTGCTTGTGTGAGAGTCATTCTAGAAGGGTGACAGGATTACAGATGAAGGGCTTTTGCCCAAAATGTTGATTTTCCTGCTCCTCGATGCTGCCTGATCTCTGCTGTGTTTTTCCAGCACCACTTTAATCTTGAGTCCAATCTCCAGCATCTCCAGTACCTACTTTTGCCTCGGTGGGCTTGACTTGACTGGACAGGTCAAGCTTAAAGACAAGTCAGGGGCATTTAGACAATCTACAGTTTATGGAGGCTAGAATGTAGGAGGTCAGCAACAGGTAGGTTTGAAGAATCAAGTCAAGCAGAACAAATGGGTGAGGAAAGAAACAATTTTAAATTAACTTGCATTTCTGTATTTCCTCTTTTTTTAAACATTTAGTGGTAGGTTTTTGCCAAAGTTGCTATGTTTTCTTTTTCACTTCCTTTTTATTTTTGTTGCACATCATCTCAGTCTGGTATTTGGCGAACAGCTTGTTTTTGCTGATCTCTTTGCTTATATTATTCTGTCTCCTTTTGTATCTGTTACATGACTGGGGAATACTATTGTAGAGTGGGGGTGGGTGATGGAAAGAACAAAGTTACTCTCTTTGTCTAACTGCCCCACAAACTGAATCTTTATCAATAAAAAACAAAAGAATGGATGCTCTAAATCAGAAACAAAAACAGAAATTGCTGGAAAAGCTCAGCAGGTCTGGCACCATCTGTGGAGAGAAATGACAGTTAGTGTTTCAGATTGTGTGACTGAAGAAGGGTCAGGTTTCTCTCCACAGATGCTGACGGACCTGCTGAGCTTTTGCAGCAATTTCTGTTTTTGAATCATGCTCAAGTTGATTTTGGGTTTGAGAAGCCTATTTGCATAGACTATTTCAAATTTGTTCTACTTGGTGTTCCAAATAGTTCTAATTTTTCAGTGTCATCACATTTCTGGTAATTGCTGAATCAGTGAACCCTGCTTTTATCATATTCTACCTTTGCCTTTTATTATGTTTTACTTTGACAACATGAGTTCGTTCATACCGCATGTAGGTAGGAGGGGCTAATCCACTTCCATCTTTGAACTTTTGACCCACATTGCAGAAGATGCATTTATGTTGTGGCTTGAGCTCAGTTCTCTGGGTGTGATGTCTTCCGTAGCTGACAGTTTCACTTCCACAAGACAGTCTATGGTTTAGATCAATCCCTAAGTTATAACCAACTTTTAGTGATAGGGCAAAGTGGAAAGAAAACGCTTTGATGTGGTGGTGAAGTTCTCATGTAGATGTGTCACTGTGTTTCCTTGGATATAAAGCATAGTGTAACCCAAACCAAAATACCTCTCATATCTCCTTAACACTTTGGCACCAGGGAATATTCTCCATGGGCTCATATTGTATTGTTTTGACCCCTCGCTAAACTAAAGCAAATCTCCATCCATTACCAGAGATACAAGATATTCATCAAAGGGAGAGAAATCGTTCCAACTTCTATACATAATTTTAGGGTGAAGAGTATGAGGCGTGGAGGGGATTTGAAGAAGGTTTCTTTTTCACCCAGAGTGCAGTGGAATCTACCGAGGAGAGTCGTTGAGGTGGGAAACCTCACAACTTTTAAAAGGTACATGGATGAGCATTTGAAATGTCATAACATTCAAGGGTATGGGCCAAGTGCTGGAAAGTGGGATTTATGTAGATAGGTCAGTACAGACTCAATGGGCTGAAGGGCTGTAACACTCTACGACTTATATGAGTGTGTATATGCTTCCCTGAAGAAATTGCCACAAATCAAACATGTATCCTGACTATAATTATTGTTGAATGTAATAAAGTTATGGTAAATATATTTAGTAAAGCAAATTTCCATAATTCTCTATGATTCTTTGTGATAGCAACCAGATCGCTCCATTAGCATTAATGGCCAATGTATATTGGCAAATTTTGCCTTGTCTCTCATGACAGCTTTTGGTAGGATTCAGACAGAATCTCCTTTATGTTTCTTTGTAAACGAATGACTTATTTTCCAATCATTTCACTGGAGAGAAAGTGCATAAAGTGGTATTTTACCTGGCAGTGGTGAAAGTGTGTCTTTGGATCAGATTACGTTCAGTTGTTTTACTTAATTTATGTCAGGGCTAAAGTTATTAATAAACCTTTTGCAGTCAGCACTTAGCCAATGATCAATGTGGAAGTGACACGTGTATGATCGGCATGTGTCAGGTACAGTTTTCAGAATCCTTTCAGCAACATTTTCATTTGTAGTTTCCTCACCCACTCTGGAAACATGCATAAACACCTCTGTTCTTAGTTGGTAGAATGCATTACAGATACAATGAAACCCACACTTTCCCAACTCCTGCCACTGCTGCTGGCACCAATACTTTTGCCAAAGTCCATCACAAACCTACAAGTTTACCTTCCTCATTATAGTGTCCCAGTTGGGCTGTAAGTACAAGTAGCTTGCTTTGTTCAGAAGATCTCATGGTATGCTGCTTTTAAGTGCTGTTCATCATGTTAAAATGTTCAGATGCTCAACATTTCTTTGAATTGGGCAAGAATAAATTGCACAGGATTGTTAACAAGGAGAAAGTGAGGACTGCAGATGCTGGAGATCGGAGTCGAGAGTGATGCTGAAAAGCACAGCTGATCAGGCAGCATCCAAGGAGCAGGAGAACCGACATTTCAGGCATAAGATCCTGATGAAGAGCTTATGCTCAAAACGTCGACTCTCCTGCTCCTTGGATGCTGCCTGACCAGTTGTGCTTTTCCAGCACGACACAGGGGTGTTAGCAAGTTTGTTCAGACTTGCACCATAATAACCCTTAATATATAAGAACCAAAATTACCCACCAGCATGTGTGTTGTCCTGCTATATCAGCTTGGTCTGATGATTGCATTGTTCTCACATGACTTCAACACATCAAGTCCCACTCAAGGACATTGTGTTACTAAAGGAGGGCTGCATCTCTGGAGCTGCTCAGAGATGAGCATGTGAAAAGGATGAGTAAAGGCCAAAATGTTCATTATGTCTGTGCGATCTACAAGTTGCAGACAATCAAGTCTTGTTCTGGCCCCTCAATGTCACTTTTCTGGGAGGCAAAAAAAAGTTAGGCAAGTTTAGATAAACCTGGAAAATTCTCCTCTGGAGGCAGTGAGGCCACATTAATCAATAAATCTTTCCTCCCCCTTGTTAAACATGCTGTTATTATCTTAAGATTCTTTCAGGTGAGCTGATCTCTGAGTCAGCAATATTTCAAATACGTAACTGCATTACATGACACAATGTAAAATCAGGTTTTGATTCCTTTTGGGCAAACCCCCTTTTGTTTAAACATCCTACACAGGGCAGTGAGTTCAATTCCCACACTGACTGATGTTACTATGAGCAACCCATAATCTCAATCATGGCCCTTGCCTGAGGCATGATGACCCTCAGGTTAAACACATCATCAGTTGTCTTTTTCACTTTCTCTCTACCCCTCCCCTATGGTTCTCCGGGGCTATGGCCACTATTACTAACACCTACACAGACAGGAAAGAGGTTGTGATAATTCTGGCCTTTGATCCTCGCCTCATGAGCCTTGCTGGTGTTTGAATGCCAGACAATTGGAGGTCCAGCGGTACAACCTTTCATCCCTGAGTGACAGCCAATCAGGAAATGTACTTATCCTCTGCTTAACTTAAAGACATAGCGAAAACTGAAAGAACTGCTGATGCCGTAAATCAGAAACAAAAGCAGAAATTGCTGGAAAAGCTCAGCAGGTCTGGCAGCGTCTGTGGAAAGAAATCAGAGTTAATGTTTTGAGGTAAGTGATGATGACATCTTCCAGGAGACCACATTGATCAATAAATTTTTCCTCCCCCTGCTATCTTGGAAATATGCTGTTATTACCTGAAGATTCTTTCAGGCAAACTGATCTCTGAGTCAGCAATATTTCAGATATGAATCTGCATTACATGACACAATGCAAAATCAGGGGAACCCATTTGGGGAACCCTCTTTTGTTTAAGCATCCTACGCAGGGCAGTGGATTATGGCTAGCATGAGGGGACATAACTTTAAATTGATGGGTGATAGATACAGGACATATGTCAGAAGTGGTTTCTTTACTCAGAGAGTAGTAGAGGTATGGAATGCACTACATGCAACAGTTGTAGACTTGCCAACTTTAAGGGCATTTAAATGGTCATAGGGTAAACATATGGATGAAAATGGAATAGTGTAGGATAGATAGGCTTCAGATTGGTTCCACAGGTTGGTGCAGCATTGAGGGTTCTGCGTTGTAATGTTCTATGTTCTATGTTCTATGACCCTTCCTCAGAACGGGCGACTTTATTCCTAGCTCCCATCAGTTCTGAGGAGGGGTCACTTGACCCAAAATGTTAACTCTGATTTCTTTCCACAGACGCTAACAGATCTGCTGAGCTTTTCCAGCAATTTCTGTTTTTGTTTCTGATTTACAGCGTCGGCAGTTTTTTCAGTTTTAGCTATGTCTTTCCTATTCATGTCTTTTAAATGTTGTAACTGTACCTGTTATAACTGTAACTGTAAATGTTGTAAAGGTACAGTTTTCTCTGGCGGTTCATTCCACATGTGAACCGCCCTCTGTGTGTAAAGGTTGCCCCTCAGGTCCTTTTAAATCATTGTGCACTTCAGATGTTAGGAGGGATGTGACAACATTCTAGGGAATTCTGTTTGGTTGTGTAGTGATCTTATTGATATAGAAGAAATAAAGAAAATGCAATCACTTAACATCTGTAAACAGGCTTTAATCAGTAGGCCATTAGTCATTGTACTCTGAAATAAGCTCTTGAATTCCTGCCCTAAACCTTTTAACCTCTTCCTTTTCAAAACCTAGCTCTTTGACCAAGCTTCTGGTTACCTGTCCTAATATCTCCTTATATGAATTGTTGACAAGGTTTTCTTTGGTAAAGTTCCTATGAAGTGCTTCTTTGAGTTTCTACATAAATGCAAGTCATTGTTGGATAAGCAAATCTACCCTCTGGCTTTGGGACTCCTATTGACATAGACTATTGCTACTCTCTGGGTAGATTTGCAATCCTTGCCTTCTTTTCATTTTCTGCAATAAGTTCTATCTTGGGGTTAATATTCTGCAGCCACCCATTCCTCACTAGCCCACCTCCTTCATCATTTTGTTAGACCGTGCTTCAGGTTCTATATCCATTACCATGTCCGTCTCTCTCTTGTTCTTCTGCCTTTGCATGCAAACTCATTTAATTAAATGCAACATTGTCCCTGAAGCTTGCACTTTTTCCACTGGCCCTTTCTTCCCACAGTCCATAAATCTCACACTGTGATCAAATGGTCCAAAGTCCAGACAATGCAGTCCAATGGCCCTCTTATCTCCACTCTCCATGAACTTCCTGAGGAAGTGGTGGATGTGGACGCAATTACAATTGGGATAAATACGAATAGGAAAGGCTGAGAGAGATAAGGGCCAGGAGTGGGCAGGTGGGACTAGTTTAGTTTGCGGTTATGTTCAGGATGGACGGGTTGGATCAAAGGGTCTGCTTCCATACTCTATGACTCTAAAAGCCTGTTCCTATCTTTCTATTGCACTACACAAATCTCATTTCAGCACCAGTATTAACCACTTTTCTTTTTGGACCAAAATGTTTTCTAAAACGTGAGTGTTAAAATCCAGCCAACTTTTCTTGCAGGAGGAAGATTAGTTTGGCAAAGAAGAGTTTGCCAAATTTTAAACATCAATGATTTTCAGTTTACGATGAAAATTTGCTTCTATTTTAATTGTTTCTGAAATAACTCAGGGATGTGGAAATGATCATTATTTATTGTTGAACACTAAATGGTATTTTAAAAAAATTATCCAGAAGTGTTATCACACACAACCAAAGAACTTTCCCACCACTAAATCACCATGTATTTTTTAACTATTAACCACATTGACCTGCTTCTTTTAATATGAATCCAGAGCAGTTATCACACACAACTGATCAACATTCCCACCACCAGATCGCCATGACTGTTTTGTGTTTTAAAAGTAACCACCACCAATAAAGCACCTGTGATGCTAATTAAATATTCACAAGGGTCCGTTGAGGGTATTACAACACCATCAAAAGTGAGGGAGACTGGGTGTGTTTTGTATTTTGTGTTAAAACTACTAGTCACTACCTGGATCGGCTAATTCTTTCCTTAATTTTGACCTATTTTCTTAATCATCCTGTTCAGAGATGTTATTACACACCACTGGAGCAGGTGGGACTTGAAAACAGGTCTCCTGGGCCACAGTAGAGACATTACCACTGCGCCACAATAAGTGCTCAGGTGATGAGTTCCATCTGGGCAGTGCATTGCTACTTACCAAGGGAATTCATAATCGACAAGTTTCACAAGGAGATTAATGAGTGATTCCCCTTTGGCCCATGTAGGGGTTATAAGTTTTGAACTGATTTTTTATTTCTTTTGTCATGTGCAGTATGGATGTTATATTTCTAACTTCCAAGACAAGGACCCCATCCAATGTGGGCACTTTAGAAATTGACTTTTAAAATGTGCGTGAAAGACGGCTGCCAATGGTCAGGTGAACTCTGTGATTTCTAGACAAAGGATTAATTTGTACACAAACATGCTTCTAGAAAATTCTTCAAAGGCAAATGACTGTGGGCAAACCATCCTGCCTTTAATAGACAACGTGAAACTATTTTTTACACTTCCTATTGAAAGAACATCTGCTGATACCCAATATTAGCAGTTCCCAGCCATTATGCTCTGTGAGCTTGACACCAAGGGTGCTACACAAATGTCAGTTTTTCCCTGATGTAAAGTAGTTATGGGCTTAGGAGAGGCCCCTAGGCAGCACTTTCTAAAGGAGAAAGAGAGGACGACAGATGCTGGCAATCAGAGTCGGGAATGTGGTGCTGGAAATGCACAGCCGGTCAGGCAGCATCCTGAGAGAATCGACGTTTTGGGCGTAAGTCCTTCATCAGGAACTTTCCAAATCTAAGACCACTACCATCCAGAAAGATAAGGGCAACATATATATGAGAACACCATAACCTGCAAGTTTATCTCCAAGCTATTCACCAACCTGACTTGGACATGTAATGTCGTTCTCTCAGTGTAATTGTGTCAAAATCCTGGGACTCCCTCCGTAATGGCAATGTGGGTGTACCTATATTAAATGGACTGTGGCAGTTTAAGAAGATAGCTCATCACCACCATCTCAATGGCTATTAGGAATGTGCAATGAATGGTGGCCCAACCAGTGGTGTCCATATCTCTTGAGTGAATAAAATAAACTGGGACCAGACTGGCTTTGGAATACAACGAGAGTTTTGATTGTGAATGCAGGTTCTTTACCTGTTTTGTTGACCTGTGTCCCCAGTCAATCTGCCAACATATGGAGTAGACCCAAATCACAGCCAAGGCTGCACACTTTCCCATTGTGAGACCTGACTGTTAGCTCTGTCCTTAAACATTGCTTCTGTCCAAGTGTGGTTACAACTGCCCAAGCAAGTACCAGGAGTGTAAAAAGAGGCGGTGGGATGCCCCTGCTTGGGAGTACACAAGCCCAGTTACAGCAAGACTTAAACTGACAGCTGGACTCTTCAGTTGATGGCCAGTTTTGAAAATATGCAATTTTATGCATTGAGTTGTGGGAAGAGTCTACTGGTAGTCATTCAGGCAGACAGAAAATCCATATTGGACACAATGTCTCCAGTGATAACAGTGCAACAGTAAGACCCAAGAAAATGAACCACATAGATCCAATCCAAAGAAATGAGCAACAGATAAGTGGAAAATAAACTCAACATATAGATTGTCTGTTATTAAGTAATAGAACTAGCTTTAGAGAATAAATGACCTGCAATGGTTTCTATGTCCCTTTCTTTCTCATGTGCTCTAAAATTACTTCAAATGCATTAATTTGCTTAACTTCAGCTTTTAAAGGGACATAGAACAAATTTCAAGGACACAGAGCAGTGGATTTATAGCCTATGATCCACCAAACAAAATGGGAACAAAGTCCAAAGCCAATGTATGGAAGTCAAACCCAATCTTACTGCCCAGTTTCCAGGCACAGAAGTTAAAGTTCAGCTCAATAGACCGGTGAGTTCCCAAACTCAAGCCAGCTTACTGCCAAGCGAAGACCGGTTTCATTGCTTTTGTGAAACAAAATATAAAGGCAAGGTCAACTGATTCTACAACATAGCCAAAGCAAGGAAGTTAGCATGAAATTGCAGGCAGCAGAAGATTAAGCAGGTCATGGAAGCATGGTATGAGAAAAAGGAAAACTGAAAAGATTTGTTAAAGAGCTGCAAAACTCATCCGAATAATACTGAGGTATTGTTCAATACCTGAATGGGCTCCTTTGAGGAAAGAATGCTTTTGAGAAATGTAATCAAGTGGCTCATTCAACAAGGAAATGCAAAGTGTTTTTGATTTAAAAGCAATAGTTTTTTCATGATATATGAGCCATGAAGCAATTGAGGGATTGAAAAGTTGGTAAAAACACAGCATTCAATTACAAATAAAACATTTCTTTATACTAGATCCCCAACTTAATCTGATCACATGGTACGATGAACTTGAAGAACTGCTAGAATGTAGTTTGGGCTTTGGATTTAATTTCAGAATTGAGATAATTTAAGTAGTTTAAAGATAGTTTAGAACACAAATTCTTTTCATTTATCTCTTTGATGTGGTTTGCAAAAAGGACATTGGCTCCACATGGAATTTCGGATGAATTTGATCTGTTTTCTAAAATGTGGCTTATATATCCAGGAAAAAAATGCCCTAGACTAGAATTGGTCTACAACAGAATGAAAGAAACCTTCAAGCTTTTGGAAAATTGAAATAAAAGCCAAGGAAAGGTGAAAATGCTCACATCGACAATATTATAAAATCATAAGGGGCATGGATAGGATAAGTAGACAAAGTCTTTTCCCTGGGGTGGGGGACTCCAGTTTAGGGTGAGAGGGGCAAGATATAAAAGAGACCTGAGGGGCAACGTTTTCACACAGAAGGTGGTACGTGTATGGAATAAGCTGCCAGAGGAAGTGATGGAGGCTAGCATGATAGCAACATTTAAAAGGCATTTGGATGGGTATATTAATAGACTGGTGGGATATGGGCCAGATGCTGGCAGGTGGGACTAGGTTGGATTGGGATATCTGGTCTGCATGGATGAGTTGGAGCGAAGGGTTTGTTTCCGTGCTGTATATCTCTATGAATCTATGTCAATTTTCGGAGTCGTTTCTTTCATGCTCAAGATAGGCTCAACAGACAGGCAAACATATTAATAAATCCTTTTCTGGCATTTGGTAGAAGTTTGTATGATACCATTACGGAGGTAATAATATTGGGTTAAGATTTCAGAAATCATAAATTAAAAATCTCAAGATGTGGAATTGAATTCAATGATCTGTCTGTCTATGAACATAGGGAAATGAGTGAACAAGGTATTGTTGAACTGCCATTACAAAACAGAATCCTAACTGGTTAACTTATGTTCTTCAGGGAATAGCACTGATTCAGTTTAGTTACATGGTTGACTATAAGTGTCCTTGAAAAGTAAGTCACTTCATTGCAAAATGTTTCTTTATTATTCATACAAGGGAATGTGTGCATTGCTAGCTCTGCCAACATGTATTATCTATCCCAGCTGCCCTGGATACGGTGGCAGAGAGCTGTATTCTTGTGATATAATGTGGGAAAATGAGAGGTTATATACTTTGGCAGGAAAAATAGAATGGGTACATGAAGAACGATTGCAGAAAACTATAGTACTGAAGGATTTTAGAGTCCTCATGCATAAATCTCCCAAAAATCTATCATACAACTTCAGCAATTGGAATGTTGGCCTTTATTTCAAAGGGAATGGAGTTTAAAAGGAAGGAGGGTTCACTAAAACTGTACAAGGCATAATCAGGTCACAGCTGGAATACTGTGAACAGTTTTGTGGCCGTTATTAAAGGCAAGATAATAAGCATTGGATGCATCTCAGAAATGGTTGACAAGGCTGATTACAGCCAGAGAGGGATTGTCTTATGAGGAGAGGTTGTGGCTGTACTTATTGGAGTTGAGAAGAATGAGGAGTAATCTTATTTAAATATATAAGTTTCGTAGGGGATGTGACAAAGTAGATGTAGAAAGTAGATTTTTACTCTTGTGGGAGACTCTAGGACCACAAACTCAAAATAAAGGGTTACCCTTTAAAGATAGAGATGAGGAGGAATTTCTTCTCTTAAAATGTGAAATTATTTACTTCAGAGTTGTAGTTGCTGGGTTATTAAGTATATTCAAGGCCAAGATAGACAGATTTTTAATCAGTGAAGGAATCAAGGTTTCTGGGGAAAAGGCCAGAGAGTGAAGTTGAGGATCATTAGATTAGCCATGGTCTCATTAAACAACAGTCGTCTTGAAGGTCTGAATGGCCTACTTTGGCTTCTACATCATACAGTCTTCATTAACTACTGCAGTGCTTAATGTAAAGGAACACCTACAGTATTGTTAGAGAGGGATGGATTCCAGGATTTTGACCCAGCAACAGTGAAAGAATGGCAATATAATTCTGAATCTGGATGGTATATGACTTGGAAAGAAACTTGCAGAGGGTGGTGGCCCCATATTTTTGCTGTACATGTCCTGATAGATGGTAGAGGCTGTCAGTATGGAAGGTGTTTTCAGACCAACTTTAGTGAGTTGCTCCAGTGCATCTTGTAGCTGGTACACAGCTGCTGCTACTGAGCATCAATAGTGAAGGATGTGAAATATTGAAGTTGGTGCATGATGCCAAACAAGCAGGCTGCTATGTACTAAATGGTACCAAGCTTCTCAAATGTTATTAGAGCTGTATTCATCCAGGAAATTGGGATATGTTCCATCATACTCCTGATTTGTGCCTTGTAGACGATGGACAGATTTCAGGGAGTCAAGAGGTGGACTTACTGCCAAATATCCTGAAAACAAATTAAACAAATTGTTGGCAGGCCTTTTGAATGTCCAAACGTCTTGCTGTTTTATTTCAGCTTGTATCAAGCCCAGGGGTCATGTTCTTAATTACGATTTCACTCACTTGTCTGATGACTCATGCTAACAAATATTGTTTATGCTCCATTTACATTTCACTGTACATATCCTTTCAGCTGGACTTTGGGAGCAATGCTATGAGTATTCAAAAAGAGTTACAGACACTTCTAGCAAGAAGCCAAAGAAGTATCTTGCTGGAGGTCACTGAAGCAAGTCCTAACATCACAACAGAAGAACTTGAATACCTAACAATTTTGAAAGGAACAATGTAATTTGCTCTATTAAATTTGATCAATGCAACTGTTCTGTAGTCTAAGAAATGTTAGACTTTTAGTCACCATAAAGTTCAACACCAAAGGTGATCATCATTACTTTGAGGCAATCTGGATAAAAAATATTTAGTCCTTTTGGTAATGTTCCTGGTGTATGTTATCATAATGTCAATGATGTATTAAAGACAAACTTAATTTCAGACATTGGAACACCATGTTTCAAAACATGCATGATATACAAATTGCTACTCGAGTTAACTATACTATAAAAGATGGTTTGGACTACCTCAGACATCCATATTGTGGATATTATTTGGGTTGTTCCAAACGCTTTGCAGTAAATTTATCTACCATTGCAATAAACTGATTAATATGCAAGTCCTTTTGCCAGATTTGCATTTTATCTGCACGGAATGGAAAGAACATCTTCTGTTTACCTAACCAAATGATTAGGGCAGTCATTCCTTATTTTGACTACTCCATTTCAAACTCTGTTCTTACAGGTCTTTAGCGATCAGCCCAACCTATATGCTGAATTTGGAGCGATTTCAGCCTCAAAGATAATTTAGTTGTAAGAATTCTAAAATAAAGTTATGGGTTTACAGAGAAGACTGTGAGACATCAATATGCTCAAGAGCTTTGGCGATGAGACGGTGGTCAAATATGAAGTGGGTTTCACAAGGATCCAAGGGTCTAAATTATCAATAAGGTTAGAATAAGCCTTCCAGCAGTTTAGTTTCACTTTTTTTAACTGGTTTGAATGTAACTCTTCAGCTTTGCACAAAATTCAGGTTTTCCCTGCCTCTGCTGATGTGAGGATTTTAAAAAACAGGATATTTCTTATGATGGTATCGAATAGTACAATCAGTTGAATGAGGGAATTTGATCTTAATATTTCTTTACATCATATGTAGAGGTTTTTGGACATACATTAGCCTTTCAACCATGCCTCAATTGTAATGGACTTGTTCTGATAACAGATTTGTGACTGGTGACTTACTGTCAAAGGTGTGCTGAGATAGATGTAGCAGTTGTCACTGAATCGTGGCAGGATGAATGAGAAAGCAGAGAATTACTCACATGGAGAATAACTTCAGAATTCCAAAGTGGAGACAGATTTAGACGTTCTACACAGGTTGAGTCATGAGAAGGTAGCATGTAATCAAGACTTTGGAGGCCACTGATTTATGTTTCATTCAAGAAGAATTTAACATTAAAGTATGTTATGCTTCAGTTATATTGGGTATTGATGAGACTGTATCTCCTATATGGTGGGCAGTACATCGCAGAAGGAAATAAATGCAATGAAAGAAGCTCAGAAAGTTTAGTAAATTGAAACCTGGAATAAGATGTGTATAATACTGTATTGACACATCCTCAAATGTCCACTCCCTCCACGGCTGCCACTCAGTAGCAGAAGCAGTCTGTACAATCTACAACATGCACTGCAGAAATTCACTAAAGGCTCCTTCCAAACCAACTGCCACTACCAGCTAGAAGGACAAGGACAACAGATATACAGGAAAACTACCACCTGCAAGTTCCCTTCCAAGCCATTCAACATTCTGACTTGGAAGTATATCACTGTTGCTGGGTCAAAATACTTGCATTCCCTCCCTAACAGCATCATGGGTATACCTACAGCTCATGGACTGCAGTGGTTCAAGAAACAGGTCACTACCATCTTTTCAAGGGAAGTGGGGGTGAAGAACAAATGTTGGCCCAGCTTACGACACAAAGTGAATGAGTGAATATTACATAACTGAGGAAAGATTGGACAGTTGGGCTTGTTTTCACTGGGGTTTAAAAAGTGAGGTATAACTTGATTGAAATATATTAAGACCCTGATTGGCTTTGACAAAGTTGACATGGAAAGGGCGTTTCCCCTTGTGGGACTGTCCAGAACTAGGGGAGACTTAAAAGAAATAATAGCCTTCCCTTTCAAGACACAGATGATTTTTTTTTTTGAGGGTATAAGACTTTGGGACTCTTTCTCTCAGATGACAAAGAAAGCAAAGCTACTAATTTTTTTTTCAAAGGCAATGTTAGATAAATTCTTGTTGAGCAATGGAATCAAAGGAGCTTACAAATTTACAGTACAAAGTGTAGGTGAAGCTAAGTTAGCTCAAACCACAGAAAAAAGATGGTGTGGTCTGGATCTCCTCCATTGGTGGCCAATGCAGCAATATTTACATTTAATTCCACATTATCAGTGCCCAATGATATATTTTATTTGATTATTGTGTGCGTGTTCTGGCTTTGTTCAAGGATGACCCTAAAGCTATTTATGCATTCCATTTATCACCTTCTTGGCAAAGAATTCCTGTTTTCAATCTTCTTTACCAATCAAGACATCAACAGGCAAAAGCATAAGTTAATTAAGAATGTTCCTGCTTGCATTGGAGGTACACTTTCATTCAACAACGTTCAGTTGCTTCTAACAAATGTGTTTTTGTCATGATATAAATGTCACTTGTTCACAGCTGCAGAGTTTCATGTGTTGAAACTAAAATGAGTTGGAAGATGAAAGCTGTAGGAGTCTGATGCCAGAATGACTATGTAAAAAGCTATGAAAATTGCAAAACCAGATGCTGGCGTTCACTAGCCCATGTTTTCAGAAGAACTTCAGGTGTCAAGGCTCAATACCCTATAAAAAAAAAGCCTGATCTATAGGCTATATTAGCAGTTTCAAAACTTTAACACACTTTAAAAATTGCCATCGTAACTCAGATTAATTTGAAATTTAGCAAAAAGTTAACTTGGGTTGTTGAGCACATTTTACTTCCTGTGGGAATAGAAAGTACCAGATTGATTTGTGGAGAAAGAATTTAAGAGAATCACTGTCTTTGACATAATGGTGTCGTTACTGAGCAGTAGGAGGGACTTAACCCCAATGATGTGAGACCACTGTAACCATGCTGCACTTTCCTCAACTGGGCCTTCCTGGTGTATATATCAGCAGTAATACCACTGCTGATTTGAATCACCACACCCAGTGGTAACAAGTTCTAAGGTTTAGCATTGAAACGGGGACATCAACTGAAAGTAGCATACACCTTTCCACAGAACAATAACTAGTTTTGTAGCAATAAGAAGTTAAGAGGAGTCCCACTTGTGTCTGTAAAAGTTCCATTTACAGAAAGGCTAGAATTATTGAACATTATTCACAGGATGGTGCTAGGCCAGAATTTGTTACGCACTCCAACTTGACTTAGAGGTGGTAGGTGATGAACTATCTCCTTGAATTGTTGCAGTGTGCGTGTGCTCCTTGAGAGTGCTGTTAGGCATCTCAGGAATTTACATTAGCAACAGTTCCAAGATAGCGAGTGGCTTGGAGGGAAGGATTTATGCAATCTGAAGAGAAAGTAGGAAACACTTGAGAGCAAACTTGCAGGCTATTCCCATGTGTTCCCATATAGGTTAACCAAGGAACACCAAGACACTTGTCAACTCTTCAGTCTTCATCCACTTCTGTATTCACTTTCTTTCAGCACATGGGTATTACAATGTCATTTTGCATGATTTTCTCAAGGAAAACAAGTATATGTCTTAGTATCTATGCCACCAACTCTCAGGTGGCTACAAAGGCTCTGGCTATTCTTCACCACTGCTGCCTTTCAAGTTACAATGTATCAACTCTGCTCATCAGCAAGGGAAATGTTTTACGGTGCAAGCATTCATACTGATCATGTTCTACAGGCAGGTTTGCAGGAAGCCACCTGCAGGACAATTATAACACAGGAAAAGACCATAGATGTTTGACAGGCTCTGGTAAACGGCAAGGTTGAAGGTAAAGCTGGCAGCAAGTCTCATTGTATATGCTCTTTGCGCTGTTTACTCAGTAATGCTTACTTGGCTTCATAAACTCGCCTGTATGTGATCATTCCAAAGGATGTCTTCTTGGAGGAAGAGGTCAGCCACACCCATCATTTGAAAACATCCTAATTCACAACTCCCACCAGAACACCATGTCATTCTAGAAGCAGCAGCAGCTCAGGCACACCCAGGAAGCAACAAAGTCAGATAAAGGTTCCAGTGAGTAAAAATTAGCGTGTTCAAAAACAGTTGCAGCTGGGAGGCAAGTTTTGATGCTTTTGCAAGAACGGTATGGCTCTCGCCACTGCGGACTTCATTTTGGGACTTCAAATGTTGGCAATACTCATGAAAGTAGGTAGAAGACTTTGTGAATGGAAGAATTTGTAACAGTTAAGAGAGAAATCACAAACTTAAGTCAATATTTATTAGAAGTTTAAGATTCCAGTTGCTCTTTTTCTTTTATCCTAACCAGGTGAGGTGTCTTCCATTCTCAGTAGTATCATTCTCATGTCCAATCACAGGTTTAAACCTTGAAAAATGAACAAGTTGTAAAAGACTGCATTGACAAAGGGGTCATCTTCCAGTTGAGTTGCTAATGGAGGCTCCTTTCGAGCCCACAAGTAGAATTAAAGCACTCGAGATGCAAAAAGAGTGTTTTCCTGATATACTGACTTAAACTCTCATTATCATTTGATTACGGAGACTTTGTTCACAGATATGCTGCTACCATTTCCTACGACAGAAAAAAGGCAGTGAGGCACATAAAAGAGGTCCTTCAGCTTCTAGCAGTGATAAACTTTCTTTAACACTGTCTTATTATAGAATACAGAATGCTGCAATCATTAATGCAGATCTTGTAAAACTGCATGCAGAACTCCACTTATTTCTCTAACCAGCTAAACAAGTCTTTGCAATGCCTTTGGCTCCGAGGAGGTGAACCTTGCATCAAGTAAGCCTCTACAAGGGCTGAAGTGCATCGAACCATAACAGGAACAAAGTGAGAGATAAGAGATAAATTCACACCACAAAGGAATCAAGAAAACGTTGAACTGGTTTGAAATCTTTATACAAAAGTATACACAGAAAGGAATTAGCAACACTGTTTCTTTCACCTCCCAATTTCATGTAGTATTTCAATATCAACAGATGAAACATGAAAATGTAACAACTTTAACTTAATTAGCTAATTTTCTTATTACAAAAAGTCCATACAAAAACACTACAGTGTAGCTACACTACTTAATGCAATTTGTGCTATCAATGCCCCAATTTCTTAAGTCTGTACATCAGTAACAATTTAGATAAACATACTTGTCAAACTCATCATGAATACAAAGGTTTCTTTGGACAGAGGACAGAATTTAAAAATACTTACTGCTAATTGTTTGTGGAATCACTGCCCCACAAAAAAAATGGTTTAAACTTGATTAAATGTTGAATCAAAAAAGGCCTCCTAAATAGTGCTGGTCAGCCATCTTTGATAAATACTTCAATAGCAGAGGACCAACAAGCAGCACTGGTTTTGCATGGAACTGCTTCTGCTCACACCCAGGTTCTCACTTAGGAGGAAGCAGACAGTACACAGGTAGGAGGGAGGGAAGCAGTTAACAATTGTGCTGGTAGTATTGAAAGTTCTACACTAACTTTATATCTAAATCCAACTTGCATATTCAAATTGCTGAACTGAATTTGAATGGCTATCACACAAGAATAGACATTGTAAAAACACTAACACAACGATTACCAGTTTGTGTTATGCACCATCTGTTAATTATAAATCATAGTCCAAGTTAGTCCTGAGTTAGCTCATTCTCACTGGGGATGTGGTTGACAGGTCCCCAAACGACCTCTAGCATTGGCTAGGGAATAGAACAAAAGATGATCCAGGCTTACAGCTTTCAAAGGTTTTCCAACAATTTCACTTAAGAAATGCTTGTAAGGCACCCAGCAGCAATGGAATTGAATACGGTTGTAAGGCGCTCCACGCCAAACATCACACCAACTCTCGCTTCTGGCTGACAAATGAAGAATCGCAGCAGGGCCAAAGACTGACAGCTGCTAGCATACATGGA
This sequence comes from Chiloscyllium punctatum, assembly GCF_047496795.1. Classification (NCBI taxonomy): domain Eukaryota; kingdom Metazoa; phylum Chordata; class Chondrichthyes; order Orectolobiformes; family Hemiscylliidae; genus Chiloscyllium; species Chiloscyllium punctatum. The sequence goes on along the minus strand of NC_092771.1, from coordinate 19,575,607 downwards.
CAAAGGAATCAGCACAAGAACAGAAAATGGAGAGAACAGTGCAAAACAATTTCACCTAGAAAATATTGATACTTAGCTCAGAAATTACTGTAGGATGAGTGGTACATCACTGATTTTTGTTGAATGAAATAGTTTGGGACATAGAGACCTTTTATCTTTAGTTAACTTGACTAGGGAAACATTTGCATTGAATTCCATTCCAGCATTTTTAGAAGTTATTGACATCATAGTATTCAAAATATTTTCTAGCTTTGTAATGAGAACTGACAATGCTACCTCTTGGCCGTGCTGCAATGCAAAAATCCTCACACAAATTGGTCTCTAATATTTTGCACTGTAATTTTGAAGGACCCTGCACTTAAATCTTAAGGGGAATGTGGGAACTGCTGCAATCTTTTATTGCCCTGCTAAATAAACAAAATAATGAAGACCTGATGTATTACTTTCCTGGATGGCATATACAATTCTATTTTACTTTTGCCTGTGTGATTACCATTAGAGATATGGAAACAAAGAAGGTAGCACAGTGCTTAATTTTACAAGTCAGTCATCAACTCTTAGCCACCCTTTTTCATAATCCTGCAAGAGTTCAAGGTAGTACTGCCAGTCAGGTTCAGTGTCATATTTAACCTCGTACACAGTTTGTAAAGGATTCTGGTGCTTTTCATGCACTCGAACGACTACACCTTTATACCAGGATTCTGATTTATCCTTTTCCTCATACAGATGTCGTATACGTTTTCCCACTAAATTTGGGTATTTCTTGCCTTGGCGTTTTCTACAAGAAAGGGGTTTAGTTATTTTCTGATCCAGTCGTTGAGAAGTACGTGTTAATAAAGGCTTTCTCGCAGCAACAACCGACTTTAGCACTAAATTTCTACGCAGAGCAGTTTGCCTCGGTTTCTGAAACTTTAACCGCACAATTGAGCCGCGAAGATGCAGAACTTTAGATGTGCTTCTAGTTGGCCTCAGTGCTCCATTATTCTTTTTATTTATTGGCATTTGAGATTTTTTGATCTTTCTACTGCAGGAATTGTTTGTCCCTTTATTGTCCTCATTAACAGTCACCCGATTTAGTCGAACCACCAAAGTAGTGCCCTTCCTTTCAAAGTTGCCTTTCATGAGAGCCTTTTCATTGTAAATTCCTCTTCTTTTCTGTAAATTTCTAGGTTCTGACTGGGACACTTTGCTTGACTGTACTGTACCAGCATCTTGATCAATCTGTGTGCAGGATTTCTTTTCTAAATGGTGTACAGATTTTGGCTTTATTGCCTGTATAGATTGTGAACTATTGCTTGAATCAGTACATTTAGAGTTACAGTTTATGGATGATGTTATAGCTCTGATCTTCCTCCGTCTTTTCTTAAGGTTTGCATTATGTCTGGCTGTTGCGATTCCATTGTCAGGCTTCCCTTTTGAGCAAGCAGTGTTTGCTACTGTTTCGTTTCTGATGTCTACAGAACTAGGCTCTGCGCAATGATTTTCATTAGCATTCTTATCAGCTGGATTCAGAGTTGCTTCCTTCATGTTTTCATCACTTTGTTCACCTTGGTAAAAAGCAAAGAAAATTGCCCTGTTAATATTGCAAACACACAATCAAATGTTTAAGAAAAAAAACAAAAAAGTGCTACAGGATTCAAAACACTGGTTAACAGATACCTGCACTGGAGCATCTAGACCAACATGTGAAGGTAGATCTGCAAAAAATAAATTTATTTATAGTGATCTTTAACTATGAATGTAAGATTTAAGTCTAATATTCCAACTAGGTTGCTTCAATATTGTTTTCAAAGTATAAAATATTTTTAAGTATCAAATTGCTGGCCTATAACCAATATGACAGCTGCGTTTGACAAAATCTGATTTGACAAAACCTGGCAGTAATAATCTCAATGTCTGGCTTTCAATTTGAGGGACATAAAACCTATCAAATTCCAAACTGAATTTAGATTCAGGCTTGTATGCAAAGATGTCATAAAAGATTAAGACGGATATCCTCAAATCTTCACAAAAGGTTCTAGGATTCTCCAAAGTTTGCATCATATACTCATCACTGCAAGGTGTAAAAGCAGATTTCAAACTCAGCGTGCCAGCCCCAATTAATGACATTTGCTTCATGCAAAGGAAAGGTGAGTACATACAACCTTTTATTATCCCCATAGAGCAATTTTTGAAAAGAGAAACAAATGCACCCAATTTGTGACTAGGATGTCAAAACCTCAACCTGATAATCCCAACAGCAGGATGAGAGTTTGACATTAAACCATTATAAATGTAAACAATCCAAGACCAAAAGCTCCCAGTTTAGAGTAAGGTTTGCAGAAGATAAGAAATTTGCTATAAGAATAGTCTCATTCTTTGAATTACACAGGGCAATGCTCCTTGATGTATCATCTCTTGTGAAGTGTGGCACTTTAGGGGAATGGGAATTTAAAAGTTGAGAGCCTAGATTAATTTGCCACACTGCATATTTACTTGGATACTGAGGTCAAAGTACCTGCAATAATTAGTAACAAGATCAGAAATTGCTGGAAAAACTCAGGTCTGGCAGCATCTGTGGACAGAAATCAGAATTAATATTTCGGGTCAAGTGAAGGTTCTGAGGAAGGATCACTCGACCCAAAACGTTAACTTTGGTTTCTCTCTACAGATGCTGCCAAACCTGCTGAGCTTTTCAATTTCTGATTTACAGCATGTGCAGTTCTTTTGGTTTTTATTATGCAATAATTAGTACCTTAGTCTGACCATTTTTGCAGATACTTCAAGGTTACATATTTTAATGTTGGTCACAAATGCAGCTCACTTTGATTCCAAAACTGAAGGAAGACTGCCATGCAGACATGAGAAATTATGTGTCAATATTATTTTGTTGGAAGTGCCCAATCATGGAAACTATGTTCCAACGTAAAATCAGGACTGAAGAGAATAGGATATGAAGCAGTTACAACACCAAAACCAACGGTTTATTTAATCAATTTCCACCAGCCAGGAAGTTGCCATTAGGTCAGTTGCCAGTTTTACCTTTTCCATTGACTAGGTAAATTAGGAGGGTTGTAAAACGGATGTCTGACCTACTGCTGCTGACACTGGGCCTGGCAGGAATAGTTAAAGGTGACTTTTATCTTGCCTAGAAAAGCAATACACTGCTTAAATCAGAGCCATCAGATAAATGTTAGCTGGTCATAAAGCAATGTGATTTACTGAACCTCCAGGGCAAGATAGGAACTCCCAAATGAGATAATAATCCAGCTTTAAAAGCCAAATGGCTTAAACAAAGTAACCCCTACCCAGGAATCTATAGTATATTAGAATTTCCTGTTGGCAATGTTGTGTTGTACAAAATACAGCTGCAAAAGTTAGCTATAAAGAGTACAGATGGAAGAATAGGTGTAAGCACCTTCCTCTGAAGGTTTTAATAAATGTTCATTGCTCCTTAATGACTCACTGGACAGCTCGATAGACCTAAATAGATCAAGATGATCCTAGATTCAATTTCTGGTCTGAACTCAGTTTTCCGATCTCAGCTAGGACAGCAGCATTGTCAGCCTCAAGCTGCAGGCCTGGCAGGTTTCTGCTCCTGGTTGTTGCCCAATGTCTCTCTGCAAAGTAAACGTACGGATATTGGATGAGGGCTAAATAAGTCTTGGCAATGATCCAATCTTTGTTCCCAAAGCCCATCTAGAATCTAAGATGGGCATTTGAGTGACTGCCATATAGCCAAGATGTTGAACTACCACAGACAGCTACAAAATTTTCCCATTAACAGTCACTGTCTTCAAAAAGAGGAAGGTAAACTAGAAGCCATATAAACCACATTGACAGAGACAAAACACCAGCTCCTATTTCACATTGACAGCAACTATAAAGCAATAAGGGTATAATTACATTGTATAATGTTGAGAGAAGAATACAGCAAAAAGTAAGGCAGAATAAATGGTCACTAGCAGTGGGTAAGATTGGTGATGTAGGAGATAGTAGTCCAGCCTAATCAGTAATTCCTGGGCATCAAATACATCCAACACTCGATAAAGAATGAGTCTGTAAGAACTATGTAATGCATCTTGTATGAAGTGACTTGCTAGTTGCAATCCAATTTTTTTTTAAGAAACAGGCCCAGGACATAAAATTACCCTTGAATGGCATCAAGAAACGAACTGAACAGAAGCTAACTAGGGATTACAGCATTGGATTGAATGTCAAGACTAGAGGAAGAAACTAACTGGGAGCAGTGGGAAAGACAGATAGACATGCCACATTCAAAGAACAACATAGGATCTGTAAACAAAGATAGCCTCTGATGGAAATCTAGACACTCTTAGACTAAGCCAATAACAGGGCTGGCAATTTACAGTTCAATCAAGACAAGTGAGGGGAGGGAGGATGGCACATATCTGAGTGATATGACATGATAAATGTGGCCCAGAATAAAACCCACATTTCAGAGAAAAATGGCTGAGGGAACACTTCAAAACATGAAGTATTGGAAACTCTAAAATGTTATGGAGATAGTTCCTAATTATTTACAGGAATTTGAAATTCACAAACTGCAGTAAATGAGGGATGAATGGAGTAAACTAAGTAAAAATCAAGCTGCTGGAAATTGCCAAAAGGAGCTGTCAAAATGCTACCTCAGAAGCCCAGATCAAGACAGCTACCACCATGGTGTGCAAAAAAAAGTGTAAATGCTCACATCTCAATATTCTGTATTCTGCAACTCTTTGCCATTAGTCCAAGTAAGTTCTTTAGGATTTTACAAATAATTTAAGAATTCTAAAGTGACTTTCTGGTGCATTATTTTCTTTCAATTCTTATAATTCTGTCAAACTTGTCATTTTTCTCTCAGATGCTGTTGACACTACAGGCATTTGAAGTCCCAAAGGCTGACAATTAATAGCACCTCAAGAGTTAATAATCTGAAATATTACAGAGACACCTATAAATTAGCAAATGGATAAGATTGAGCAGATAGCTAAAGGAATTATGTAGTTCTGTTTCAATGGAAGGTGACACCAGAAGGAACTGCACTATTGAGCCAAATGGAAAGCAAGTGCCTCACATAGACTTTAAGGTAATAAGTGGATTGAGGTACATGGTAGAGAGGTTCTGATGTAAAAAGATAATATAGTTCAGTAACAGTAGAGGAACAGTCATGAAATTGAGCTTTAGGTATGCGGAGGTGGAATGTGATTAAGAAATATGGCATGAATATTAAATCTGAATAGCAGCACAACTAAACTTCTTTATACCGTTGAAAAGAAAGACATAGCACGACAGTCTTTATTGCAACATGACTAAGATAATCGGGACTTGAAGTCTACATGTACCAAGTTTTAAAAGACCCAGAAGGATTAGCAAGAAATTACTTTTTTAAAGATTTTTTTTAAGATTACTTACAGTGTGGAAACAGGCCATTCAGCCCAACAAGTCCACACTGACCCTCCAAACAGCAACCTACCCAGACCCATTCCCCTACATTTACCCCTTCACCTAACACTATAGGCAATTTAGCATGGCCAATTCACCTAACCTGCACATTTTTTGGACTGTGGGAGGAAACCCACGCAGACACGGGGAGAATATGCAAACTCCACACAGTCAGTTGCCTGAGGCAGGAATTGAACCCAGGTCTCTGGCGCTGTGAGGCAGCAGTGCTAACCACTGTGCCGCCCTACTAAATAATGAGTGAACATAATCAAAAGTAATCAGGCAGTGAGTTATTTTACTGTAGAGAAAGGACGTACGAATGGAGTGAGTGTACAGCTTTGGGAGTGGCAAAGTGGCAAATTGTATAACTGCAAATATTAACCAGCTAGGTAGTTTTAATGGAGAATCTTCTCTTTCATATAAAGATTGGGACATAGGCTACTACACATAAGAAAAGCTGTGAATTTCTTGAGTATATCTAGAATGGTTTTCTGCAACAATTCATCTCAGTACTAACAGTCAGGGATTCAATTTTGAATCGACTAATGAACAACCTAACCATGCATGAACATCTACCTAATAGCAATCATAATCCAATAGAGAATTCCAAAGAGGGGATCCATAAATCAGGGATGAGATTCTGGATTAACTAAGCCTGAATCACTACATTGAAGCAGACAATAATCACAGGGAACTAATGGGATAAAACTGGTCAGTAGGAAATGTTCAAAAATATTAAAGATACAGATCCAGTTTATACCACAAAGAACAATAACACTACCCAGCAATAAAAAGCATGGCTAAATGAGGCAACAAACAACAAGAACCTAAGTCTAAAAGCAGGAAAAAGATACACAAGAAAGTACCAATCTGGCAAGTAGAAAGGACACAAAAACAGCTAGAAGCTAAAAATAAAACTTTGAAGCTTTGTAACAGATAACAAAAACGTAACTGTGTAAATATAAAAACTGAAGGGATGTCAGCAGCGGTGTGAGTTGCTTGAAAGTTGATATTTGTCAAAGAAAATGGTGGGTATATTGATTAATTATTTTGCATCAGTAGCTATAGTTGAAGAACAGGTCAACATGTCAGATAGCCAAATTAACATTTGAGAATCATCAAATGTTCATGTAAGGCTGAGGCACTAATGAAGAAACTAGTGGAAGCTGCGCATATTTTACAGTTGGATGTTGGATTACAATTTCTGGTTTATATTGAAGACTCTGAACAAAATTCATACTCAATAGGAAAATAACTTTTAACTTAATAAGCTGAGTAGAATGTGCACATAATAGAGCAATCCTGATACATTTTCATGTATACCACACTGAACAGATTTGGATTTATGAGTTCAGTTCCCTAATCTTGACTGTTCTGGAAGGTGAATGCCTCATTACCCTTAAAAAGCTAGGAAAACAAAGGCTGAAACTGAGATAGTAAGAAAGTTGGAAAATGTTCATACGTGACAGCAAGAGACAGGATAGAAACTGGTGGAAAGGTGAACTCTTTGTGGTCTGATTTGAGCGTTCACTTGATTGTCCTGGATTGAATGTTTGTGTGTTGTTCACTGGAGCTCGAGATCCAGGAATGTTATGAATATAAGTTGCATTTTGGTAATCTAAGGTGATTTTAAAAAAAGCCATGTTGTAGGACAATGGTTCCAGGCACGTTAGCTGTGCGAGGTTACTTCATGACCTTTTCCACATAGTTTAGACTAGTCCCTCGTTATTTTGTACTGTGAAAAGGGAAGCTTATCTAGCCAAGGCAATTGGACTTTTGGCCTGGCTTGACCACTCTGATGTGCATGTAGCTTAATTAGTCAAGCATGCTCAGACTGATTTCTCTTCCTCTACAAACATTTTATTGCTGCTTACCTGATTAAGAACATGTGGCGTTTTTTGAAATCTCAGTACCAATTTCTGTCTCAAGACAACTTGTTTGCAGCAAGAAAGGGAGCACTCTTAGGGATAGGAGCTGGCGTCGCTACTCTGCTAATGGTTTTAAAACCCTAGCTCAAGCCTGGCTTGTAGGTATCTGTGTTATATTGTAACACTGGGGCCATTGGCAAATAAAGGTAATAATTTAAACTAAACTGTCTGTAAGAGTTTTATATTCCAGACTACCACAGAGTATGATCTCCAGGACGAACCAAGAGAGAGGCTTACAGGTCGAGTCCATTAAGGATTCCCTGAGCTGTCTTGAATAGGTACTTTAACATCAATCCTGGGCTATTAAAGGAAATAGGTGAGGACACTGAAATATTATAGTTTACGAAGTTCTCTCAATTCAGTAACTGTTCATTTGGATTGCAAAATTGCCTATGCCATCATATTTAAGAAATGTGACAAAAGGAAACCAGCTCAGTTAACCTAACATCAGCCATCTGGAAATCACCAGAGTCAAAACTAATAACAGGATTACTCAATATCTTAACTTTTAGTTGATCAAAAGAGTCCCAATTTTTTATAAAGGTAGATCACATTTGACAAGTCTGACTGAATTGTTTAAATAGGTTACTAAAGTAGAGAAGCAATGTTTTTGTATACAGTTCTCGAAGGCATCTGATACAGTCATCCAGAAGGCAATTGATCAAATGGATACCTGAATCCTAAGAATTCAGTAAAGAAGAGTGATCATGGATGTACTACTGTTGAGTTTGTAAGATTATGATGGTCAAAATATTAAATGAAACAAGATAGCAAGAGAGGACTATTTCCATTGGTTAGGAAGTATAGAACTAGGAGGGAATCTTTTAAAAAAAATTAAGAGCTCGATATTTCAGAAGTGAAATTAGTACAGGTTTAAAACTCGCACAAATAGCATTTGATAACTCCAGCTGAAAATCAACAGAGGGATTGACAGCTTTCTGCTAGCTGAAGATATTAAGCAGATACGAGGCAAAAGTGAGTATAGTCATTAAAATTACAGATCAGCTATGATCTAAGGGAATGGTAGAACAGGGTTTGAGTGACTAAATAATCCACTCCGGTTCTTGCAAACATTATTTAGACTGAAACACAAGTCAGCATGACAGAGACAGAGAGGGAGCACACAAAGAAAATTTGAAAATAAATAATAAAGGCAAACAAAACAAAAAGTTTAGAACTATTATACAATATAATGCTGACAGCTAACTCATATATGCTACCAAAGTCCTAGGAACAATCCTGCAGGTAGCTAAGTGGAGTTGGAAATTCCAGATTAATCTTCTTGAATACATCCAAGGTTGAGATGGGCAGATGTTGGATCTCTCAGGAAATCAAAAAATGATTCAGAGAGCTGGTAGGAAAGTCTAAAGTTAACTATGATCATACCAAATGGCGGACCAGGCTTGATATACTGTATGATCTTCTCCTGATCCTACTTCTATGTTCTTTTTTAAAAAATATTTTCGTTCATGGGATGTGGATGCCATTTACTGTTCATCTGATTGTGCTGGAGAAAGCATTAGAATAATAGAATCCCTACAGTGTGGAAACAGGACCTCTGAAGAGTGATCCACTCAGACCCACTCCCCCTACCTTATGTTTACTCCTGACTAATGCACTTAACCTACATATTCCTGAACACTACGGGGAATTTAGCGCAGCCAATTCACCTAATTGCACATTTTTGGATTGTGGGAGGAAACCGGAGCACTCAGAGGAAACCCACACAGACACAGGGAGAATGCGCAAACTTGGCACAGACAGTTGCCCTAGGTTGGAATCGAACCCAGGTGCTGTGAGGCAGCAGTGCTAACTGCTGAGCCACTGTGCCGCCCATTGTCGAGCTGCCATCTTGAACAACTGCAATCTTTGGTGTAAGGACAGCCACAATGCTCTTCAGAAGGAAGTTCTAGGGTTTTGGCCCAGCAATTATATAGTCAGCAAATTGTAGTCATTTTGAGAACTTGAAAAAGTAACTTACAAAGTATAATGTTTTGAAATGATGTAGCACTTTTTCTTAAAGAAATAATATTCACTTTGGTAACACAAAACTGAAACATTCACCATTCTTAGAGACAACTACTCACAACATTAACTTTCTACTCTCAAAGGACTAGCCCATCAAGGTTTTGGTAGCACTTAGTAAGCCATTGTTTTACTGGGCAAAACAAAAATGATGGTGCAGCACCAGCAGTTTGGAATACTGCATAAAGGGAAAAAAGCAGTTGTAGGGAAATGTCTCTTCATCACCTACAGAATGTGTTATGTATCCAAAGAAGCACTAGCTCCTTCCTATGTCCTCCACCCAAATGCTGCCCAGTGAACAAAACAGTAAATTGAATCACTGGAGGGTGATATTCACTCACACTCAGATCCCTAAAAACTCAATCAGGCCATCACATTGAAATGTGCACTTCTTTCCAAACTGCAACTCATGACCAAACTTGTTTTATTTTGGAAAAGTAAACATCAAAGTGGTCACCCAATTCAAAGATAACCTGGAATAAACAATTATACATTCTTTCCCATCCATAAAAAAAATTAACATCACTGTTTTTTGCTTAAAACATGAAAGCCCAGTCTTTTCAAATCAAAAGGAATTAAAGTAGGAACAAATATTTTAAACAGGGACAATTTAATACTGTCTGTTCAAAAGTAACCTGCACCACAGTTATAAGACAAGCTTTTACAACATATGGGTTTATGTGGAAAACTTCTACATGGGATATTTTTCAGAAGGCTGGTCAGTTCCAGTTTCCAAGTTAACTGTTTGACGGCTGTTATAGTATTTCTGCACCAAAAGAAAAGTAACAAGATTAGTTTATCATTAGTGATGACAGGTTTAATAAACTTATTCTAGAAGATGTAATATTAGTATTTTTAATCAGGAAAAAATAGGAAATGTGCACTTTGCAATAATGTGCAGTATGCAGAGTTAACAAGTTAATTCTTACAAAGGCAAATAACTGGACATTTGGGAAGTGTGATGAAAAATGATAGGCAAGTTTAATAGCTGGTTTAGAAGTGATATTAAGATGCTGGGCTATATTTATGTAAAGAGATAGATTGTTCATTAAAGTGAAAAAACCCTTATTTTAGCACATGGAGTTTTCAAAAATCTTCAAGTTACAAAGAATAAGGTCATTGCTCAAGATTAGACGGCCCTTAAGAATTTTTTTTTTTGCACACATTAAGAGTTTAAACATACTCACCAAGACGAATTTTCACACAAGAATGCCACAGAACATCCAGCAGATCTTGATAGATTTCAGGTAACTGCTTTAAGGAAAGCAGCTTGATTAGTCTGGAAGAACACCTTTGAAGCTGTAACTCTGTCTGCAGTTTCTTCTCCTCTGAAAGAGTCGTTGGTCTTAGTTCTATTTTGTGCTCCTGGAAAACTTGATCAATTGTTGCTCCCTTGAGGCTGGAAAATAATTTCTCCTTCACTAAGTATATTGGAATAAAAATTGTGCCAGCCCTTATTACGTGGGGAAATGGGCACGTTCTGGAATAAATATAGCTTTCCAAGTAGGAAAGTAATTTTTGTAGGGTCTGCTGGACGTGGCCATAGTTGCGCCAAATTTCTTTTGCTTTCGACATCTTCAATGCTTCAAAGCTTCTTGTACCATTTTTTGACTTTATTGAAGACCTCAATTTTGGAGTTTCCTTCTCTTCAATGTCCCGCAAACATGCACACAAAACCTCTTCAGAGGTTTCAGCCACAGACTGGGTGATCATGTCACATAGGGACTGATGAAGATGTACAAAATAATTATAAGTGTCAATCTCGTTCTGCATTAACTTGCCATTACAGGCCGAGTCCACTGTGGTTTCACAAGATATCTTGCTAGGTTCAGGATTAGAATTCATAATTGATTTAACCACATCAGGTAATATTCGCTTCAGAGGTTTCAGGGGTCTCAAAATTAAGGCAGAGGGATCAACTGATCCAATCAAACTAATTTTTTTAGCTTTAGTAATGTCTTCAGATGGCAGAGTTGAATTATTTTCACCAACCTTTGGAGGGGCGGGTCTCAGTATTTTATATTTATTCATTTCTATAATAAGGTGGTCACTTACTTTGCTGGATTCATTAGAGGGTGCAACAACTGCCTTCGTTCCGTGCTCTTCAGATGGCCATGTGCTTTCACGTTTCTCTTCAGTACTCTGAGATTCTATAGTATTTTCTTTTTCATTTGATATTTCATTTGTACTTTTCAATTTTTCTCTGGACTCACCAGAAACCAGGGCATGTTGAATAACATTCAAAGGTGGACTTTTTGATTTAGTACTTAAGTCCAAGGCCATTTCATCTTCCATTTTGTTCATCCCAAGCTTTCTATCACCACTGTGAACCATACACCTTGCACTATTACTACTTTGCGGAGGTAGGCCCTTATCAAGCCTATTGAATTTAGGAGAAAGATTAATCCCCTGATGCTGAACATCTAAAGAGTTCTTCGTGCTTACTGTTTTCCTAAGCTCATCCTCAGATGCACCTTTTTCATTTGTAGATTCTAAACGCACAGAAGCATCACCTGTTTTCAGTTCGCCATTCTTGGGTTGCAACTGACTGCTATCTGTTGCCAGTCTTTTAGGGCCAGGTGTACTGGAATCCAGATCTATGGCACTATCACTTCCGCTGCTTTGAGTTTTATTTTTCAAAGAACATGAACATGATTTATCACAATCTAGTTCGCAGTTTGGACATTTTGAGAAGAACAGACCGGTGGCTTCCAGGTAGGCTTTGTAGGGTGCCAAACTGAACACATTGTTTATGACTGGCATAGGAGGGGAAGGAGGTGGGGTTGCTCTCTTGCTTTCATTAGACGCAGGGGAGGAAGCAGGCGAGAAACTAATCACAGATGTTTTTCTGGTTGGACTTAAAGTGTAGCTTTTTTGTGGGCTATCCAATCTGACTTCTACTGGTTTATTATTCAGGATCTCAGGTTCTTTACTGAATATAGACCTACCTTGATCACTTTTAGGGGAAATGTGGATGCCTGGGCTATGTTCTTGCAGATAAATATCCTTTGGTCTTTGGTCACCTGGGGAGCCAGCAGGTCTCTCAAATGGCCCCTTCAAGTGTTTGCCAGATAGTACAGGGTGGAAGGCACTGTGTTTGCTTATCAACTGCTGCGGACCAGTATATTCCGTATTATAAAGAGTATTTAATGAATTGTAGCACCGTTCATTTGTTTGCACAACGATGCGAGGCCTGAAACGCAACAGGTCTGGTGAAAGATGCTTTGCATTAGTTGGATCTTGGAGAGATGAAGCAACTTTGTTTCCAGGAGGACTCTGTTGCTCAAACTCAGTTGAGTGTGTTGCAGGCTGTGATGCAGGATGCATCAAAGGACCAGTCACAGAGATACTTTTCTGTTGCTCTGGTGGCGGAGGAGGATGACGAGCAGCATACCCAAAAGATTCAGATGGTTGTGCATAAGGATTCTCTGAAACAAGCTGGCTTGCATAAGGGGAACTGGGTACAGGCATCCGCCCACTTGCCCCTGGCACTGGGTAATTTCCCATTTGGGCTTTGTAGCTATGTGGATGTAACAATGAGTAACTACCCACACTTTGCTGGTTTGAAATAGTGTTCAGAGAGTGCAAAACCTTTGGTTGAATTGGCACTGGATATTTCGGTGGTGATGGCTTATCACGATACAAAGATGGTTGCATCTGTTGCCCTTGAGTCGTCCCAAATGGATGTAAGGGAGCTTTCTGTAAGTCTTGGATGCTATGTATGGATGTGCCGCTATGACCTGGTACAGTTCCATTAGAGTTTTCATATGAAAGCAGAGGATATCTGGGATCTTGTAGAACACTACTAGTGTAAGTTCCATATCCTCGACATAGGGGTGAACGCACTCCAGGTGATTTCCCAGTTTCTTTGGTGATTCGGCCCACAGAGCTAATCTGTATATTACCAGATCCACTATGCAATGAATTATTTTTTGCAAGCGGATTAGCATATTGCTGGCTGTGCATCAGTTGACTGTTATTCACAATTAAACAACTGGAAGTAACAGGAGGTGGCATCCTCCATTCAGTTTCCTGTCCTCTTCTATAAAAATGATCTGTTGAATTTTCCAAAGAGAAACCAGCTCCTGAACAACAGACACTATTCCTATACACGGGTTGTGGGAATGCTACATTTGCAGAGTTACCAACTGCAGATAAAGCAGACGAATGTAAACTGTGTTTTCCAGCTGCAGAAGAGCAGAGCACAGCTGGGAGATTTTGGCCTTTTCTCAAATTCTTCTGCCGTTCAACGAAAGTGACCCATTTTGATCGAACATTCATTAAATCTTTGACCAAGTCAAGTTTATCATTTGCGTTCACAGATGGCTGAAATGGTCGGGATACAGTTTCATGTTCTGTCTGATATGAGCGATTGTTGAGACTTGAAACTTGACCTGGTGGTGACTGGGTGTTTGGACCACCCATATGATGCACGTATGGTCGGGCCTGGTTCCAGATACCTTGTGAATCTGTTTCATCACGATTTTGAAGATGATATGCTAAATAAGATCCAGTGTACTTGAGGGGATTTTCAGCAGCATAACTAGATAGGGGACTGTGTTTATAAAGTCCTGTTGATAACCCATTCTGATCAGTCTCCAATCGTGGCATCTTACTACAAATAAGCGAGTCCATGCAATCAAGACTTCTTTTATTGGCCATCATGATGGTCCAAGACTTTTAACTCCAGGTAAAGGGAAAGAGCCTTAACCAGAAGAAATAGAATAGAAAGTTAAAATTAAAACAGATTTGTGATGCTTTAAAAATGCATATCAGTGAAAATAACTGTAGAATGCACACACTAAAATGGAAAGTGGAAGCCTGTACAATTATAGAATTGTTTCAGAGAGATTTTTAATATTATTTCTTAACTTCAATGGATGTTACTTGATAGACAGCAAAGTGTCAGATGATATAGAAGAATACAAACAAAATAAGAAACCCAATAATATGAACTAACATGCATTGTTAATTATTCAATTATAACAACTACTAGGATAGTCATTAGCCCTGCTCATTTACTGGAGCAGTACGTGCAAGATGGACAGTGCGTAACGCAACACAGGGACTACCTATGCATCAATGTTTTGAATAAACCCAAACATGGTCTGCTGGAATCGACATTTGTCTAGGATTCTTAATAGTAACACAAGGGGATTTAGTCACTCAACATAATTCATAACATAGTTGGTTGGTAGTACAGAATTCAATCATTGCTGGAAAGAGACATTCTGTCAAAGTTTTTGTTTTGTATTCATCAGGACAATTTGTAAGAGTTTGAATTTTAAACCACAGGTTAGCAAATTTAAACAATGCCTGGCAATTAGCTGTCACTTATTAACTATCACATTCTCCAAGTCAACACCTCTATCAGAGAGCATTTGCCAAACAATTAGAACACTCTTCAGTATAAATGTTGGTTTCTCTCTTAACTTGGTGTCAATTAATTGTCATAAGTGCAAAATGAAAAGCTTCAAAATGTCTTTTCAATAATTCAAAACAGTGAATCAAAAGACTCAAGTTTTTCTGACTTTTTGTAAACCTTTAAGATAAATAAGATCCAACCCATTCTCTTTGTAACAATTATTTGTATTTTGCCACTTTTATTGACTTTATTAGAATTATAATGAACGACAGATTTTACAAGGAAATGGCTTCAATTCTCAATAAAGTTAAGTGAGGACCAGACACAGGTAGTGTGTCTGGTCATAAAAACAAAATACAATTTACCATAACTTAAACCATAAATTAAAATCACAATTACCTGCTCAATTGGTAACATGTTAATCCTCTAGTGAACAAATTTGCCTTAATTCCATTAAAAAAATCTGATTACCTGAATCATTTACATGATGAACCTGTCCTTTCTGCTTAGTGGTCAGTCAAAAGCAATTCATTTGTATTTTATAATGAATGGTGCTGGTTTAGCTACCAATCTATTACAGTTCTTAACATACTTGCCAACTAGATTTACATAAAGTTCTGAAGCACAAATGGTAAAACGCGAAAATTAAACAATCTATTCAAAATTGCAGGCGATGAAATATTCAAACAAATATACACAACTATTATATGCCCTTTACTTAATTTCATGTTCTCTCATATCGCCTTACAATCACCATATTTGCAACATAAAGACACTCATGCTTAAATAGCTTTCCTTTTAAGAAAAGATTTACTTTTAAATCATAAGTTAAAAGTCATCCCCTTTGTAGCTTTTCACATGAACCTATGGGGGAAAATGTGCTTAGCAAGGATTGTCTCTCAAAACTGGACTGAATAGTAATCACAAACTCATAACAAATGAAGAAGGTACTCAGCAGACCTCCTATCTTCACCACACTTAACTCCATGATTTTCTTAAGGCTATTTGTCCAGGTTGATACTTTGTGACTATAAGGCTAAATAAATATTTAAGGGCTAAAGAAATATTTAAGGCCTTCTACTATCTCACTGAAGGCACATCTAACAATCGGCTCTGAAAATTCTGCTTACACCGACAACTACGACAAACTCCACCCACAGCAACTGAGACAAATTGCACATACAGAACACTCTAAAAAGTCAAATTTTTTGTATCTCCCAATGCTAGCTTCACAAAAGTGATCAGTTCTTCCATGGGTCATATCTCATACACCAAGTTTTGTTAAAATCCACCCAGACGTTTTTAAGGTATGTTGTTCACAGGCAGTAATGAAAACATTCTCTCTCCCATTGAAGTTATTCATTAGCATTGCAGAGATGTGTGCAAGTGACATTCCATTTAAAAAATAAAAAACTGAGTCGAAGCATTGGACAAACTGTTCTACAGCATTTCTATAAAATGCCAAAGACCTATCAACAGCTGGGATCTCAATATAAGACTCTTTGAATTTGGATCTTTGAATCCAATAAAGACCCATTTGAATTGGAAATATTAACAACAAAAATGCAGAGTACTTGCAAAATATAGTGCAAGCACTTTGTAGTAGGCGCAGTCAAGGCTAGATTGAGTGTATAATTGTGAATCTATAGTCAATGGTGTTGTTACATGAAATGTCAAAAGCTTCACATTAGGTTTGCATCTACAAGTCTTAAATATTACAAGAATCAAAAACATTTTGATGTGGTCATGGAAACCTATTAGAATCTAAGCTAACTGGCTTGATTACAAAACTGTTATGTATCTCTATGCTGTAAGACCATTTGAGATCTATCTCTCAAATAAATGAACGATCTTCATTCGAGTTATTTTTTTCTACTTCATTTGAACACAGATTGCTGAAAGGAAACATTTTTTGTAATTGCACAAGACAGTGGAGTAAAGATAAAATGCTATAAAATTAATAAAAATAATCTAATAAAAAATACAATCTCAAACTGAACCCAAACATTTCACAACCTGTTTATAAAAAGGTTTACATTCCATGATGCAGTTTTTCCAAATAACCACTAAGTGGCACACAAATCCTAAGCTAAACCTTTCACTGCAGAACAGATTGATAAAGGCACGTTCACCAAATGCACTTTGCTGTCAAGGAGGTCGGACTGTGAATTTACTGTGTCCCCTCTGGAAATGACATGATTTTTCAGAACTTCAGTTGAAGCATAGATGACCTATTACATTTAGCAACTTTTAGTAGTGACTCTAAATATTATTGTGCTTAATCACAGAAGAAAAAATATAGACTTAGCATATTACATACAAGAGTGTCAAGCATGGGGTCTTCCAATACTCAATGTATTCTCAACCAAGTTTATAAATGAACAAATCAATCTCCATTTATAAAAATGCTCCAGTATACGGCATGCAGCTCAAGACCACAATAAAAATACAAGCTATTTTGATCTTAATTTTTATAGTTATTTAACAAATATTTTCGTGCACTTGGTTGTCCAGTTTATTACAAACATTAAAAATGCAGCAAAATTTAAACTTTAGATTAACCTTCTATTGGTTTATAAACAATAATCATAAGATCACAAATAGCAAAATTACATACCATTATAGACCTTTACTAATATAATCCATTCGCTCCTCAAATAATAATACATGCACAAATAAGTCAGCTCATCAGAAACTTAAGGGAATTCAATCTACGACCTGTACTAAAGCAGAAGCAATAGCAACTGAAAAGCCTTTAGATGCTGCATGCTGCCTATTTGGCAAAGGAAACAGACTCGTGACAATCACTGCAGGATCAGCCAATAACTAGCTGCCAAGTACGCTTTTTGAAGAGCAGCTATCAGCACAGGTTGTAAATATTTATTATCCACCATTCACTATTAATCTAACTCTAGTGACTTAAACATATATCAAGCAGGTTAAAAAAATTTAAGATAAGCAAATGTATATCTTGATACAAATCACAAAGGTTGCCTTGACTACAGAAGTTCTGAACAATGAACCAGAACATTATTAAAGGTTACGGTTTCTTTCTCTATACTTTTATTTTCAGCCAACCTAAAATTTCTTTCTTCATCTAAAAGTGTACTGTAAAACTGAAACTATCATCACTTTCAATATTCAACAGCAAGAGCCTGAACTCAGAGCTTAGAAATGGAACATTTGGTAAACAATGATTTTTAAGCATTTAACAAAGCCATTAGAGAGGTCTCATCTCTTAAAAAGAAAACAAAAGGTTCACCTTTTTAAAAGGTGATACAAAATATAAAGCTTTCTCATTCAATTTTAAAAAGTGATGCCATTGCTGAAGTCCTTTGGAAGGATAGTAATTCTGTACTGGCAAAATACAATGGTTTGCATTGATGCCAATAATGGAACCAGATTGTTTTGAATAAAGAAAAAATGCATCACATTTATAACTAATTTAACATAAATGTGTTTAATTTGGATTGAAAACAAAAAGTGAATGCCAAGATACCCCAATCTGGCACACCGACTGATTGTTCCTTGATTTAGTTCCAAATCAATGATGTCAGTACCATGACAAAAGCACTAAAAAGTGTCAGACTAACTAACATAATCCCTCCCTTCACATCTATCCATTCAAAATAGGGTGCAAAGCCAAAAAGCCAACTGGAGAAAAGGTACTGGGACAAAAAAGGGCATTTAATAGTCTCCAGTTAAAACATTCTCATACGTACTTAAAGATCTCGTAAGCCCTTATCTTAACATCCTTTTTCCAAACAAGCATGTGTCACAGTAATTTACCAACTTTGGACTAAAAAGTTATTTCTGGGCTTTTAATTTTTTGCACATTGGTCAGAGCAAATGTTATAAATTACAAACTTAACTGTTCGTGATATTAATGATTTCCAAATGCAGCCTTAAACTAGCATTTGAAATACAACTCAATTTCAACAAGACGCAAAATATCTAGGGAAATTAACTACTAGTTATCAATCCTTTGCCACTTGAAAAGTCCCTAACAAATATTTCACTATAGCATTTTGCTGTTAACTCAAAGCTTTTAATTAATACACATTAAACACACACCCCAAGTCAAAGTCCCAACAGGTGATAGTTGTACAGTCTTGGAAGTAAACAATTTCACATAGATAACATTTCTCCAGTTGATGAAATCTTATAGAATTGAAGAAATAACCTTAGAAGCTTTTTGCATGTGATGATCCAGCTATTCTGTTTTATTTCTGAACAAAGTCAATATGGAATGATTAGCCTCTCAAATCTGAATGCATATTGTGACCCCATAACAGCTGATACTCAATTTATACAGAAGAGCTTAACATCCAGTTGGGAAAGGTACGAGAACACTACCAAGTTCCTCAAGATTTGGAGATGCCGGTGTTGGACTGGAGTGTACAAAGTTAAAAATCACACAACACCAGGTTATAGTCCAACAGGTTTAACTGGAAGCACACTAGCTTTCGGAGCGACGCTCCTTCATCAGGTGATCCCATGAAGGAGCGTCGCTCCGAAAGCTAGTGTGCTTCCAATTAAGCCTGTTGGACTATAACGTGGTGTTGTGTGATTTTTAACTAAGTTCCTCAAAGCCATACTTAAACATAAAAATAGCCAGCCCTGTTTCTATTCTTCCTCTCAATTATCTTAAGTCTCCTCCAGTCCTGATGTACTGGCTATTCCAACTTATTTGTCATGATGCACCAGCATTAATGTCTAGTTTCTTGCAACACCTCCACCTCTACCCCTTCCATAATGTCCTGGCCTTGCTCTCCTTGATGTTAATTGCTTCTTTTTCACAGTCTGCTGCTTCATCCTACTTGTAAGTTTTTTCTCTGGCCTTCACAACACTACCTTCAGTAGTTTAATGACTTTATGATAAAATGGAGCATCCCGAGAAAGTCTTTTGCAAACGCCAGATTAACAAATTACTTTGGCCACCTTCCCTAATCAAGGTGCAAATTCCACACACCTTGCCCAAGTTGCAACGAACAAATATTCAGATAAATCAAAACCAAAAGTGCCTAAAGTTCCATCCATCCCCAGGGCAACATATCGTGCAAGGGAAATAACCTACAGTCTGCTTGAGGATATGTATTCTTCATCTAAAATTCTTCACATTTTCTAATGAAAGAAAACAGCCATGACACCACTTCAGGTATATTAAATGTCTTAAAATTAATTTGGTCCCCACTCACGAAATAAATCTCTCCATACTGGCACTGTTGAAACAACTGAAGATGTCACATCTCAATTTCTTTTTAAATTAAGTAAGCCTATCTGCTGTTTTATGATCTTACCTGTTAACCACTTAAATCAACATGACCCTAATTTTCTTTTAATAGCATTCACTCAAGACTGCTCATTTATTTACTAACCAGATGTCCCCAAATTAAAAAATGAACATAACAAGGGATAATATAAACGAAGAATTAATAAAACCAGAAAAATGCTAGAAAGAACTGCAAAGAGATTTGGATAAAACAGATGATGGTTGAATGGCACAAGGGAAAAGTATATGCAGGTGAATCCCAAATAGATTGTAAATAGATTACAATGTGCATGGCGATAAGCAAGCATGAAAATTGGAGAAACACAGATAGCAATATGATTTTTAATGGTTACCAGACTATAGGTCGAAACCACCCTATCTGCTTCCTTCTCCTGAAAATGCAGAAGCTACAATGGCAGCACAGTGAAAGAGAAAATTATAATTATAGTTTTGTATTTTCTTCTACTAGGTTCCTGAAGTGTCATAGCTTTGCTAGATTTGTAATTTTATTTGTTCTGACTGACCCATAATCTTCCAGCACTTTCTTTTGTTTCAGATTTATCATAAACCACAATATTTCATCCCCCCCTCACCTTTTAAAAACAAACTATTTTATAATACCTCTGCATTTAATGGTCTAATAGTCATTTGCCCAAGTACATTCATGTTCACCATAATCCACAGGTTGTGCCTTTATTTTGCCCTTTTTGAAAATGTACTACCAGCCAACATTCAATTTATTCATGGCAAGTGTGCAAATATAGGTGAAGTTTGACAAAGTACAGCCCTGTGCTGTACTTTTCTGCTTACATATAATTTGTGAATAAAGCATGTTTATGAAATAAAATAGTGAAGCACAATAAATATCAAAGACAAATGAAAACATCCATAACAGATTTAGATTGTCCATGACTAAAAAATGCTTTTAGATTAATTGACAAATTGATTAATCCAACAAACAATTCTGACCCATCACTGCTCTGTTTAAAATTTGAAATCAAAGATTTCCAAATATTGCAGGTGACCCAATTTCTTCTGGTTTTAACCAACAAGTTAACAGGGAATTCAATTTGCAGGTCAGAGATATGCATACAATGTGGTTAGTTATATTCCTACTCACTGCTGGCACAATTCCAGATTAAGCATGTCTTTCAAATTTAGGTTAAAAAAATCCAAGATGCTAAAAAGACTCAAAAGCCTGATCTACTTCTCCCAAAATAAAAGGAGCTCCCAAGTATTATATCTTCCAAATATTGAGTTTCATCCAGATTATAGAGAAAAAGGAGAGAAAATACAATCTTACTTCTAATAGAGAATTCCTTTTTTAAATTCAATTATTGTTAGTAAATTTTAGATAGGATACCCAATTATTAAAAACATTGACCATGATCCTAAAGTGAAGACTGTAAAATTAATGAGATGGCTCTCTCTCAATTAAGGAGGTTATCATTTCCTTACATCAATAGCCATACCTTCAGCACAAACACTCAAGCAAACCCAACAAATTCAACTGGTCACTTATGTTGTTCTTTGAGGCTGCATAGCTAATTTCTTACATAGAGGGGTGGTTTCCTAATTGTTATCAACTTCCACCCCTTTACGTTCCAAATCCAGTTTTGCTTCCTTAATGAGAAATTAAGTTGAAAGTTCGAGGGAAGTTTACATAATTGTTAATGAAACGGTTTGGTCTTTAATTCTACTACAGCTATGGTAGTCAATTTCTCTTTAATTGTGAATATGATTTTATTATGGCGATTTCTTGCATTAGGCTAGGTAATAAAGATCTCTCTTATCAATCATCTTATTGCTGTAAAGATACAAAGTGCCTACGTGCAGTCCTGTGATCTCTGTTACTTTTTTAAAAATCATTTCAAATATTTAACCTTTAATTTATTGGAAATAACTCAACTTTATAATCCCCTACTATATGCATATTTCTTTAATTCACAACAGTGGGTATGTAACTTCTCACAATGGAACAAAATTGTTGAAGGATCAAACAACAGTCCACTAAATAAATTGTGGAGTCTCACTCAAGATCACGTTGCTACTCAAAATTGAAAGGTTCAGTTTAAAACTTCAGTATACAAAGCCGTGATCAATTTGAAAAGCAATGTTCAGAAGACAGGAGTTCCATTACATCAGCAGCAAAGATCCCAATCTTTTAGTGCAGAATCACACTCTGAAGTTAATGATGTTACGAAAATTGTCATTTGTTTTCATGTGTAGAGGACAAGTCAGCATCCAGGAGAATAGGACTTACCTCAAACTGTACTCTAAAAGAGAAAAAGCAAGCTTCTCTTCCCATCCTGCAACCTAAGTGAACTTCTTCTGCTGTTTCTCGTCTCTATAGTGAGATCATCTGAAGATGCCAGATTCTATATGTAGGTTTATGAGATCCAACAACCTCATGAATCCCTCCATGAATAAGTTGCAATTTCTTACACAGTAATCATCTAAGATCCATGAAAATGCAAACTCTGAATCAGTGGCAAAGGAACAATCTCCCTCCCCTGACCTGCAGTGCACACTAAACAAAACTGTCTTCAATCTTGGGGTGCTAACTAACCCTTAGCTGAGCTTTCAATTCTTTAATCGTTCTAAAGATTCCGTCATTCATCACCATTCCTGTCTCAATTCATTTGTTGCTTATGCATATTTTCTGTTAGCCCAACAACTGGCGCTCAGTGGTTAGCAATGCGGCCTCACAGCGCCAGGGTGCCAGGTTCGATTCCAGCCTCGGGCAACTGTCTGTATAGAGTTTGCACATTCTCTCCCTGTGTCTGCGTGGGTTTCCTCCGGGTGCTCCCGTTTCTTCCCACAGTCCAAAGATGTGCAAGTCAGGTGAACTGGCCGTGCTACATTGCCCATAGTGTCAGGTGCATTAGTGGGAGGGAAATGGGTCTGGGTGAGTTACTCTTCGGAGGATCGGTGTGGACTGGTTGGGCTGAAGGGCCTGTTTCCACACTGTAGGGAATCAATCTTAAAAAAAACTGACTTCAAAACAATCTCAACTGAGGTTGAAGGAAAACACTTCAGCCTTCTCTTCGGAACTAAATTCTTCCAGCATTAATCATTAATTTCCAATGATTTCAGATTTTCTCAGTTAGGGTTGCTAACAGAATGGCTGCACCAGAGAAACTGGGAAAGAGGAGGGCAAGGTACTTTATGGGATCAGCCTACAAGATGGTCAGGACACTGGAACCCTACTTACTATGCTCTCTCCTATTCCAAAAACCCTTTCTGCAAGTATCTCCAAACGTGAAAGCCAGCTTGTATGACTGTCATATTTCAAGGTCACATTTTCAGTTGCCTTCAATGGAACTTCAAACGTTCCATTCCATAACCTCCAAATCTTGTTTCTACGTTACTAAGTGCTAAGATATTTACACCATGGACTTTTAGATTAAATTAGATTAGATTACTTACAGTGTGGAAACAGGCCCTTCGGCCCAACAAGTCCACACCGCCCCGCCAAAGCGCAACCCACCCATACCCCTACATTTACCCCTTACCTAACACTACGGGCAATTTAGCACGGCCAATTCACCTGACCTGCACATCTTTGGAATGTGGGAGGAAACCCACGCAGGCACGGGGAGAATGTGCAAACTCCACACAGAGAGTCGCCTGAGGCAGGAATTGAACCCGGGTCTCTGGCGCTGTGAGGCAGCAGTGCTAACCACTGTGCCACCCGTGCCGCCCACTGACTTTTAGTCAGCAGTCATAACAATTGTCAATTGTCACCTGTTTCTGCTCACACAAAAGAGTAATATATTCCTCAGCATCTCCATTTTTCACCATTACTGTGCCATCAGTTACTAAAAAAAATTGTCTCAGCTTTCCTACATCTTTCTCTCCTTTTAATATATCCTAAAACCTACCTCCCCAAAATTTTGGACTTTTATCCTATTTTCACTATGTGGCAAAGTGTAAAATTTTGTTTGATAAAGGTCCTGCAAAGCACCTTGGAAAAAAATAACCACATTAAAGGTGATATGTAAATTTTTCCTCTAAGTAGCTTCATTATTACGAATACAAAACATTTACCTTAAAACTCCACACAAAACAAAACACATCAGCATGACATTTAACACTCATGCATAGAAATTGGGTAGAAATCATTAACTCCTACCATCATGCTTGGGAAAACATCTTAATGTTGAAGACAGTTAAATGTCTGTCTGATGTAAAAGAATTACATCCTATCTTGAACCATTTTTGTCATTGTCTGCTGCGTGGCAAGCCTGTTTTACATCAGCCACTTTATGACTGAGTAAGAAAAGGGGCGTCATGTCTTTTCACATAGTGTTCCTACTTAGCATTGCCTTCCTGAGCCATAACATCTTTGTACAAACTTTTGATGTATGCCTCTATAGTAAAACAGTACTTTAGTTCAGCAACTCTTCCTTACACTCCTCCCTGTGAACAGTTTTCACTCTGACAGGAACACAGAAGCTAGTGACCATTAGAGGGCGCCACGCACCCAAACTATCCGAGATACAAATTAAACAAAAACAATGAAAGGAAATGAATTCAGTAGAAACTCTTGAGAACCATGACAAAAATCACCATGCAAATGACAACTTGGGATACTAATGACCCCTCCCCAACCCCCCTTCCCAACTGATGCTTCCTGGGCTGAGAATATTTCCTGTTTTACTTCAAGTCCTTCCTCTCCATCTGGTTTGATAGCAGAATTTCACCAATGTAGTCATGATATGAAACTAACTGCTCCAGGAGACAATAAAGGTGTTAGATTAATAAGAGGTTCCTCATATAGAAACACAAGGTCTTTGAGTTCCAAAACTCTCCAGCAATCAATGTAGTTCCTGACGTGCAACATACATTTTATGACAAGTTGAGAAGAGCACGTGTCAAATTTCCTTCCTTTCTTGTGGTTTTAGCACCTTCCTCTTGAAAAAACAAAGTAAAATTACTGCATTGATAAACAGACCACAAATTCTCCATCTTTCTGTGGAACATTAAAAACCTCTTTGCAACTTTAAAAACTTGTTATTTGCTAACCTACAGCCTATCCATTATGTGATTCAGTACTTTTGAACCAAAGTGGGCCACATCATAAGTTGTAAATGCCAAATTTGTTGCAATGAAGTATAGGAACCCTGTAAGAAACTTTAAATGTTGTTAAAAAGTGCAAACTTATAAAGAAAATAAAGTCACAAACAAACCATAGAATGCATATGTAGACTATGCAACATAGGAGACTCTATAACAAAATAACTTTCTACTCCTTGACACAAGATGAAAAGCAAAAGCATTGTTTGAAGAAACATTATAGCAAAATTTATGAAAATTACACTGGCTCATTAGTACACTGTGGCAGCAGGTTAGAGGGAGGGAGAGGACAGATCAATGACCAGGGTCATGGCTGAACTCTTGGAGGTGCCAAGATGTCACCAAGCCTATCCAATACCATAAATGGATCCCTCTCAACCTAACTCACCCCCACACCCCAAAATCCAACAACACTCCCTCACCAGTACTACTCCGACTTCTTCCCTTCCTTGACCCACTCCACCTCCCTCACCATCCAATCACATTATCTCCACACCCTTTCAATTCTTTCTACACTTCCCCCCTCCATCAAACACCTACTCTCATGCATACTCGCCATAACTCCCTCCTCTCCCTGCTCCACTACCCACTTGTTTCTCCTAAACTTCATGCACCTAAAATCGCTCAATCTGGCGGCATCTCCTGCACACTCTCTACATCTCCACTTCCCTGACACTTTCTCCATTAAGTCCCATCACCATGTACCACCATCCAACCCTCACATCTACCAATTTCCAAATCCAATCATCCTTCACAACATCTGCCCCTTCCCCTCTTCAATCCCTCCATGTATGACCATGCACCAAAGGAACAGAAGTTGGCCATTTAGCCCACCATTCAATGAAATTTTGGCTGATCTGCAATGACACAACTCCACTTTATTGCCTTTCCCTATAACCCTATGTTTCCTTATTGATTAAGAATCCATCTACTCCAGCCTTTACATCCTTCATTTTCCCAACCTTCTACCTACTTTACAGCAGCACCCCCCATACCTTCTGAATCAAACCCATGCAACACACACACACAATTCCCCAACCCCTCTCAACCCCTAACACCTCACTGCACACCTTCATGCCCCTACACCCCACCACCACCACCACACAACAAACCCCCTACGGGCACCCCCTCACTCATGCAACCCCCTACACCATCCCCCACACATGCTGTCCCATCCCTCCCACTCCCACACATGTACTCATTCCCCCCACTGCCCACGCACACCCGCCTCCGACACACACACCCTCTGACCCCTACTCTCCACAATGTAGACTCCATCTACTTCCGCCTCAAAAAAAGAACTGGAAACGATATCACCCACCAAAAGAAACCAAGACATAAACAGAAAGAAGGCCAAAACACCAGCGCTTCACCAGAGGCTCACTGATGATGTTACCAAATATGGTGACGAAAAGTCTGAAAATGAACCTTCTAGCTCAGCAAGGTAAACTTACATCCAGAACCTCAACCTGAGCTACAAATCTTCTAAAAAATCATTAACACCCATCCTCTGACTCTCCACAAACATCCTCTGACCTCCTTCCCACCCACACACCCACCCTGACGGCCCACCCCCGAGTGTCTGACCCCTCCCCACACTCTGAACCCCGCACACACCCACTCGATCGCCACCCACAACCCTCACACTCATCCTCTGCCCCCATCCCACTTCCACCCCTGGTGCCCCCTGCCCCAACCCTCTGACCCACCTCCCTAACACACACACCCCTGACCCTACCACACTCTCAGACCCTCCCACCCCCCCAACCTCCTGACCCCACACACCCTAACCCACCCCCACTCCCCCTCTGCACCCCCCACACCCACACCCTCTCACCCCCCCCACAACCCCACACTCTCAGACCACCACCACACCTCTGATCCTCCCACCTCACACCCACTGATCCTCCCCCCTCACACCCACCCCCGCTGATCCTCCCCCTCACACCCACCCTCTCTGATCCTCCCCTCTCACACCCACCCTCTCTGATCCTCCCCTCTCACACCCTCCCCCTCTGATCCTCCCCCTCCCCCTCTCTGATCCTCCCCTCTCACACCCTCCCCCTCTGATCCTCCCCCTCCCCCTCCCCCTCTGATCCTTCCCCTCTCACACCCTCCCCCTCTGATCCTCCCCCACCCCCTCTGATCCTCCCCCACCCCCTCTGATCCTCCCCCTCCCCCTCTGATCCTTCCCCTCTCACACCCTCCCCCCTCCCCCTTTGATCCTCCCCTCACACCCACCCTCCTCTGATCCTCCCCCCCACACCCACCCTCCTCTGATCCTCCCCCCCACACCCACCCTCCTCTGATCCTCCCCCACCCCCTCCCTCCTCTGATCCTGACCCCACACTCACACCCTCTGAACCCTCCCACACCCACTGACCCCCCCAGACACACACCCTCTGACCCCCCCCCCCCACTCTCACTGATACCACGCCACAGACCCTCTGATTACTGACAGCCGCCCCCAGACACCCCCAACCCTTAACATCACCGCCCAACACACATATACAATAATATAGACATATATAATGTATACAGTATATAATCTCCCCCTCCCCTCAGCTCACCTCTCCGTTACGATCGACTGATCCTCTCACGGCGCCGTGAATCTAGACGCGGTAACCGAATGTAATGTTTATTTCCTTCATTGCTGCCCCCGCTCTAACTCCCTGTGGCAGCTCCCGTCTCTCTCTCACATACCGCACTGAGGCGGAGAGCCCGCTCCGCTGCTGAAAGAAGCGGCCGGCCGGCCCGCGCTAACCGGCCCCACTTTTCAAATCTCTCCGTAGGCGGGAGCGCTCGCGCAGGGCAGGTGGGGGGGGGGGGGGGAGGAGGGGGGGGGGGGGTCACGTGTGCATTGCATCGGACCGCCACGGCAGTCCACGGTTTCCGACTAGGAGGCGTGGTTATGTCACGGCTCCCCGATCGCACCGCAGGGCGGAAGGAGGCGTGGCTAGGCTCAGCAGCGTGCTGTGGGGGGCGTGGCTGCCTTTCGAGAGGCAGCGTGGGGGCGGGCACCGCCTATCACGTGGGCGCCAACCTACTATAAAAATGCACCAACGCACAGTGCCTTCACAGTCGGTGTGGGTTGTGCGGGTGTGGTAGGTGCTGTCTTCTGTGAGCTGAAGATAGTAATTTAGCGTGAAGGCTTTTAAAGCACAATTCATGGAAAGTCAGATGGCAGGCAGGCAGGCAGGCAGGCAGGTGGTATAAAGCCTTTAGCAATTGACACAGGCCGTTCGGCCCTTTGAGCTTGCTGCTCTGTTCACTGGGATCATGATTTGACATTTGTTCCATTTACTTTCCTGTATTTTTCCCATAACCCTTGGTTCCCTGACTAGTCAGGAATCTAGGTTTAAAAACAATGACTGCAGATGCTGAAAACCAAATACTGGATTAGTGGTGTTGGAAGAGCACAGCAGTTCAGGCAGCTTGTTGCATGCTGCCTGAACTGCTGTGCTCTTCCAGCACCACTAATCCAGTAGTCAGGAATCTACTTAACTCAAGGATTCTTCTCCTGTGGCAGGATCTTCTAGAGAGAAAAAAAATTCTTCCTTAACAGGAGTTGGGTTTCATGTTGTGGCTGTACAGGGTGTTGGTTAGGCCACTGTTAGAATATTGTGCAATTCTGGAAAGACGTTGTGGAACTTGAAAGGGTTCAGAAAAGGTTTACAAAGATGTTGCCAGGGTTGGAGGATTTGAGCTATAGGCAGAGGTTGAACAAGCTAGGGCTGTTTTCCCTGGAGGTTGAGGGGTGACCTTGTACAAGTTTACAAAAACATGAAGGGCATGGATAGGATAAATAGATAAAGTCTTTCCCCTGGGGTTGGGGAGTCCAGAACTAGAGGGCATAGTTTTAGGGTGAGAGGGGAAAGAAAAGAGACCTAAGGAGCAACTTTTTCAGAGGGTAGTCTGTGTATGGAATGAGCTGCTAGAGGAAGTGGAGGCTAGTACAATTGCAACATTTAAAAGGCATTTGGGTGGGTATATGCATAGGAAGGGTTTGGAGGGATATGAGCTGGGTGCTGGCAGGTGTGGCTGGATTGAGTTGGGATATCTGGTCAGCATAGACAGGTTGGAAGGGACTGTTTCTGTGCTGTACAGCTCTGACTAATTTTTCTGAAGAAAAGATGAGTAGGGGGATGTCTCTTCTTGCACTGTCTTACTGTTTCCTATGTTGTAATGTTGACTACTTTATTGACTCTGAAATACTTGGAGAGTGAGGATTGCAGATGTGGAAGGTACAAATTGTGATGGTCTGAATGTAGTCTTGAATGTCCCAATGAAAGATGGGTTGCAGTTCATTTCAATACTATGGCAGGTCATGTACAGAAAGGTCAGGGTGGAAGCCAGGTAGCTGATTAAAGTGATTAATGTTGGGATTTTTGAGGTCATGCCTGTGTACTGCATAAGTGTATTTTGCCAAACAATCACCTACTCTAAATTTGCCCCCTCAATGTGGAGGTGACCATATATTGAAAAGTAAATACTGGTATATTAAACAGTGCATGCTTGATCTTAAATGAAAAGTATGACTAAATGGCTGTTTCACTTGGAATGTTTGGGGATTGGCTGTTAATTTTAACTTATGGATGATGCTGGCTGGCTAAACCAGTGTTTATTCATAAGGTGATGAGCTATCTTCTGAACCACTGCAGACTGTGTGAAGTGGGTACACCCACAGGGTTGTTAGGGAGTGGCTTCTGGATTTCTGACCCAGTGACTGGAGGAATGGTGACCATATAATTTCAAGTCAGGGTGGTATATGTCTTCAAAAGGAACTTGCAAGTGGTGGTGTTCCTAAGGCCTTGCTCTTGTTCAGGGTAAATCTATTGAAGAGTAGCTTCACGTTGCAGTTTGTGATGCCTTTCAAATGAGACCAAGCTGTAACTATGCTTGCCACCTTAATTGCACAGGGCCCCATTACATTTGAAATCTGCCTTTTGATTAAGTGCTCCAGTTTTTGACTGGCAGCTCTATTGCAATGTCAGATTGTTGGGATTGATCACTTCCTCACCAGAACCAGTGGTTGTGGACTGTAGTACTGGTGCTGGAAGAGCACAGCAGTTCAGGCAGCATCAGCTGCCAGAACTGCTGTGCTCTTCAGCACCACTAATCCAGAATCTGGTTTCCAGCATCTGCAGTCATTGTTTTTTACCTCGACTGTAGTACTGGATACTGTGGGGACAGGTACTGACAGTATTGAGGTGAACATGAATCAATGGTGATGTCTGAAAGTGTGTTCTCCCCATGCCATCTTTAAAAATGTTAATCTATATAAAAGGAAGAAAGACTTGCATTTAATAGCACTTGTGTAGTACTTCTGAGCATGTTGGAACATGCTTAACAAAAACTGAAAGAACTGTTGATGCTGTAAATCAAACAAAAACTGAAATTTAGAAAAGCTCAAGGATCACTTGACCTGAAACATTAACTCTGATTTCTCTCCTCAGATGCTGCCAGACCTGCTGATCTCTTACAGCAATTTACTTTTGTTTCTAAAGTACTTCACAGCCAGTTAAGTTTTCTTGAATGCAGGCCTTCTGATAAGGTAGCAGCTAACATTTTGTGCACAAACTCCCTCAAATAGTTATGCTAATGGCCAGATAATCTTTGTGACATTGACTAACACTTGCCCAACTATCATAGGGTTATACAGCACAGAAACAACTTGTACATATTGATCAGATATCCTAAATAAATCTAGTCCCAGCATTTGGCCCGTATCCCTCTAAATCCATTCTATTCATGTACCCTTTGAGATGCATTTTAAATGTTGTAATTGTATCTGCCTCCACCGTTCCCTCTGGCAACTGATTTTAAAGATAACTCTTTATTTTGATTTAACTCCAATATTCTCCATCAAATAAGATCTGTTTACATTAGAGAAAACAAATGATGCATCAATTGAGCTGCTCTGATACTGTGAACTTGTGTGGCTTGAACGTAGAACCTGGTGTCAGAGACAAGAATGTGATCAACCGAGCCACATATACTTGCTTTATTTGACATGTCGCAAAATAATAGTAGTCCATCCAATAAGTTTGAGTTAAGCAGGGAGATCCAATAACAAATATTTTAAGGTACAGAGCCATCCAGCAGCAGCAATAATATAATTGAATACCAATACTTGTCTGCTCTGAATTTAATTGCTAATGATTCTATTTACCTTTGACATCTACACAAGATTCAACATAATAAATCAGTAAACCCTAACAGTCATGACAATGAGCACTGTAAAACTTGTGGCATTTAGTAATACCATTTTCTCCTTCATACCACCTTTTGCAGTGGACTTCATTCCCTATGATGTTGCTTTTTATACACGTGCTGTCTGTGAGGGCATCGAATGTCCTTGTAGATAGCATGTGACCTATGAGTAACAGTTACCTACTTGCTGTCATGTGCTATGCTATCTCTTTGGCAGATTATTATATACTGCTCACGATGTTTATGTAAAATAACTTGCATTTATTGATGAGTGCACAATAAAATAAAACAGATTTGCTCATACTGTATTACGCAAATCTAATGACCAATGTGCTTCTGGAGTAGTTGGCCTTTTGTTTGACTTTCGAAATAAATTTATCATTTGCTTAAAGTTCTAATGTGGCCAATGTCCATTCTGTCATGCCATGCAAATTGTAATTTCTTCATTGAACACTCAATGACTCATCAAATTAAAGTTGGATAAGGTCACACTTAAAAGAACTTTGCTAGGTGATTTGACAAAAGAGAGCATAAATTTAAAGCAAATTAGACAGGCCTTAAAAATATCAGCATGCAAACAATTCAAAGACTTGGAATCATAGACTGATACAGCTCAGAAGGAGGTAAAAAGAATGACTGCAGATGCTGGAAACCAAATTCTGGATTAGTGGTACTGGAAGAGCACAGCAGTTCAGGCAGCATCCAACGATGATGCTGCCTGAACTGCTGAGCTCTTCCAGCACCACTAATCCAGAATCTGGTTTCCAGCATCTGCAGTTATTGTTTTTACCACCGCTCAGAAGGAGGCCATCCAACCTTTCATGGTTATTGTCGGTGATAGAACAAGCTTATCAATTTGTCTGGTCACCCTGCTGTTGTCATTGAATCCATTCCCACCACCCTTCAGCCAATGTCTTCCAGAGGATCTCTTTCCACATTAACTTTGTAAATGTATTAATTACGTATCTGTGCCACACAGACACTCTCAGACCATGGAGTTGGCTGATGTCATTAGCGCTGAAGTAATGGTTATGACAATTAGATTAGATTCTCTACAGTGTGGAAACAGGCCCTTCAGCCCAACCAGTCCACACCGACCCTCCGAAGCGCAACCCACCCAGACCCATTTCCCTCTGACTGAAGCACCTAACACTATGGGCAATTTAGCATCGCCAATTCACCTAACCTGCACATCTTTGGACGTGGAAGGAAACCAGAGCACCTGGAGAAAACCCACGCAGACGCACAGAAAATGTGCAAACTCCACACAGGCAGTCGATCGATTGACTTCTTCATTATTGGGTCAGGAAGTACAAAATGAATAAAGTTTCAGCACCTGCCATGCCAATCAGAAGCACACCTTGCTTGACAAAGGTGACTATTGTGATTCAAAAATATCCTACTTCTAGTACCCCTACCTCTAGACGAGATGGTCCCACATGTCCCTGACCTATGGCTAAACAAATTGATTAAAAGTATCTAGAATTGCATTAGAAGCAGTTTAGAGAGGGTGCTTCACTCAACTTACGTAGTCGTGCCTAAGTGATTAAAGTGATGGGTTAGAAATTCAAATGTACGCTTGAATCCTGCTGACTACAATTCTCTTTGTCTTTGTTACAGGATCTTGTGGTACAGTGGTTGTGTCCCAGCCTCCAAGTTGGAAGGTCTGACTTCCTATTGGCCCAAGCATGTGCTATCATGTGACTGAACAGGTTGAATAAAAATATCTCCTTTTAAGGTTCAAAAGGATCTTGTGGCACAATGGCAATGTCCCAACCTCTGGGTCAGAAGGTGCAGGTTCACACCCCAGAGTTATGTCAAAGCAGGTCAATTTAAGGTTTTCTTATACTTTTAATGTTCACTATAAGATCAATTACTGTGATACTGGTCAACTGTGGAAATGATCACCTGCAGGAAATCAATGTATTCAGGAATAAAGAGATTTCATACCTGTTTGAGAATACACAACTTTTGCTAATTTACAACTAGAAAATTACCCTTTTGATATTGACACTATGAAAAAAGATATATAATGGTTAGTAAACTTTCCCTTTTAAAACCATAGTGCAATGATTTTACATTTGAATTTATAACTTTATGGAACGTTTGAAAGAATTGTGCTCGCTGCAATTTTAATCTTTAGGATTTTGATACCTATACTTAAGTCTAAGAATAACATAACCGAAGTTAAGCTGAAGACAAATTTTGCTTATTTCTTTTCAAATTGACATCATTATAAGATTTCTATGAGCACCAGCCCGTGTCCTTTTTCGAAGAAGTCATATTTAACTTAAACATTACCTCTGGAGACATAAGCACAGATGCTGCCAGAGATGCTGTGTTTCTCCAGCACATAGTTTTTCTTTCAGATCTTCAGCATCAGCCATACTTTGTTTTTATTGCTCAATCCATTCTGGTGTCTGGTTAGCAATATTCCAAGTATGTTTACACAATAGTTACCTTCCTCCACTTATATGGATAGGGTTTCAAGGGATTTGGGCCAAATACTGACAAATGGGATTAGGTCAGATTGGGATGTCTGGTCAACACGGACAAGTTGGACTGAAGGGTCTGTTTCTGTGCTGTATAACTCCATGACTCTATGACTAAACAGTCATCGCTCAACTTATTGTCAATGTTATTTATCCATGTTCTCTCATTCCTACAATGTACACCCTCCAGTTTCTCTTACATGTTGAATTGTCTTTTACCTTGAGTCAAAGTCCTATGATATTATACGCATGCAGGAATTCATAACATTGTATTTCTACAACAACTCTTGGCAGTTTTGGAGTTCAATTTCCTAATTCAAGCATAAAATGCTAAATCTGCAGTATCCTTTTTTTGTATTGGATAATTAAAGTGACATCATATGTGTCTTTGAAATGGCACAATGAGAAGAATGTGGCAGACAGCCAGTATTCCATGTAAAAGTATTTGGAGCCAAGCCTTCTGCATGCTTGAAATTTAATAGAGGTGCTTTTTATACTGAATGAATATAAAAGGAACAATTCGGATTGGGTGTAGTACTCATTTGATTTCTACTCCAGCATTTATGACTTGAAAATGTAAGTGTTTAATTGACACATATAGTAAATCAGTTACTGAAAAGAAAGAATGCTGACGATCACAGTTGGCCAGGGAGCACATGTGGAGAGAAAGCAAGCTAATGTTTAAGTCTAAATGATTCAGCAGATAGCTCAGTTGGCTGGAGGGCAGATTTGCGATGCACAGTGAAGTCAACAGCTAGGGTCCAATTCCTGCACCAGCTATGAAGGAGTCTCCTGGTCAACTTCTCCCCTCATCTGAGGCATGATGACCCTCAGATTAAACCCACCACCAGCTGTCTCTCTCTGATGATAGCATGGGACTGTGGTGATTTTACTTTTTTATAGTAAATGTTTTTTGATCCTCAAAAATGTCAGATTTCACATAAAAGGTAAACCAGTGAATCTGATTTCATTTCGCTTCAAAAGAAGAACATGGATTTTACAACTGAAATTCCCCAACTGAGCACCTCGGAATTGATATTAGCACACAGCGATTGGATTTTAATGTGTAGCTGAAGTACAAGTTCAGATTTAGTTTTCAATAATATTTTTTAAACTTCTTTTAGGGAATGTGGATTTTGTTGGTCTTCCTCACTTACCTCAAACTGAGTGGCTTCCTAGGCCATTGCATAGGGCAGTTGGAAGGCAAACCGAGGACAGGAGTCTGGAGTCACATGTAGACCAGGTAGAGAGAAAAAGTGGAGAAAGTGAGGACTGCAGATGCTGGAGATCAGAATCGAGAGCGTGGTGCTGGAAAAACACAGCAGGTCACGCAACATCCGAGGCGCAGGAGAATCGCGCTTCGGCATCAGGAATGAGCTGATGAAGGGCTTATGCCCGAAATGTCAGTTCTCCTGCTCCTTGGATGCTGCCTGATTAGCTGTGCTTTTCCAGCTCCACACTCTCGACACAAATGTCACAGTGCCTTCCTTAAACTGTATTAGTGAACCAGATTTGTTTTTACAACAAATGGTGATAGCTGTTATGTTCATTATTATTACGGGCAGCTTTATCTATCAGATTTATTCATTGAATTCAAATTCCACCACCTGTCCTGGTGGGATTTGAACTAATATCCTTAGAGCATGAGACTGCGTCTCTGAGTTGTTATTCCAGTCACATGATCAATTTGCCACCATCTCCCCATATTATTAACATTTTATATGAATATTGCAAGATTGCCACTCAGTTTGAGGTAAGTGAGGAAGACCAAGTGAGGATTTATATAACTATTCGTTTCACAATGTAACAAAATGCTTTCCATTCATTAAGTACTTTTGAACTGTAGTCTCTGTGTAATGTTAAAAAAATGTAACAGCCACTGTAATGCACACAAAGTTTACATAGCAACAACGTGATAATGACCAGATAACCTGTTTGTTGAAGGGTAAAGATTAATGGAGACAGTTTCCCTGCTCTGCATCAGAATTGAGTCACAACATCTTTCGTTTCTATCTTAGAGGTTGAGCAGCGTCTGAGTTTACTATGAAGGTTACACTTTCTCAACCTTGTCCTCTTGACTGAGGCATGACCCCCAGGTTACACTGACCACCCCTAATGAGAGAGCAGCCCTAACGGTCTCTGGGACTGTGGCAATTTTACCTTTTAGAGGATAAATGGAGCAACAAACTAATTTATCATTTAAAAGTCAGCACCGTCAATAGCATAGTACTTCCCCAGTGCTTCACTGGAAGATTAGCCTTCCTGTGTGTGTTCAAATCCTGGAATAGTTCTTCAGTCCTCAACCTCCGTCTCAGAGACAAGTGTGCTAACAGAACCAGAAGTCTCACAACATCAACTTATGGTCCAACAGATTTATTTTAAATCACAATCTTTAGGAACACTGCTGTGCTCTGAAAGTTTGAGATTTCAAATAAACCTGTTGGATTATACTATGTGTCGTGTGGCTTCTGACAAAGTCTGAGATGCGTGACCCTCACTTATGGCATATAAAGGGTGATCTCCATACAACTGGACGTGATGGCAGAGATTTCAATCTTCTCTGTCTCATTGATCCTCTGGGGCTGTTTACAGATTCTTGGGAATTTCTTGTGAATCTGGACTTTCTCCTGGGAACCCCACATCCCACTTTTTGAAAGATACCAGTTGCTCAGAGGGAAGTGGCATTATCACTGCAGCAACCACATTTGCTTTGATTTAGAATGCTGGTAATTCAGCAAATATAAAAAACTAATGTCAGGAACCCACACACAAATGTTATTTAGGGAGACCTCAATAAACTTTCTCAAATGAGAAATTGCAGCAAATCAGACGGACCTTGGTATTGATTTTTGAGATGTGAGTCCCACACTTGTTACCTATCTCTAATCGAGCCAATTATATAATAATCTGATGTGTAACACCCAATTCAAATGAATTGAAAACTACCTGCAAATGTTACAGTTCCATGGTTCTTAAAATTGCCAGTCAATCATAAACAATAACTGCTCTTCTTCCAAACATGCGGTCCTCTAAAGGAATGCCAGCAGCCTAGGATAAGATGTACCAACTACATATAATTCCTACGGTTCTGCTAAAATGAGGTTACTTTTGCAGGTGGATGCCTAATGTAAAAGCCTATATACAACTATATTGGCATTGATGCTTCAGATCTCACACTTCACAGGTAATAAAAGAAAGTGAATGTCCTGTGCCTCAAAGCATGATTTGGAGATGCCGGTGTTGGACTGGGGTGTACAAAGTTTAAAATCTCACAACACCAGGTTATAGTTCAACAGATTTATTTGGAAGCACTAGCTTTTGGGGCGCTGCTTCTTCAGCAGGTGATTGTGGAGTATAAGATCATAAGACACAGAATTTATAGCAAAAACGGAATAGTATAATTTACTGTGAATAGTAAACTTTTGCGATAAATGCAGTGTCATACGATCTTATACTCCACAACCACCTGCTGAAGGAGCAGCAGTCAGAAAGCTAGTGCTTCCAATTAAATCTGTTGGACTATAACCTGGTATTGTGTGATTTTTAACCTTGCCTAAAGGCAGTATTTCTGTGACTAATGACTCTTCTGACTGAATTTTAAACAAAGGCGTCTTTAAATCCATTGGGTGAATATGCAGATACTGTAATCTGGAATGCATCAGGAAATCGACACATTGATCTCTGCTGAGTTACTAATTGCAGTGGTCTTTTAAATGAACAAGGAATGTTAGGAATGCTAGTTCTCATTCTGATCCCATGACCCTCCTCGCGAACTCGCAAGGCTTCATGTATGGAGATAAAACAAAGAACCGCAAATGCTGGAGATTTGAAACAAAATCAAACAGAAATTCCTGGAGAAGCTCATTTGTCTGACAGCATCTGTGGATGGAAAACAGAGTTAATGTTTCAAGTCTGGTGACCCTTCTTCAGAACTGAAACTGTTCTGGAAAGGGCTAGATTTAAGAGTACTGAAACCAACAAATGCTGGACATCACAGCAAGTCAGACAACAGCCATGGAGACAGAACAAACTTATGTTTCAAGTCTAGATGACTTTTCATCAGAGCGCGTCATGAGAGTCACCTAGAATTCTCAGTGTTAACTTGCTTTCTCTACATTGATGCTGTCTGACCTGCTGTGATCCCCAGCATTTGTTGTTTTCAGCAGAGATTCCAGCATCTGCAGTCATTCGCTCCTCTACAGTCTTAGCATAATTTGGTAAGAGAAGCAAAAGTGATATGAGGGTATACTTGCATGCAGCAAGTGGTCACTGTCTGCAATTGCATGGTGACTCAGTGGTTAGCACTGTTGCCTCACAGTGTGGAGTTTGCATATTCTCCCAGTGTCTGTGTGAGTTTCCTCCCACAGTCCATGGATGGGTATGTGAATAGGAAGGGTTTGGAGGGATATGGGCCGGGTGCTGGCAAGTGGGACTAGATTGGGTTGGGACCGAAGGGTCTGTTTCCATGCTGTACATCTCTATGACTCTATGTGTAGGTTAGGTGCATTGGTCATGTTAAATTGTGCATAGCGTTCAGGGATATGTAGGCAAGGTGCATTAGTCCGGAATAAATGTAGAGGTTTGGGTGGGGAATTCTTCGTAGGATCAGTGTAGTTTTGTGAGGCCAAAGAGCCTATTTCCACTGAAGAGATTTTATTCTATTCTTTCATTGCTGCAGTGTTGTGAAGCCATTCAAAATAGAGTTAGATGGTTTTTTTGAATAGGTGCAATATGCAGGGCTATGGGGAGAAGGCAAGATGCTCATTCAGAGAGCTGGTGAAGACACAATAGGCTGAATGGGCTCCTTTTGCATTGTAACAATTCTGTGATTCTGGAGGTAAAAGATCCCAAGGTAGTACTCAAAGGAGAGTGGAGTTGCTGTGGAATTCCGAGTCAACACCTATCTCTCCACCCGTACTTATGAAACAGATATGTTCCTTATTGTATAACTCTGTGTGCAAATTGCCTCATGCATTTGCTGGCACAGCACGAGTCTAATTAATTAACTATAAAAACCTTTTCAGATAATCTGAGATTATGAAAGGTGATATTTGAATGCAGTCCTTTCCTTAATGCAATTTGAGGTTTAAAGTTGGATTTAGGGGATGTCGGTTATCAATGTGAAAGCATATTTCTTTTGTACCTGGTCCAATTACATCAATTTGGAAGCAGCAGGTGCAAGCAATGGATACTCACACTGGTTCAAGTCCCATCTGCTCCAGAGGAGTGTGATAACATCTCTGAACAAGTTGATTAGAAAAGCAGATTAAATAAAGCATTAAAAAGATTAGGAAGTATCTCAAAGGGCATAGCGTCCCTGTTTCTGAACCAGGAGACTCAGGTTCAAGTCCCACCAGTTTCAGAGGTAAATAATAACATCACCGCGCAGGTGACTAGAAAATAGTTAAAAATCACACAACACCAGGTTATGGAAGCACTAGCTTTCGGAGTGCTGCTCCTTTCACCTGATGAAAGAGACGCACTCCGAAAGCTAGTGCTTCCAAATAAACCTGTTGGACTATAACCTGTGTGATTTTTAACTTTGTGCATCCTAGTCCAACACTAGCATCTCCAAATTTTGATTAGAAAATAGTTTGAGAAAAATTTTCAAAAGTGTCTCAACCATTTAAGAACACAGAAGTTTAAAAAAGAAGAAAATGATGGTTTTGCATTTTGAAGCCTGCAAGGAAGCATTGGCCTTCACTTGCCAATGTTATATGTAACATGTTTATTTTGTATTATGCTAAACCAAATTAACTTTACATGGGGAAACAATTAAATTCCCATGCCAGTTAAAATATCTGTGCCTGCGAAGGAGAAATGTGAGTTGTGATTGTACTGGCTCCAATGAGATTGTAACAAGGACATCTCTGACAAGCAGACAAATTGTTCAGAATTCTTGTATGTAGACAGCAATTTGTTGCATACGTGAAGATGTCTAGAGACTAAACCCTGTGCTGATATGGCAAATTACCAAGGAACAAAGAAGGACATTGTGCGAACAGGAGTGGAGGCAGACGGGCATCAACACTTCTGAAGTGTGTGATTAGCTCTTGAAAACAATGGACTTTCAAAGAGCTCAGGGTCCTTCAGGGTGGTTAGCAGAGGGATAAGGATGAATGAATACCAAATGTCTGATTTTGTAATCCAAGATCAATAGAGTTAAGCAGGCAGAGTTTCTAATCAAATGGGTTATAAAAACCTAAATAACATGAGAAGATACTCCTGTAGAGCAG
This sequence comes from Chiloscyllium punctatum, assembly GCF_047496795.1. Lineage (NCBI taxonomy): Eukaryota > Metazoa > Chordata > Chondrichthyes > Orectolobiformes > Hemiscylliidae > Chiloscyllium > Chiloscyllium punctatum. The sequence continues at coordinate 19,535,573 of NC_092771.1, read as the reverse complement.
CATGAGGCGAGATAATTGTCTCCTGGTAATCCTTGTAAATGCAAGTAAATCAGTGTTTTGTAATGTAAATCAAGGTTAGATCATACATTGAATAAATGTTAATCAGACGCAGTGACTCCATCTGGATCAAGCTAATTGGGAATCAGATATTCACTATATCATCCAATCTCTACAATGGGGCAGGCCATTCAGCCCATCAAGTCCACACCTACCCTCTGAAGAGCATCCCATCTAATACCTGTAACCTTACGTTTCCCATGGCTAACCCAACCAGCCTGCACTTCCCTGCACACTATGGGCAATTTAGCACAGCCAATCCACTTAACCTACACATCTTTGGACTGTGGGAGGAAACTAGAGCACCTAAAGAAAACCCATGCAGACACAGGGAGAATGTGCAAACTCCACACCAGACAGTCTCCTGAGGCTAGGATCGAACCTGGGACCCAGGTGCTGTGAGGCAGCAGTGCTAACCACTGAGCCACCGTGCTGCCAACCTGTTTCGCATTTGCTGCTTTAAACAGCATGCAATATCAGGCTTTTTTTGGGTCAGACATCATTTGAAGAAAATTAATTACCTTTGGCGCAAAGGTGCTTGTGTACAGATGGCATAAATCCCTGTACACCAAAATGCGACCTTATTCAATTTATAATAATCGTTTTCTGCCTGCAGCATTGATAATTTGCATATGGCGTCCCACAGCTGTGAACACAAATCCCACAAATTTGGTCTGCTGGCAGTCCATCGATGCAACATGTTTTAAAAGCTGAGAACATAGTCATCCTGGTTCAGTAACACTTTTGGAGGGGATGTGTGATGTCAATGTTAAAATGGCTGCCTGAACAGATGTCAGTGGTGAAATTACACACTCTGCTGAGACTGAGCCTTCTTAGCCACTTCCCTCACCCTGACCACCCCCAACTCCCAGAATGTCTATTCAGCTCTCCCCAACCCCCTTGATAGCTGGCCGTACTGCCCCCACTCCCACTACCACCACCCCACCACCACCATCCCCAACTCTGCTATTCCAGTTCCCTCGGAGGTAAAGAGTGAGGCGGTGTATGAGGCACCTGGAACCTCTTTTGGCGTCTGTCAGTGATTTTTTAAAAATCTAGTGGGACGTGGGTGTAGCTGGCAGGCCAACATTTATTGCTTATCCCTAACTGCCCTTGAACTAAGTGGCTTGCTAGGCCTTTTCAGAGTCAACCACATTGCTGTAGGTCTTTGAATGGATTTGATTTATTCTTATCACGTGTATAAAGACACAGTGAAAAGTATTGTTCTCCATGCTAACCAGCCAACTCATACCTCCCATAAGTATATCACAATAATAGAACAGAATGCAGAATATAGCATTACAGGTACAGAGAAGATGCTAGAGAAAGATCATCTCTAATGTATGAGAGATCCGTTCGTAAGCCTGATAACAGCGGGGAAGAAGCTGTTCTTAAATCTGTTGATACATGTTTTCAATGTTTTGTATCTTCTGCCCAATGAAAGAGGGTGGAAGAGAGTATAACTAGGCTGGGAGGGGTCTTTGATGATGTTGGCTGCTTTCCCGAGGTAGGAACTATAGACGGAGTCAATGGTTTTCATGACGGACTGGGCTGCATGCACAACTCTCTATAATTTCTTGCAGCTTGCTCAGAGAAGTTCCATACCAAGTTGTGTTACATACGGATAGGAGTCTGGACTCACACATAGGCCAGACCAGGTTAGGATGGCAGATTTCCTTCCCTGAGTGAGCCCGATAGGTTTTTCTAACAATCAGCAATGGTTTCACAGTCATCGGTAGATTCTTAATTCCATATAGTTTTGATTTTCATTGAATTCAAATTCCGACAATAAATTCAAACCTAGGTCCCAGAACATTAGCTGAGTTTCTGCATTAATAGTCGAGTGATAATGCCACGAGTTCATCACCTGCTCCGTCCAGTTGGCAGTGAAGTTTCCCCAAAATATTCTACTCATGGATAATAGTCACCATCCCGTTGCGGGCAGCAACTGGGTTCTCAAAGTGAAAGGGCCCTGAGGAGGTCTTGTGGGTTAGAATGAGGCACAGCCTGTTCTCGCAGGTAAAGGATAGAGAGGGCACCTCCCTCAAATGGTACCCCCTCAGTCGCTTGAAAAACATTGAATTAATAAATTGTCACAGCCACTGAGCCATTGCTGTGGAGGAGAAATCTTCCAAGTGGCTAACTGTGCATCCTTCCACATCCCAATCTTCCAGGAAGTGGGCTCACAGGATATTGTCTCTGGATGTTTGGTATAATTGTTTCATTCCTTCTATCACTGTATTTGATCCCATTTTGGAGCCAAACATTAAATCCCATATGTAGACTAATTGATAGAGGTGCTTTTGTTTTTATTAATCTGTGGGATGTTGATGGCTGGCCAACATTCATTGCCCTTGAGAAGGTGAGGCCTTCTTGAACCGCTGCAGTCCACCAGCTGTGGGTTGACCCACAATGCCATTAGGGAGGGAATTCCAGGATCTTGACTCAGCAACAGTGAAGGAATGCAATTTATTTCCAAATTAGGCTGGGGAGTAGCCTGGAGGGGAACTTGAAGGTGGTGGTGTTCCCATGTATCTTCTGCCATTTGTCCTTCTGGATGGAAGTGTTTGTATCTTTGGGAGGTGCTGTCTGACTTACTCACCCCACTAATCATGACCTCTGACTTGCCCTTGTAGCCAATGTGTTTATGTAACAAGTCCAGTTGAGTTACTGGTCAATGGTTACCTCCAGGATGTTGACAGTGGGGAATTCAAGTGATGATAACATCACTGAATATTAAGGGATGATGGTTAGATTGTCTCTTCATGGTGATAGTCATAGCCAGGCATTTGTGTCAGCCCAAACCTGGATATTGTCTGGATTTTGTTGCATTTGAACATGGACTGCTTCAATATCTGAGGAGTGTTGAATGGTGCTAAACATTGTGCAATCATCAGTGAACATTCCCACTTCTGACCTTATGATGGAGGGAGGGTCATTGATGAAGCAGCTGAAGATGGATGGGCTGAGGACACTACCCTGAGGAACTCCTGCAGAGAGTCCTGGAGCTGAGATGACTGACCTCTAATAACCAGAAGCATTTTCCTATGTGCCAGGTATGATTCTAAAGAGCAGAGAGTTTGTCCCTAATACCTACTGATTCCAGTTTTGCCAGGGCTTCTTGATGCCAAACTTGGTTGAATGTAGCCTTGATATCACTTCTCCTTCTCCTCTGGAATTCAATTCTCTTGAACTTGTTTGAACAAAAGCTTTAATGAGGTCAGGAGCTAAGTGGCCCTGGTGGAACCCAAAATGGGCGTCATTGAACAGGTTATTGCAGAGCAAGTGCTGCTTGATAGCACTGTTGATAACACCTTCCATCACTTTACTGATGACTGGGAGAAGACTGATGGG